>NW_005841834.1:3152807-3175787 GCF_000455745.1 Alligator sinensis
GCAGTGCGATGCGGCGGCTAGTAAAGCGACCAAAACGCTGGCTTGCATCCATAGATGCTTCTCAAGCAAATCCCGGGACGTCATTCTCCCCCTGTACTCGGCCTTAGTGAGGCCGCAGCTGGAGTACTGTGTCCAGTTTTGGGCTCCACAATTCAAAAAGGATGTGGAGAAGCTTGAGAGAGTCCAGAGAAGAGCCACGCGCATGATCAGAGGTCAGGGAAACAGACCCTACGATGACAGGCTGAGAGCCCTGGGGCTTTTTAGCCTGAAAAAGCGCAGGCTCAGGGGTGATCTGATGGCCACCTACAAGTTTATCAGGGTGACCACCAGCATCGGGGGGAACGTTTGTTCACCAGAGCGCCCCAAGGGATGACGAGGTCGAATGGTCACAAACTACTTCAAGATCGTTTCAGGCAGGAGATAAGGAAGAACTTCTTTACCGTCTGAGCCCCCAAGGTCTGGAACAGCCTGCCACCGGAGGTCGTTCAAGCGCCTTCATTGAACACCTTCAAGATGAAACTGGATGCTTATCTTGCTGGGATCCTATGACCCCAGCTGACTTCCTGCCCTTTGGGCAGGGGGCTGGACTCGATGATCTTCCGAGGTCCCTTCCAGCCCTGATGTCTATGAAATCTATGAAATCTATGAAAATGGCAAATACTGGTCTTTACAGTGATTCTCTCCACAGCTCTGGCAGATTAGCTTCCACCTAAAACAGACATTGTTTTAATAATTTATTGCATTTATATAGTACTTGACATCTCATAGATCCCAAAACACTATACTAGCTTAATCTTCTGCATAAAGATTGTTCCGTTTATGTCTGGCATTTGTTACCTTTTTGTCTAGTAATATATAAAAAGAGTTTTTTTGGAAACCCACAAAAATCCTTATTTCAATGAAATGGTAAGGAAAATTACCCTGATGAAAAGTAACAGGTAGTCTGTGCAGCACTTTTATCCTAGAACTGCAGTTTTTTTAAAGTTTTCACTTGGATGGAGCTCATTTTAATTGTGGCTAAATAGTTTCACAATTATGGTCAATCTCCCTTGGTTTTTTATAGTGCATCTCCCTTACTTGGTTTCACAGATCACCTGCTCTCCCATACATAACTGTACAGTCTGCTTTCCTTCTCATTCAGAATCATAAACTGTCCCTCTGAGAAATACAGCAATTGCTCATGTGCACCTGGGAAAGCTAGATTAGGAAAGCATTTAGGGTATTTTAAAGTGTTTTCATTCAGTTTAACAACTGGAAACAAAGAGAAGGAGCCAGCTGTCCAAGGACTGTAAACTGTGATGCATGGATTACTAATGACCATAAACTACAATTTAAGTACCATTGTTTTAGATAAAGTCAAAGTTCTTCCAGTTATCCTCATACCCTTTTTTGCCTCATATTTGTGTCCGAGGGTGAACAGCAAGCCCATTAGTGTATTTATACTTTAACAATTACAAAATTATTTTGGTGCTCTTTTATTGTATGTTCATTTCCTTGTCCTCTTTATATTGCATTCCATAGCCTTCTGGTTCTGATAATATATCCTGGTCCTGTAATGCTTTCTGGATTGGGTTCTGATAGCCTTTCTGGGATATCTGGGCTTCTTCTGATACCAGAAGCATCCTTTTTTGCTTGACTTAGGTTGTCTATGCTGTCCTTTAAACTTGGCTTCACTACAATGTTATATTAGCATCAATGGGATGACAGCCATACAATAAAATTCATACTGATATTTAGCTCATATGCACATATGCACAAGTGTGCATACATGCAAACATACACATACGGAATGTAAATGAAAAGAGTAGAACTAGAAGAAATAGTGTTGCTTATTCTTTATGATTTCATCTTTTAATAGCTCAGCTGTTTTTCGTTTTCTTATAACATAAGTAATCACCTTTCCCATCTGAAACAAATTAACTCCTGGGGAGGAGATGTTCCGAGAGCTTTCATATGGTTCCTGTTACCAGGGAAACTACTACTTTTGTCAGTATGTGTTCTGTAGCTCACAAACAGTGTAGATTGCTTTGTAACATCAGATGACAAGAGACAGCAAGGGCCAACTCGTTTGCATGTGATTTTTGAGTGAAAAAAATAATTAGAGACTTCCACAACACTGTGCAATATTACTTACCCTGGAAGACTCTTCAAAACAAAGAAGTATACAAAATAGTGTGATTTATCTATGTACTCAGCTTACTGTACATGGATGAAATACATATTTTCTTTGTGGTATACTGTGCAAAAAAAAAAAAAAATCATTCAGTGCTGTGGGGCCCTCTGCTGGAGAACCATGTGTCATGCAAGTCCTGAACACAGGGTGCAGTTAAGGGTGGTTTGTCAGCCCCTGGCAGAAAAAGACTTTACCTGGGGGTGAGGACAGAGTTATGTGAGTGCCTAGGCATATCTCATCCTTAAAGCCTTAAACATTTCCTTGTGTTTTTCATAGCAAAAGTTAATGATTAATATATTTGGTAAGGCATGGAGCCAAAGCCTTCGATATCCAGAGGAACTTAGTACCTGAATGCAACAATATAATTTTTCTGTCAAAAAATAGTCAGTTTTCTAATGTATGGCATATTTTTTATTTTTACTTTTGGCAAAGAAAACCAAGGCGCACACTAAAATATTAGTGTTCCCATTACTAATAATTTTTGTCCGAAGTTCCAATGCTCTATTTATATTTCTTATCATTGTAATATGCAAATATGATTGCCCTAAGGGCACCATGATATCCTGAAATCTTTAGCACCTATTTAACAGCCAGATATGTAATTAAGTCCACTCTCAAATGGGATGATGGGTATTTTTATTTAAAATGAGTAGTAGTTCGGATCCAAAGTAGGGCTGCCTCTGATTAGTACTGCACCACTACAGTGTTTCTGAACATCTCAACAAGATTTCTTTTTTTAAAATGCCCTCAGGAATAGGGCTCATTTGGTGTCAAATGTAGATTTGCATTTCCACTTCCTTTTTTAACTGGAGCTATTTTGTCTAGAATGCATATACAGAGGACCTGATTTGGTTTGTATATAAAAACAAAGCCAATGCATCTGGGAAAACAAAACAAAACAAAAGCCATCTGTACAATCCATTTTCATTCGTTGACAGGCCAAAATAATAAAACTAGAAACACTGGCATCAACAGTGGAAATATCAGCTTAGTTTTGACCATAATCATTCCATCTTCCTTGCAATAGTAACACTCATGTTGGAGTTCAGTTTCTTTTGGGTGGCATACAAAAAATATAGCTTATATTGATATCAGAGGGAGCCCTACATGAGTGATGATGGGAGAAGAGACATTTATACACACACAAATATTTTCATTGTATATAAGAATCCTTAATACCAACCACAATATATCACTTTTAATACCGAAGTTCCAGGTAACAGCTACTCCACAAAATAAGAAATATAATCAGCAGCAAGCTGCGGAATATGCATAAAATAAAATGTATGAAATGATAAAATGAAATGATATAAAATATTATTAGTAGTATTGTATAAGTTACATTAAATATAAGTATGAAAGAAAAGGTCCCTGACCTAAGGAACTAACAATCTAAATAAGACAAGCAAGTGATGGGGCATGGGCTATTACAAAAAGAGGAGGTATGGCTAGTGGAATTGTGCATCATGCATCTTGTTTGTCCCATACTTAAATGGGGATTGTTTCCCCACTTTTGCTTCCAGTTCTCAATATGTATTGATACTTTTCTAGAGTAGTGAGAAGTTTAGAGCCCCTGTGAAAAGGGTGCAATGAAAGGGTATGGTTCAACTAAAAAATTCAAGCAGGGCTTATTTATCCCTGTTCAGCAAAACCTTTGAGCACATATATAACTTTAAGCATGTGCTCATACACCATTTCTTTCAGTGGTGCTGGTGCACACATTTCAGTGGTTTGCTGAATATGAATAGGATTACCCTCATAGTTAAGATTAGGCAAAAACTCCAGGGCCTTTTGGAATCTGAGTCTAAAAGGCGACCAGGAGGCAATAAGGGGAGAGGGAGGGAGGCAGAAAGAACACAAGTCTCAGAGAAAAGTCTAAGTATTTGGAGCCAGAGCTAAATGTCCTGAGGATGGGAGTGGCAGCAGGACATGAAATAAGTGGCTAAAATACAGCTAGCTCCATAGTGAAATAATTAAGTCAATGGAAAATTAAATATAAATGAGATTTTTTTCCCCCTGTGGAACGTCAGGGAAAAATATGAACTAATTGACATCAATATGTGGAGCTTGCTCTGGTAGACTCTTCTCTGCTTTCTTGGAAAAAGGCATTTTTGAGCATGGTTTTTATCTGGCAGGAGCTGAAGGAGTCCTACGAAAGCAGCATGCCAAATCCTGAGGGAAGTATGCCACGCCTCAATTAAACATTTACTACCAATCAGGAGAGCTCTGTCAAGCCCTCATTGCTTGAAGGGCAATGCAGGTTAAAATGATGTGGGAAAAAGAGATGTCAGTATATGAATTTGATATGTGCTGAAACTCACGCAGGGTCTTTTGCCTTGATATACTTAATGGCAGAATTCCTTATTACTGTCATTATACTTAAATCCCACTGTTAGTTAATTCATCTCTACACTAGTTTTTATAAAAAATTATAACTCATTTATGGAATGGTGGCATCGTCTAGATTTTACAATCGCTGAGCTTTCTTATCTTGCCTATAGGAAAGATGCAAAACATAATGTTCTATAAGCATAGAATCATAGGGTTAAAAGGGACCTCGAATGTCATTTAGTGCAACTCTCTGCACAAATGCAAGAAATGCTATTGTTAGTGTTAGGGATCAGAACTATTAAGTAGCAAATACAGGGTCTGGTGATTAAACTCAGGGCTAGAGACTGGAGACATTTTCTTCCAACAGACAAAGATTTAGGTTGAAATCCTGGCATCAATTTGGAATTTTGCTACTGGCTACACCTTTTACTAAGAAACTTTATTTGGTCCCTGGCTGATGTTATTTCCATCAAGCAACAGGTAATGCTGCTCAGTGAAAACTGTTGCTCCATGCGACCTGCTTCATGTTCACAGGGCAAGCTATCCAGAGGGGATAAAAGTGCTCTAGAAACTTGATCTACCAGAACTTGCCAACAAGGGCAGCTGGATTGCTGCTGGCAGGGTCTGTCATTCCCACTATTCAGTTGTGCTGTTAATAAGATGTAAGCTCTGATCTCCTCAATTGTGGATTCTTTTCTTCTCTCTCCATCCTGCAGTTTCCTCTCTTCCCAACACATTTCTATTGTGTGCAAATAAAGCACATTAGGTAATTAGGTTTGTTTACACTCTAGCTCTCACGAAGGAAAAGGTGCTAAAATGTTCCATAGAGAGGCATTGTAGAAGGCAAGTTAGGGAAAGGGGCAAGTTAGGGAAAGGGAGAAGGGACTGGGAGTCATGACATCTCCTGCTGAGATACCTTAGTGCACCAGAGTTGAGCATGAGAGTCCCCTAGCAGAAAGGAAAAGCAGGTGGGAAAAAAGCAATCTTCCCTGAGATGCTGAAGGGCGCGGCCAAACATTATCACTCTATGTGTAATATGCCACGTGTCAAATTAAAGTGTGATGCAAACAAATTGCAAAATTATTTGATATTTAATAAGATTTTTGAGGCTGGATCACCATTTTTGCAGCTCATTACTGGGTGATACATTGCTTGAATATGTGGCATGCTACAATGTATTAATGCATTTGATTACATTTTAAATATAGCATCTGGCATGAGTCTTTGAAAATCACTATGAGATGCTTAAAAGGATGGGATTGGGGAAGAATAACAAATCAGCATTTTGGTTAGAAAAACATGCTGTTGGAAAGCTTCCAACTACCTCAAGTCTTTTCAGTACTAAAAGAAGACAATTGAAAATAAAACCCCTATATTCCAGTTCTAAACATTATAAGCAACCTACAGTATGAAGAGATGGGAACTTCCCCCTACACACACACACACACAGTACGAACTTTCTCCCTACATAAAGACATGGAACCAAGTAAGCTTTCTTTTCAGTTTTGAACCACATTGTGCTCAGATGCATTCAACTATGGTTCAAGATTAAGAAGAGAAACACCCATTCCTGTGGAGCCACTACCTGGTGTGGGTATTAAAGCTTTTGAAAATATTTTGACTAGAACTTTAGAAGATGGGTACAGGCACAAGTGATATCCCTCCCCCCCCCCGGCTAGATACAGACAGATTTGATCTACCCTGATAAAACAGATGCATGTCTTGGGGTGAGGGGCTTTAACTCATGGCACTTCATGTAAAGTGCCATGACTTAGAGCAAGGGCCTGAATGTCTGTAGGCACCCTATGAGTCATGTGTCTAAGATGGTGTCAACCTGAGGAGTCTGTAGAAAAATAGGTGGCTAGAACCATAAAACCACAATTTAAGTCACAGTAACATAAATATAAGCATAAATTCTTGGCAGCAGATAATCTCACTGTGTCATCCAACTAGAACTGCATTGGTATCATGTGTTGTTCAGTTTTTCATAGGTCCAGGCAAATAATATGCAACTTCCTTAAAATTATTCACTGGATTTTTCTTTGCCAAAAATTCTTAAGTAGAATTTGATAATTTTCAAGTGTCAGTTTGATTGGATGCAAAGGTTATATCAGACCAGAGTTTTAGTATTTCCATTTAGATACCTATAGTTTGAAGAGGTCAGCTTGCATTGGACATATAAATGAAGTGTCCAGAGTTGTTCAACACCTACTACTGTTATCAAAGAAGACTGGTTGTTGCTGAGTTCTGGGCACTTTTGAAAATCTTTTGTGAGCTTCAGTATGAGTTAGGCATTTCTGAAAATCTAGCCCATGGATTCTTTATGTGGATAATCATAACTCTGAATTAGATTGCCTGTGCAAATAATTGTAATTATGCATTTTAGGTAATCTATTTTGGTTAACACTCCTACCCATAAACTAATTTACTAAGATATTTCTGTGCAATAAGCACAATAGGGTTAAGAAAACAGTCAAATCAAATTCACTTCAAAATTAAATTATTCATCAACTCTACATGGTCCTGTTCACTCAATTTTGCTCTCACAGGCAATTACTAATGCTGCTGGCAGAAAGTGTTTTTTAACTTAATGAATCAGGTTGCAGAAAGCTATTTTTTTTCTTTTGAATTGTAGTTTGACTTAAAATCTTTTTAGCTTGTATTATCTACAGAGATATGAATTATTTTGATGCCAGTGGCCTTTGCTTGATGACCTGAGTTCTCAGATGGAGATAGATCCATAGAACTCAGCAGGATGTAGCCTGAGCCCTGGTAAATGTGAACTGTAGAGAGAAGTTCCTAGGGTTCTGCAAAAAAAAAGAAAAGGAAGATGGAAGGAAAATAAGGAATCTCTAGATCATTATGAATCTGACCCAAAGATCACTGAAAATCAGTGAGTATCTTTACACTCACTTCAGTGGCTGCTGAATTAAATGAAATACCTCCAAATTCATTCATAAAATGTAATAGAACAAGAAAGTCAATAGAAAAAAAATAACAAAAAAGATTAAATTGAACAAACCTAAATACTGTCCTAGCCAAATTATCAAGTATATTTAGCAATTTTGCTGATGCTTAGAGTACAGATTTTCAAGCACAATGGCAACAAGATGGGAAGATGGTCTTTGGATGTCTGGGACATCTTAAAATAGGGGGTGTCCTGAGAGTCATTTAGCTCTCATAATCATCTGTCCCCTTCTGCTCACCAATGGGTGGCAGAGTAGCTCCACAGCCGGATATACTTCTATATGCAGTTTGAGGTACCATGAAGGATTAGGCATGAGTATGTTTGATCATGAGCTTTCCCCTCCAACTCCCGGTTCACCAAAATTCACACCTTCAACACACTTTGAATCATGGAAAGGCTTTTATAGAGCTGCATATTCAAATTTATTTCATGCAAAATAGGCTAGAAAAAATGTCAGTACATTTTCAGTGAAAACTTTAGGATACTGTCACAACCCAAGGGTGTGATTTTTGTTTGTTTGTGCTTTGGCACTGCTGAATTATTTCCCGCCACTCGTAGCTTTCTTTGCAGGGTGCATTTCTTAGTTGCAAAAAGAGAGATGCACGCTGCAAGGAGTTCTCACCATTTGTATTTAAATTTGTGCCCCACTATTGGCCAGTTCTAAATTGTTCCTACGTGGCGGCTAGCGATTGGCTTGTTAGCCATATAAGAGGCTTGAGCGGTTTCCACCCAAGTTGGAGGACTCCACGACTATCAGGAGGAGGAGAACTTCACGTCTCATGAAGATCTCTAAGCGCTGCGGAGCCTATCGGACCCAGCGTGTATCTCAAGAAGGCTATAGGGGTCTGATCAGCCTCTCGCCTCTCCCCGTCGCCGAACGATCCCTCGACGTACCCTTCCCTGCGCGCAAAGTTCCACGGAGCCTAGCAAACTTCGTGTGAGTAAATCCAGAGCTCTACCTGGGTTCAAGTCCTGCAGTTTTTTTTTCTTCCCATCGCCGAAACCCCATTGCGACGTACTCTCGAGGTTTTTGTTCATCTTCCCATCGCTGAAACCCCATTGCGATGTACCCTCATGTTCTGCAGGTTCGAGTTTTGTTTTGTTTTGTAACTGCAACTCAAGCAAGTTTTCCTGCCTGCACTGCAACCATCTTTGGTGTAAGTAAAATAATCTTAAATCAACCACTAAGCGTCCGTGCCTAATTCTAGCATGCCGCCTGCCTTCCCCGACCTGGCGTGTCCGGGTGCTGGCCACAGCCCGCCGCACGAAAAAAGGGCCTCGGACCGCTCCTGGCCCACACAGATACCTCTTTTGTTTTTTCACAGAAATACGGTACCTCCAACAGCAAGTTGCCCTGTAATTCAGAACTAAGGCTGTGTACAGATCTTCATTTCTACTGGAAGAAAATTTTTCCAGGTGGAAAACAGCCTGGGAGCTGGACTATACAGACATTCCTCCAGCCCCAGGGCTGAAGAGCTACACTGGAGAGCTCTCTAGCCAAAGAGTATTAGAGGGCTGCTCCCAGGGCCACCTCTGCCTTTAGGTGAGTCCATTAATTAACAGCCTATTGTTTCCCTTGCTTAGAAAGGGTGTAGTGGTGGGAACAGTAATTTAAAAGCCAGGGGGCCTAGGAGCTAGTCATAGAGGCTTTCCCCAGCCTGGCTCCCAGCTCCCCCTTCCTGCTCTGCCACCCAGCCAAGCAGCAGGATGGTGATTAAAAGCTGGTACTTGGAAGCTGCATCACCAAGCTTTCTGTAGCTTCCAGGTTTTAAATTGCTGCCCTGCTGTGGACTGCGTAGTTTGGGGAAGTGGTAGGGAATGGTGGCTGTTGCTCTCCTCACCTCCTGGTCCCCAGGCAGAGTTAAGCTAATGGAAAGCATGAAGCTTTCAGTCTCTCAGGAGAAATTCTCCTGGTAGTCATTAACATTGCTTCTTGCAGGATTAATTTTTTTTTTCCTGGAACAGCCACTTTTGCTATGAAAGAAAAATCCTGAACAGCTGTCTACTTTTGGGTGTCTACCAGGAGAACACTGATTCTCCCGTAGAAACTGAATGCCTGTACCTGGCCTGAGTCTGAGCAAATACTGTTGCTAGTCATTGATATCACTTCCTGCATGTGTTCTATGAACTTATTTTCTGCCACTGAAAGAGCTGAGAGTACTTAGCTTGTGAGAACAGTGGGGACTCATAGCAGAGGGTGATATAGCTTACCTATCCATATATCTCTGAAATACTCTTAAGTCCATCTTGAGGATTACTAATTGAAAAAAAAACAATGGGACTCTAATGATTTCAGCAGGTGTTAGATTAGTATGTATATGAAAGAAAATATCATATTTTATTCCTTTGGCCATTGAGATGGTGGATACAAAGACGCATTTTAAAGACAGTAGAAAAAAAAATTCAAATTAGTCACCTTAATGTTCTCCATTGTTAAAAATTTCCAGCAACAAATGAGAAATCGTCAGATGGAATCAGAGTTATTTTCAATTATCTCTGATTATAGGCTGTCACTTTTTCATTAGTAACATTAACTTTACCTTGAAAAAAAAAAACAAAGAGGAAGGAAACAGCATTCTTTATATGACTTGTTATTCCTGAGAAAGGATATTTTTGGGTGATGATATCTTTTATTGGACCATCTGCATGGTGGGAGAGATTTTAGACAAGTTTTGAGCACAAACTTCTCTTTCTTATTCTTTGTTGACTAGAAAAACAAGATAGTAAACACAGGCAGATTCAGGATTTTAAACAGGGGTGTGGGATAAGCATCTAGTGCCAGAAATGTGAATTGGAAAATATTCCGGAAAATTTTCCAATGCTCTAAATAGAGCATGATCTGGTTTAGCATTTTTATTTGACTTGTATTTAGTAAACAAAAGTAAAACGTACTCCCATGTAAATTTTATGTCCCAATAGCCACAAGTATTTGAACTGAAATATTTGAGTAGGAAAAATGTTAAATACAGCACACTTAATGTGGTTAAAACCTTATATTCAAACACATTCAAAGCTTTGTGTGTAAAGAAATTATTTTTATTGGAATACTTGTAAAAATGTAAAGACAGTACACAATAGCATGTACTTCCTTTACATTGTTTGTTTAAATTTAAGAAAATAAACCAAGGCACTGAAAACTGTTGACACACTGATTTTAGCACACCCAAAGAACTCTGCATGATATGCCACGCTTTGGTTTTGATTTCACCTGCACAGCCAATTAGGCGAATTCATAACTTGATTTTTGGTTTGGATTATTATGTGAGTGTATTTACTGTCCTGTTTACAAATCAATAAAACATGTGTGTGCTCTCTCACACACTTCCTAGGGATAATCACTTGAAAAACATTAATTACAACTTTGAAACTCACAAGCTTGCCTAATATTGTATTGGCATCCATTCATTATTACTAACGAATTTTATGAAACCATGAATTTTTAGAAATGGAAAATTTCCCACGAAAAAATTAAGCACTGGAATATTTTCTGCAAAATTTTCTGCCCCACATCTCTGCCTAGTGCTGCAGGGGTGTCTGTACCACCACTCCCAGGCTCCCCCCTTCCCATTCAGGAGGTAGACCATGTCTCAGGACTAGCAGCCAGAGACATTGTTATATGCCCAAAGCAAGTAAAGTATTGCATCCCCTCCCCACATTCTTCTCTGTGCCCACCAGCACAGCCCTCCCCTTCCATTCCTCTTCTCTTTTGCCTACCCTTACCACTGTCTCTAGCTGGCCCAGGAGCAGGGTGGGCCTCAAAGCCCTCTCTACTTACACTTCTAAACCCTCCCATATCCCAGCCATTTCTGCTGCTAGGGTTGTGGGGAGGCTACATGAGGAGCCAAGTCTGAATGGGGACAGTGGCTGTGGGCAGGTTCCTCTTCCCTAATTCTGCTGCTGGGCTACCAGGAAACACCAGTTGGGTTGGAGAGGAAGGAGGAATCTCTCCACTGCCACTGCTACTGCCACTGCCACTGCCACTGTCCTTGACTGAGCCTAGCCTCTGTGCAGCCCAGCTGGAGAGGGTCAGGAGCAACTCTGGAGTTTTCCCCACCTCTGGGTCAGCCCGCAGCTGCAGCACTCTGGAGAATAGAGGTCTTGCCGAGCACAGAGGGGAATGACGGGTGCAGAATTCTTACCTGACTTAAAAAAGGGACTTAAAAAAAGAGGGGTGAAACATTCTGCACCTTAACACAAACAGAAACGAAATAACATTTTTGTGACCTGTTTGCATCAATCTCAAGTGAAATAATGAAAGGGATGTATACTCTGCCTCTTGCTAGAACTTAGAAATGGTTTGCCAAAATCTTCCATTTTATTTCCCGCGCTATTTTTCATTGGATGCAGCATCAGCTAGATCTAAAATGCATGGATTTTCTATTGTTTCTTCGATGCCTTTCCAGCATTTAAAGATAATTTCTTCTTACCTTCTTTACTGCTAGAAGTGATTTTTTCCTCCTAACAATACTTTGCAGTTTTCTGTTTAAAAGGAAAAACCATCACCATGGAAGCTCTTCCTTAAAATACAGTGCTTCAAGGAAGAAATATTTTGAAAATGAAGAAACCTTGCATTTTTGCCAGTTAAACTGCCAACTTCCTTACACATTTGAACAATCCCCAGAGGCTATATTTTGCAGAGGTTCATTTCTCAGTGGATTAATATGAAATGCATGCATAAGCCACTTGACCAAAACTTTCTCAACCTTGGTAAATAATTTCAAAATTTGATGCTTTCCTTTGTAAAGGTTTGACCCTAAAGCCTTAAAACAGTAGGACATGATCTATTCATCTTCAGCAAAATAATATATATTTTTAGTGTATTATTATAAACTCATACAACATTGGAGCTTTCCTGACCTGAGATCCATGCAAGTCTACTGTTTCAGCTGTGGATCAGTGTAAATGCAACACAGATTATTTTTTGTGCCATAAAAAAAATCAGTCTCCCAAATAAAATTTACAAATAAAGTTAAGTAGTACAGGTTTCAAACAATTTAAATAGGTCCATAATGAAGAACTACTTAGTAGTTTCCCTTATTTCATCTTGGATGGAAACTATGGGATGAATATATATAGTAGTTCTTAATAAAACATATGAAATTATAGGAGAGTTACTATTCTATTGTGCAGTAAATTGTCCTAAGCACATCTTTATAGCAAAGTATGATCTCCTTTACACCATTTTTCCAAACAAGTACATCTCTCCTTTGATGTTTGTGTTGGATATCAGTTAGCTGCATGTACCTGTATAGCATCTTTAGTGCTGGACTTGATTTCAATCTCTTGTCACTGTAAATCAGAAACAACTCCACTGAAGTCAATGCAGTTGTATCTATATAGAGTCACAATGAATGTGAAGAGACTTGAAGTCCAATGTGTTTTAAATGGAACTAACTCAGACAATATCAGAAAACTATTTCAATTAGTTAACAATTTAAAGGAGAAATCTTAGAAGTATAGGGTTGGAAAGACCCTCACAGATCATCTATTCCAGCCCTCTGCATGAACATAGGATGTGTTATTCCTATACTGTTCCAGACAAGTACCTTTCAGCCTGCTTTTGAAAACCTCCAGTGAAGGTTTTCTTTGTGGAGGTTGTTCCATTGTCCTCCTATTCTGACAGTAAGTAAGTTTTTTTCTCACCTCATTGCCACAGTTAAAACTACCATTGATTCCCATGGAGCCTGGATTTCATCCAAGATCTAGATCTCATTCAATTCTGTACATCAACATATTTTGTCAGCTAATGGTAAGTACTACAATTTGTGCTATAAACTGGTCTTATTGGAAATAGGAAAACAGGTTGATAGTTTGGCAATCATCGATCCTTCCAGATCATGGTGTATGTGTGAGAGGTCACCCTTCAACTCAAATTCCTAGGCAGGAATATAGAGGAGAGGAGGCTGCCCAGACCTTCAATCACTCATTTACACCATTGAGAAAGAATCCAAAGGCCAGACTGAGTCCAGACATTTGGTGCCTCCATGGCCACAGCTGTATAAGTGTCCAGAAATCAAAGCCAGGTCTCTTGTGTGGCAGACAAGGATTCTGTCACAGGGGACTGCAGAAAAACAGATTAGGGTATATTTAAAAATATATTCCAAGAGCATCAATGATTGATGTTATCAAACTTCTGCTGCACTGGAAAACAAGTTCCAATGTAGTTAGAAGCTAAAGGAGTTTCAATGCATTTAAAGGTGTACTGTGGAGAAAATGGTTAGGACTGACTGATCAGTCTTTACTCACAGTTACCAAACTGACATATCTGAGAGAGTTCAGTATTTCCCTAAATTAGGACTGGCAGAAGCTGCAGAGTGCCAGCATTTTTATATTGATTTCATTGTACAAAGTATCAGGCCTCTGCATAGAAACTGTGGGTAAATGTTGACTTTTTTATGGTGACTATCGTAGATTGACCAGGTAAAACTTTTTTCTGCATATCTGTGCATGTGTGAGAGCACATGCATAAATTATGCTGAACTCAGAACAGTCTCAAAATCTATTTGTATAATCCCTGTTGTGCTCAAAACTTTTCCCCAAATGAGTTTTGTCATTCTGTCTCCTAGGCCTTTGTGAACTTTTGACACTATGAAAATGCATCACTGTGTTCAGTATGAAAATATGCCATTGTGCTCACTGTGGGTAGTGAATGGGAAGGACATCCCAATAGCCTTTCAGGCATTTGTTGAATCAGATTATCCAAAGATATTTTCTTGATGATTTCTTGGATATGTGGTCTAGAGTTTTACTGGCTACCCATCTTTACTGTACCACATCAGCAATACCACTACCACTAGGTGTCAGTATAGTGCCATTTATAACAATTATATTAGGCGTGACACTATATTAATTAGGAAACTTGTTAAAAGTATCTGTTTTTTCTTGTTTAAAGTCTTTGCACCATTTTATTGTTCTTCCGCTATCCTGTCTTCTTTATTTTCAATATTCAGTATTCATGCAAATTGACATCCAACATATTTTTATATCCCAGCTATGATGTCAGAGGCAAAATTTACTAGCGATCAGAGTTTCCTTTCACTTGATCTGTATTTTATGCCATAAAACTTTCACCATCAAAGAAGGAAAAGTAGAGGAGTTAAACAGACGCAACAATCCCACTTGAACATATTTCCTGAAAAATATAGTAATACATTATTCTTTCTTGATTTTGTGTAATAAACTGTTATCTTTTCTCAAGCATGTTACAATGATTTCATGCCTGAGTGGAAAGGATGGATGATTTATTAAGGGAGCTCCATTCATCTTAAAGATAAGGCTTTGCTTTGAAATTGATATGTATTGAAGAAATATTATATTTCAGATTGCATTCGTGAAACTATCTTCCAAGTTGAAGTTTCATTAAAGGTTCTCATTCAAGAAAACAAGTACAAAAGACCACTTAGTGTTGATTCATTCACATACTACATGAAAGATTATATTAATGAATGATTCAAGCAGGATCATTTTTTGTAGCTCCTGTTCTTGCCTCTACATTGATTTCCATTATTTATCTATAATTATGGTAAAGAGCATAGTCAAATGGGATCTGATTTTGAAACACTGCCTGAAACTGACTTCCTATTAAAGTTTAAAAAACTATGAGGCATGCATTTAATTACATCAGTCTGTCAAACTTTGTTGAAGGTATTTTTAGTAGTTTTAAATCAATTAAAATATGACTATATTGTGAGCCCTATGGTTCTTCTCTAATTAATTCCCCTTGCAGTACTGATAAATCACCATTCTGTATAGAGGTGAGAATATGTCTAAACTGTTAGCACTGAGCAATTTGAATGCTGCTGCCAAGATACAGCCACCCATACTAATGAAAAACTGATTAATGATGCTTGCTCTGAATAGAAGTGGCAAAAGTAGAAGCAAACTTCTGTGAGTTAATGAGATGGCCTATCCTGTTTCATGAAAGTCTTTGAATGCCAGAATCGGGGGTTTTGTGAAGGGTCGTGTCAAATTGCAATAGTATGTTCTTCTTAATGAATAGGTCAGTATATGATGCTAAAACTTAATTAATTTGCTTTTTCTTACCTTTTTTGTATTAGCTAGGTTTCAGAACAAACAAGACTATGAACTGGAAGCAGAAATGGAAAAGTTGGATAGTTGTTATGACTCAACCTATACAGTTAATTTGTCTCTCTGGGCAGCTGGAAATCTCCATCCTCAACCCTGCAACAGCTGAACTGAAGAAAAGAAAATGCACTCTCAGCTTCTGCCTGCTTTCATTATTCTATATTTGACACTTGATGATTGTTATTTTTTTTTACAAGAGTGAGCTGGAAATCATGTTTTCTCTTCAGTGCATATTGTACATCCAAATCAGTCCCAAAAGAGAGATCCCTGTTATATAAAAAAAAAGTGTCATCTAAAGAAAAAAATCCACATAAAGATATGGAATTAAATTCTGGCCCCTTTGAATTCAAATGCACAACTGCCATAAACATTGACAGGGCCAGGATTTTACCCAGGGTGTTCATACACAACAATTCTAGGGCTCTTGGATATGAACCTTATAGGATTCCTAAACATGCACATGATAGTTTTGAGTTGCTGAGAGGAGATAAATGGAGTAACTGTAAATAAATCTAATGGTAACAAATGCTGTGTTTCATAGTATTTTGGAAATATGACATTGATATATAAATGAGTTGTTCTTTTGTCTCATTTTGACTTTTCATATGTAGAAAATGTGCTTGGTTTCATAATGTCTATAGGAACACATTCCTAAAGCAACCACGTGGTTTTATCATTAAACAGGGTCATTTCTAGGGTAGCAGTATATAAGTCTGAGGGTTTTATAACTCCACGCTTCCTGCTTCACTTTACACATAGAGACTTCTTATCCCAACAAGTCAATCAATCTGTCAATCAATCAATAAAAAGCTTTTCCAAGCAAATATACTAGGGCTGTGTGAAGCTTCGGTCCCCGATTCGATTCGGTGGAGATTTGGCCCGATTCGGCGGTTGAATCTCCAAATCTGAACAATTTGGGGGACCCTTTAATCTTTCCAAATTGAACTGGAATGCTCTGAATCAATTCAGAAAGATTCAGAGAGATTCAATGATTTGGACATAGGCACAGCTTTAAACGATTTTTCTACATTTTTCTTTTCAAGGTACTAGGTGGCTCATGAACACTGAGATGCTGGGGCAGATGAAGCATCTGACAGGAGCACAGGGTGGTCTCCAGTGCACTCGGCGGTGGACCCTGAAGTGGAAGCACTTCTGGTCCACTTCTGGGTCCACCGCAGAGCGTGCGGGGGACCCCTCCTGCCACCCAGCTGGGCTCAGCAACTGGTGCCTCCTGGGTTTGGGGGGGTACCTGGGGTCCCCCCATGGCTGATTGCTGAGCCAGAGGGGCATGAGGGGGGTCCACCACTGAGCACATGGAGGCCCCACCCCATGCTTCTGTGGGACGCTCCATCCACCCCACTGTCTGAGCATTCACGAGCTGTGCCTGGTACCTTGAAGTATGTAGAAAAAAACATTTAAAGCCGTGTCTATGGCCAAATTGCTGATTCTCCACATCAGGATCGAAATTTCAGATTCAGATTCAGCCAAATTGAATCAGAACAGTGATCTAAATCAACAAAGTGAATCACTGTCCCCTGAATCGGGCCGAATCCAATTCCAAATCGAATATGGCCCGCTTCACACACCCCTAAAATATACCATACACTGGAGGCTCTGGAGGCCTGAGTCCCCCCACTATCAGAATACCTGTTATAAATCTTAGAGAATTTGACCTCATGAACTGTCAGTCATTGTTGCTCCTGTGCTGGGACAGTTTTATAAAACTGAAATTCAGGCTATTTAGTGTTGTAGTAACCAGCACCTTGAACTGCACTTGGAAGTAAGCAGATACTGGAGAGAAAACCATGGATCACTCATGTTGTATGCTTGCAGTGTCTTGCCACAATGAAGAGATGGGTCATTACATTCTGCACTAATTGAAGCTGCTAAGTGCTTTTCATGAGCAGCTTCCAATAACAATATACTATATTCATCTGGCTGAGGGTATAAATGCCTGGTCACTGTAATGAGGTCACTATAATGATTGAACCCTCAATCTCAACTATATATAAAGAGGTAATCTAGATCCACCTAATGTCTGATATTTTCAGCATTTATTGACCTAGTAGATTTTTATTTATTCCTTTATTTTTAACCATTTTATTCTCTGGGCAAGCAAGAAATGGGTTTTGTTATTAAGAAAGGCAATCCATCATGAGAAATTAAGAAATCTGTTCCTGTGCCTACCAGTACCACTTTTGTCCTATCCAGGTTCAGTTCAGCTAGCAGTTACTGTGCCTAATGCTAATCTCTGTTAGGTTCTTCCAGAACTAGAAAGTGGTATTCTATCTTAAATCACTTTGTTGGATGAGAACAATGAGTATTATTGTTGCATGAGAATAAAATGTAGAGCTAGGAGTCATCATATACTACTATTTAATCACCATAGAAAGGTAGGGTTAGAAGGGACCCCAGGGCTAGTGATAGAAATTACACATAAACGGGTTTAAGTGATCAGAAACTGGTTTAAACCTGTAACAGAATAGAAGTTCAGTGCACATAAAGCAGTTTCAAAATGGCTGAAACTGGTTTAAGATAAACCTAATTGAATGTAGTATCAGACTTAATTGATTTAGGTCAAACTGGTTTATGAAACTTCTGTCCCAGACCCCTTCCTGGTTCAAGTTAAATCAGAATCCCCCTGCATTCCAGCATTTTGCATCCTGGGCTGGGCTGAGCTGTTTGCTTCAGATAGTAGGGCTGGCACCACCCCTCTGCTCCCTATCTGGAGCAGTGAGAGCTGCCTCACTGGCTGGCTCATTGACCCTCTTCCACCTATAGGCAAACCCCTGCTGGAGTCTGGGGCAAAGGAGGGGAGTTAAATTTCCCTTCTCCCAAGTACAGAGCTGCTCTGCCTTGCTTACTTAGTGCTGGCTGTGACTGTGAACTACAAATCCCAGAGGCACTTGGAAGCAGGAAGAGGAAGTGATGAGCAATCCTGCAGATTCCTTCTGCTGTGATTCTGGACTACAAATCCCAGAGACCTCAGGGGCAGCAGAAAGAGGAAGCGAACATACAGCCTATGTTGGCTACATGCCAGATAGCCATGCTCTAGTGCTTCCTGGCTTCTGGCTCGAGGCACTGAAGGCATGCGGCTGCATTTCCTGAACCAGAAATGAATGTCTGTTCATTTGCTCATTGGTTCAATCTTTGCAGCTTAGAATAACCTGCAAAAACTGAATCAGTTCAGCCTTGGGCTTTTTTACTATCTGTACTTAGCCCTGGAGGGCATCTTGGCCTGCTCAGGGCAGGATCATTACTATATAAACCACCCTAGAAAAATGTTTTTTTCTATCCTATTCTTAAAACGTCATGAACAACCCTCTTGCACAACCAATCACAAGGCCTAAAACATAACAAAAAACCCTAATTTGCTGCAGGTAAAGCAGGGGGCAAGGGCGCAAAACAATGAATTCTCACAATCTTCCTTAGAATAGGCACAAAATATTGAACAGAATGAGAAAGAAGACAGAGCCTTGCAGATTTCTGCCTCTCCAATCCATCATCCTGAAAAAAATGGCTATTATTTCTCTCTATACTACTGAATGGCAGAAATTCTAATATAATAAAGGACTTTGTCTGTCTGTCTGTAATGCTCTTGGAGCACTCTGATTCATTACTGAAACAACCAATCAGAGTGCTCCAAGAGCATTACAATCAGAAGGTGGTGGTGCAATAGAGTGCCAGAGGGGATGGGGCCAGGGGGCAAGGTCAGCACTACTAACCTCGTCCCCACCCCCTGCCAGCCCTGCTTCTTGGAGATGGTGGCAGAATGGGGTGCTGGCAGAGGGGGATGGAGGGGACAGTGGGGAGAGCTCCCCCCACTCTGCTCCTGGGAGATGGCAGCATGGGTAGGGGGTAGGGGTAGGGGTAGGGTTAGCATGCTTTCCCCCCTCCATCTCCACCCTGCCCCCATCATTCTTGACAGGCAATTCAGTACTAACTAATATATTTTGGGAATCTTTGGTACCCAGGATTTGTATTCCCAGATAAATCTCATATTCTGTTTAGTATTATTTCACTATTATCATTCAAGTTTTCCTATCCCATTCACATTTAGAAAGTATTACATAATTGCAGTAGGATAGCATTTCTTAATATTCTTTGTATTGATTCTCCAGATGGCACATCTGATTTTCACTGGTTTTGTGAAAGCATGAGTTGAAAAAATCACTAAGAGATTATTTTTGCTTTGTTCAGTCTCAGATGCAAAACTTTCAGAAACAAAGAGAATGAATGATAATTAAACATGGCATATGATTAAGTGAGACTGGCTGCACAAAAACTTGTGCTATATAGCTCTGCTTTAGTTTGTCTGTAAGGTGCAACTCTATCCTGCCAGTTACTTAAATTGCCATCTAAATCACTTATTTGACTTAGTTTTGTTCTATGTAGTGCCAAGATCAGGGCTATTGCCAAGGAGAGAAGGCTGTTAACATAATAGTGGCATCAGCTCCCATGGCAATTTCCTGATACCCTGGATTTTAAATTCCATATAGGTGTGTTTCACTTTCACTTAATAGGGATATTGATTTCAGTAAAGTAATTTTAGAGCTTTATCACTTGATATGAGTATGGATTTCTATGAAGGAAACTTGGTTCTGTGGCAGAATGCTGAAGAGGGTTCTCCCAGCTCCATGTTATTGAAACCTTTTACCTAGTTCAGAAATGGGCAAAATATGGCCTGCAGACCATATCTGTCCCATTAATTGATCCTGTCTAGCCTACTGGTCACAGGCAGGACCCTGAGGAGGAAGGGCTGTGCTGCAGTCGGGACTGGGCCAGGCCACACAATGCACAGACCCCCACCACCCAGCTTGCTGTTGGTGTATTGACTGCATAGTCCTGGCACCATGGACACTGGCAGCCAGGCCCCCATGGGAAGTGGCACAATGCAGTGCATGGAGTATCTGTCCCACCTGCTTGCCCACCATGATGAGCCACTGCTACTGTGGCACCCTATGAAGTGAGTCTGCACCAGCCACAGGGGGCAGCTCCTCCCTACTTTCCTAGTGTGGTACAGTGGCAGCAACTCATTGCAGTGAGTGGGCGGGCAAGTGGGACTGCTACTTGGTATGCTGCATTGAGCCCCAATCCAATGTGGGTAGAGCTGTCAAGAGACATGATTATTCCCCTCTATTCAGCACTAGTGAGGCCACATTTGGAGTACCATGTTCAGTTTTGGGCCCCCCACTACAGAAAGTATGTGGACGAATTGGAGAGAGTCCAGTAGAGGGCAACAAAAGTGGTGAGGGGGCTGAGGCTCATGACTTCTGAGGAGAGACTGAGGGAACTGGGCTTATTTAGTCTGGAGAAAAGACTGAGAGGGTATTTGACAGCAGCCTTCAACTACCTGAAGGGGGTTTACAAAGAGGATGGAGCAAAACTGTTCTCAATAATGGCAGATGACAGAACAAGGAGCAATGGTCTCAAGTTGCAGGAAGAATGTTCTCACTAGGAGAGTAGTAAAACACTGGAACAGTCAGGTTCCCAGAGAGGTTGTGGAATCTTCATGCTTGGACATTTTTTAAGACCTGGTTAGACAAAGCTTTGGCTGGGATGATCTAGTTGGGGATGGTCCTGCTTTGAACAGGGGGTTGGACTAGATGATCTCCCATGGTCCCTTCCAACCCTAATTTTCTGATTCTCAGGTTCCCGGCAGCAGCCATAGGGCTGGATAAGACCAATTAGCATCTCCCTGCCCTCTCTCCCCCCGCCACCCCCCCAAACCTTGGCCCACAACAGATCACCAAAGCTCATTAAGTGGCCTTCTAACCCAAATAATTGCCCACCCCTGACCTAGTTGTTAGAATATGTTACCTGAGAAGGGTACAGGTTGAGCCATACTTCTATTTTTTTTCCTATTGCTAATAGAAAACTATTCAAGAAGTTATTGCCTCTCAACAGGCAATGTTTTCATATTTCCATGCATTCTTTATTTATTAGCTTTGTTCTTTTCAAATTATGCATGAAATCTAAATCTTCAATCAGATCTATTCAGAAGGACAATGGCCTATTTATATCTATGTGCAGCCAAATGTGATTAGGTAATATTATTGGATTGTCCCAGAATGAAACAGGTTAGACTTTCCCTAACTCTCAGGTCTGAAGCTCGCAGACACACAACTAGGCCAGCGTCATTCTGAGAGCAGTGGCAAGTGCCTCTGGAACAGCTTGTTTCAGCTTTTTGAAGTGCAAGAAATAAGCAGCTCCCCAAATTTCAACTATAGTAGACACCCACAATTGTCTACGTGATAATCTGCTAAAAGAAAAAGATATAGTTTAAATAGCCTTTTTATAGTCTTCTAGTTATAGAGTTATATACAGCTCTTTTGCTTCCCAACACCAACCAGATTACTTCCCCTTCTAATTCATATATATTATTAGGGAAGACAAGATTTAAAAATCAGTTGCAATTAATCACAGTTTTGATCACGCAGTTAAACAATAATAGAATACCAATTTATCATACATATTTTTGGATTTTTTTCTATATTTTCAAATAAATTGATGACCATTAAAACGCAAAATACAAACTGTACAGTACTCACTTTATATTATTTCTTATTACAAATGATTGCACTGTAAAAATGGTAAACAAAAGAAATAGTACTTTTCAATGCACCTCGCTTCATTTCAGCCAATTGTTTAGACAAGCACGTTTGTTTACATTCTCAGGAGATAATGCTGTGTGCTTATTTACTATGTCACCAGAAAGTAAGAACAGTCATTCACATGGCACTCTTGTAGATGGCATTGCAAGGTATTTATCTGCCAGATGTGCTAAATTTTTGTAAGCCCCTTCATGCTTCGACCTCAATTCCAAAAGACATGCCTCCATGGTGATGATGAGTTCTGCGCTATAACAATCCAAAGCAGGGTGGACCAACACACCTCCATTTTTCTCATCTGAGTCAGATGCCACCAACAGAAGGCTGATTTTCTTTTGTAGTAGCTTGCGTTTTGTAGTTTCCATGTCAGGATTCTGCTCTTTTAAGACTTCTGACATCATGTCCCACACCTCGTCCCACTCAGATTTTGGAAGGCACTTCAGATTCTTAAACCTTGGGTTGAGTGCTATAGCTATTTTTAGAAATCTCATATTGGTACCCTCTGCGTTTTGTTAAATCTACGGTGAAAGTGTTCTTAAATCGAGCACCATATGCTGGGTCATCATCCAAGACTGCCATAACATGAAATACAAGGCAGAGTGCAGGTAAAATCATGGTGCAGGAAGCATAAAATTCTCCTCCAGGGTGTTCAGTCACAAACCTGCGGGGCTCACGTAGTGTTTCTAGCTTGTTCAATTGTTCAAAATCACTACCCTTCAACATTGATAGACTGTGCTTTTGAAGAGCTAACATGGCTGTGATAGCGACTTTATTTCTAAGCAGGGGCTGAACCCAACCCAACGTACAGCTCC
>NW_005841834.1:3175818-3197224 GCF_000455745.1 Alligator sinensis
TCCATCTGGTAGAAATATCTTGTATGAGAGGGTCTTGTTTCTGTCCATCTGCAGCTTGTTGTGTTTTTAGCTCTTCACTGTTAGCTGGACTGTGTTTGAAATGGCCCAAACTTTGTCTACATTTTTCCAGCACATTTTCAAAACCACTATCAGTAAGTGCTACTGTGATGGATCGCCGCAGACTGTGAGCAATTCACGTCATGTGTTCAAAAGGAAAATGACTGGTTGCTGCTATAATATTGCGTGCACTGTCAGTACTAATTGCTACGACCCTTTCTTCAATATTCCATTCTTTTGTAACATTCAAGAAATGCTCTACACAAGTTTCAGCATAATGTCTCTCTTTGGTATGTGTTACTGTTAAAGAAAACAACTGCAGTGTCCATGCAGCATCAGTCAGGTGTGCTGTGACTCCAAGATAACTGCAATTGCTCAAGGATGTCCAGTGATTGCCAGTCAAAGCAACAGCTTGTACATATTTCAGAAGCTCCAATTTAGTAGTCTTCTTTTTGTGATATAAGTCATGTTTTTGTGATGCAATGGCTCCTCAGGAGGGCAGGGCATATGACTGATTGGAAGATGCAATTTGAATAGGGCAGCAGTTGCAGTGAAGAGGAGCCATAGGACAGTCCAGGCATGGACTCCAGGCAGCTGCAACAAAAAGGGCCCGGCAGCAGCAAAAGGTAGGGGTTGCTTTTGCCCCATGCTGGGTAGCAGTTTCTGGCCAGCTGCTGCCACTACTTAGCGTGGATAGGTGAGTCTGAAGCAGATGTGGGGTGGGCTGAGGTTAGGGCTGTGTGCATAGGTCCCCACCAGTACCACAGCGATGACGCTAGTGGCAGTGGCAGCCAGAAGGAGCCACCGCCACCTAGGCTGCCTAGTCCAGCTGCAGAGCTGCCCCTGCCCCAGGCCCGCTGTGTGCCCAGGGGACAACAAGATGCACCACAGGCCAGACTGTGCCTGGGCTAGGCAGGACCAAGAGCCCTGCCATGGGCCAAAGTCCCTCCATCGGCTGGATCCAGCCCATGGGCCATATTTTGCCCACCTCTCATCAAAATGGATGCATGAGATAAACACTCAATAAGAAAAATTAGTGCATTAATTTGTTTTGCATTAATTGCATATGTTAACTGTGATTAACTGACAGCCCAAATATATATAAGTCTGTGTGGCTACATCACTGGACAAGTATCCTCCCTCCTAGACCCATTGGTTTGGGGATTTATTTACTCCCCATATCCAGGCAGGATTCTTACATGCAAGTTTCAGGCCTAGAGACCTTGGAGGTCAGATGTCACAACTTTATGGTCACAAACTACTTCAAGATCGTTTCAGGCTGGACATAAGGAAGAATTTCTTTACTGTCCGAGCCCCCAAGGTCTGGAACAGCCTGCCACCGGAGGTGGTTCAAGCGCCTTCATTGAACACCTTCAAGATGAAACTGGATGCTTATCTTGCTGGGATCCTAAGACCCCAGCTGACTTCCTGCCCTTTGGGCGGGGGGCTGGACTCGATGATCTTCCGAGGTCCCTTCCAGCCCTAATGTCTATGAAATCTATGAAAGTCTATGAAATCTATGAAATCTATGTCCCATCTTGCTTGATCTTAGGGAGATACCATGATCATGAAGGCTGTTTGCTCAGAGTGAGGTTCATTCCTTGCCCTGCTTTTGTTTCATATCCACCTCCCTGATTTAGAGACCAGCAGCCCCACAGAGTCTGTTCTTTCTCTTCATTATAACCTCTGAGGCAGGCAGCCTGTTCAGGAAAGTGAGAGGGCACCTTTTGCCACCTTGCTCACCTGCAGAGATGATTAAGACCGTTAACAGCTTTTTCCTTAGTCACTGAAATTTTTAAGGCCTCTATTACTTCCCCATTGTGAGGGGAGTACAGCAGAGGGGTAGGAATCCAATCAAACGATATTTTCAGAGAAGGAGATAAGTAATTATACCTTTTATTAGATACCTTACTGACTAGATTTATATTGTTAAAGAATAAAAATCTTAGGGAAAGGCTAGACAATCCATGTCCCTGTCATAATTGAATTCAAATATAGTCTGGGTCCTAAGTTTGCACTAAGAGCTCCTGTACATGGGGGCAATCAGAAAACTTAAGGCACGTTGCTTAGATTGTGAAGCCATGGCACGTAAATTAAAGTGCAGTAGAAAGTTGTGTGCATGGGCTTATTTGTGTGTAAAAGTGGCTAGAAGCTACAGAGATCTAAAACGACTTTATGGACGAATGAATGATGGATGAATGAATGTATCCACAACAGCATTTCACACACTTTAATTTATGTGCATTGATTTCACATCCTTAGTGATTTGCCTTAATCTTCCTGAAAGTCCCTATAGACAGGCCCTGAAAGACTTTCCTGAAACAAATTATTATGATCTTTAGAAAATGGGCGTAGGAGTTGGGATCTGTTCAGTCCTCCAGGTCAGAGGTTTCTATTTGCAGATGGCTGCTGAGCACCAGGAGAGTTGAAAGTGGTTGACAAGACAGAGACAATTTCATCACCACCCTCATCTTGTCCGGCCAGTCTAAAAGGAGGATGCAAGCTATCTTTAATATTCCAATGATGTTCATTACAGCAGGCTGTCAATGTATGCTAACCTTCTTCAGTTTCTATAAGACTGGACACAGGAGCTTGTGTTAGCAACAAATATCATGAACTGAATTTGCTGGAATAAGCAGATGTGTAACACTCTGAGGAAGGGCTATAGAATGGTCCTGCTGTTGTTTTGAAACTGAAGAGCATCTTGTCTATTTACAGTTAGAGAAAATAATGACTAGCTGTGTCTCAGTTGTAAAATCTGTCTATGAGCATAGCTTACTGGACTTTAGAAAAACTGCACTAGCAGTAATTGCGTTTTAAAGGAGCTTGAATAGTTAAGCACTTGTATGAAGTGTTAACATTTTTCCTCCATGATCCATGTTGCAAATCATCTTAATGTAAAATATAGAAGGAACTGCTGATCACCCAATTAACAAGCCAGCTCAAACAATGCAAACACAAATGTAATCAATATTAAATGTGTTTATTATATATTAATAAGTAATAGCATGATTTAAAGTACCATGTCTATACTGAGGGATGTCCCCATGATCCTTTCAGGTCAAATTCCAACTCAGTTATATTATTATAATGTATAATAAATTAAAATCAGGGGTGATAACAGTGATCCATTCAGGAGTATTTAGAATGGGATACAGGTATTATAAAAAAAACCTCATTATTGAACAAAATTAAATTGTCAATGGAGTCCTAGTGTTATTATGTGGCTTAGACTGTAACTAAATTAACAGTTCACAGTACTTAAGCAAGCACAGAGTTTGGAATATGGTGATGTTAATTACCACTTTCCTCTGCTGTGTGCGCTTTCAAGCATCCTGTAGTCTTGGATGTTTCTTAGTTCTCTTCTGGAGTGAGGCATGCATCCACATAAAACAAGCTTACATTGTAGCTAAAGGAACACACTGTGCTTTGTAGGCTTCTGAAATGCAAAGTTTGACCACTTTAGGTGCTACGGTCATGGAGGTTTGAGCTGCTAAACTGCTAAACTCAGAATTGCTATGGCTAGATTAGTATCAGTACATGAGGTAGATTAGTGATTCCCAATCTTGGGGTTGTGATCCCATTTGGGGTCGCAACAATAAAAAATGGAGTCATGCATGCCCAGGGAGGGAAGCATTGGGAGGGACATGACCCCCAGATTTCTGTGCGGTGGGGGTAGATGTGGGCTGCCCACTACAGACTCAGAGCTCCCTATCCTGCGTTCTCCCTCCACATGGCCTCCACAGCACAGCAGGGCAAGGAGGCTCACTGCCACTGCTAGGAGTCCCACTCTGGCTACACCACCATGGTGAGGTGCCCCCTGCCTGCACAGAAGCAGCGGGAGACACAATTCCATGCCACTGCTGCTGGGTGGGCAGGGGGTGCCTCGCCATGGCAGCATGGCTGGTGTGGGGCTCCTGGCAGTGGCATTGAACCTCCCCAGCCTTCTGTGCCACATCCCACCTGCTGGGCCATGGAGGCCCTGGGGGGAGGGCAGCAGGGCAGGGAGCCCCAAGCCTGCACCCTCCTCTGCCACCATCGGCTTTGCTCCGGTCATGCTGCCTGTGGGGAAAGGGGCGGAGGATGGAGCCGACTCTGGCCAACTGCAGGTCAGGTGCTGCCAGGGGGGTGGGGGGCAGGGGCTGTGGGCCCTGGCCCTAGTCCCATAACTCTGGTGGCTGGAGGCCCCCTCCAGCAGGGCTAGGTTGGGAACAGGGAGCTGCAGGTCATGAGTGAGGGGCACCAACATGGCTAGCGGGGTCAGGGGCTGTGGCTAGGGGTCATGGGCACTGGCAGGGGCAGGGGGCTGTGGATGGCAAGTAAGGGGCACCTGGGGAGTGGCGGGGCTGTGGGTTGGGAGTGAGGGGCCATGCTGAGGAAAAGTTTGGGAAGCACTGAACTAGATCATTTAAAGCTAGCTCTACTATCTACACTTCAGTCCGCAGTGCAGGCAAACCCATTTCTATATAAATACAGGCAGTCCTCGACTTACAACATTTTTAGTTACAATGTTTCACACTTACAACGTTTATAAATTGACACCCTGCTTCAACTTTCTGATGTCAGTTTCAACTTGACAAGGCTTGATCTGACACGACACCACACCAGCAAAAAGTTTGCTGTCCCCCTTCTCCCTGGAGAGCATCTGTCCAAACTTCCGTGGGCGCTTTCTTTAAGAAAGCAGACAAGAGTCCAGGAAAACCTGCAGCCAAGACTCCTGAGAAGACTCCAGCCAAGAACCCTTCAAATAGTCCAACCAAGAGCCTTTAAAAAAGTCCAGCAAAGTCACCTCAAAGAAGTCCTTTCAAATGAATATGATTGCTATTTACAATATAAATACATTAATGTAGCTATGTTACTCATTTATAATTGATTGAGTACAAAATTCTGGGGGGGGTTGGTGAAAATAGGGTATCGAGCCTTGGATCAGGAATCAATCCACCATTTATAACATGGTTTCCTATGGGAAAATCGGTTCCAACTTACAATGTTTCGACTTAAGACACAGTTTTCAGTAACCAATTATGTCGTAAGTCTGAGGGCTGCCTGTAAACACAATCTAAGGGCCCTTGTCCCCTTCAGAAATGTTATTGTTTATCTTAGTACTTTTGGACATCTCTCAGATGCACTTCAGCTACTGAAAACAGTGGGGAGCTTAGCCTCAGAGAGGGCAGCATTTAAAAAGGCAGCATAGGTAGTGGAGACCTGGGTCTTGCAACATCAAACCCTATGAAGAAAACAGGATGTGAGGGCACTGAGAAAGCATATGTAAGGGAAAGGAGAGTGGAAGGCCAGGGAAGAGGAAGAATTATGAGATTTGTGTGCATGGATACGAGGAGGGTTTTTAAGAAATTTGAGAATATTTTACTTAAGCAGCCAAATTTTAGGGTGCTAATCTGAATAGAGCCTCTGAAACTCACAAGGTTTTTTCAGTTGCTATTGCTTATGCCTATGGAAAGCTACAGTTACAGAGGACTTGCTTTAACCTTAAAATTGCTCCTATATTTATAAAGGTAAATAGTCTCTAGATGGTAAGGGACAGAATTATATACTAACCAGAGGACATTCAAAGTTGTTATCAAATCTCTCGGAGTGGATGGGAGGCTGATAACATGCTTGTTGTCTACGGCTTGTTTTAGTTTCCTTAGTTTCAATCGTGTTGCTGATCTCCAACAGCTTCTCTGCTTGCAATTCTTATTTGACCTTTTTGTTGCAAAGTTATTGTGGAGACTTTAAATAGTTCTTTATGAGATCTCAGCGGGTATTTCAATCTGAAATTCTGGAAGACTTCTTGTTATAATCCTAAGAATCAGCATATACAAGCTGACCTGCAGCTTAGTGTTCATTTCAGTCCCAAATGTCTATTGTCTCTCACAGTAGGCATAGAAGAGCACAGTATAAGGAAGAAAACTGTTTATTAAAACTGCTGTGCAACAAGAATTAGGGGGGTAGCATGAAATTTAGGATTTTTAAGCTGAGATGTCCTTGCCACCATTTTAAACTTTCCATATACTATTAATACTGCAAAGATGATGACCCTTTCTTTCAGTCTTTTGCCTGTCATAAATGACACGATATATTTCATACTTTTACATAATTTCCTTTAAATCCTGACAGTTTGGTGAGTGATAAACATAAATGGATTCTGATTTTGCTTATAGAATACAATTACATTCAGGATATTGAAAGTGTTTTTGTGCTACAGTAGCCACATGAATTAAACATGCCCCCAAATAGCAAAATACATACTAACAATCCTGTATCTATCTTATTTTGCAAACAGCCAGGTTCTGTAACTCTTGTTCATGCTGTGGCAATTTACCCAAATCATTGGCCTATAGATATGTCTTATTCATAGTGGGTGCATCTACACTTGCATTCTACTGCAGAGCTGACTAATTAGCTCTGCAGTAAAGCATCACAATCTGTATGCGTGCTGGTATTAGGATGCAGTAAATGAATTAACTCTGCTATGAGATAGTACAAGGACAGTACTGTCTTATGGCAGAGTACATAAATGCACTGAAACACATGTGTAGATGGTGACAGGGACTTATTGGGGCATGGTGCTAAAGTGCAGGGGGCTGCCTGCTGCCTAGCCTTGCACCTTAGTACCCTCATGCCCCAGCCAGCTCCTCCACTGCCCTAACCTGCCACCCAGAACTGGACCTCCCATGCCACCTGCCAGTCTGGGGCTGCTCTCCCTGGTTCAAAGTGCTGCAGTCCCAGGCACACGTGTAGACACTGTGCCTGGGAGTAGCTGACTCTGGTACAAACTGAACTAGAGTTTATCATGTCACATCTATTGCATGTGTAGATGCACCCAGTGAGTAGCACTTTGTCCTGATCAACTTAAGTAAGACTATTAAAATCTGTTCCATTGATTTTAATGGTCTTATTATTACTCATTACAAAGAAGGATAAAAGAAAGATATTTTATTATCATAAAAGATAACACCAACTGTTAGGTCTAGAAAATTAAAAAGACTGAAGAGGATCAGGCTATGTAAGGCTATATTTATCATGCTAACTGTTAAAGGGACTATATCATTTTTCTTTTTTAAATTTTACCATAAAGATTCCAAAAAACATATCCCTGCACAGCAAGGTAGAGAAGTTCACTTATACAAAAAATTGTTGCTATTGTCATTCTCAACATGTTCCCATTTTTACTTTTATTTTTAAATTGGCACTTTGCTGTCTACTACTCATTCCACTTTAGTTATACATCAGAATGGCTTCCAATTTCACAGAAAGAAAAAAATCATAACAGAAGTTAAACTAAAGGGATTTCTGCTTCTGTTTTGCTGTGTATCACTTTAAATGAAGATTCAAAGTAGTAAAACACAATTTGTATGGAAACATGTAGCATCAGGGTGGGATACAGTAAATACGGTTTCTTAAAGAAACTTTAGTTCCAACAGCAACAGTGTTAGGATTTCTTTTGCCTTAAAGGCTTTAACCTCTGTTTTTTCTCTTAGAACCTGTCCTACATATTAACTAAAAAGAATAAGCAGTTTATTTAGTCACATCTCCAAGGCAATAATTTGCAATGGCACAGTGATGTTAACCCAGAAGCCTTGAATGGTTTCAGGCAGGATCTTATATCAGAGTGCATTGGTTATGGAGTACTTTCCCCATGAATTCATGCTATCACACCTTAAAAATCATTGGGTTATGTTTTGACAATCACAGTTTTAGCTTCCACTCTTTTAGCTTGTATAAGAGGGTAGTGTCTAACCTTACCAAGATGTCATTGTCTGTTCAAAGAACTTGGAGCTGTCATCTCATGAGTAAAGACACTCTGAACTATAACCTGGTGCTAAGGACTGTGAAAGTGAAATGAAGGCTGCACTCCTTGTCCTTTCCCTTTCCCTTTTCTCCAAATGAGATTGAGATCCTCACCATTGTGACTTTCTCATTTCTAGTTCCAAATCTGAATGGCAGCACATAACACTATCTGATAGGCTGTCAGGTCAAACCTTATACAGTCTTTAAAAATCACTGTACTTTGCAGTTTATTTTCAACAGTGATGACCAAAAGACTAAAAACAGTCTTTGTAGACCATAAATTAACACAAGCTGCCCAGGTTTTGCTTAAAAAACATATGACTAGCAGTACTGTTTAAACTGAAAGGCATAAATCACAGGGGATGAGCTTATCAAAACAGGACCATGTGTTCTGCATTATTAAACTGTGGGCTGTTTACTCTGATAAGTCAATATGAAAGAAATTCTAAAAGAACATTTTGTTACATGAAAAGAGTTGAACTGAAAATATATTCAAGGTTTGGCTTTCATATTGGTCAACCTTTTGTTTTCATCTCTCATACCAGCAGGGTGGTGGAAATCCCATTTCCCAGATAGCACAAGCCGGCTGAGAGAAATCATTTTCTTCATTTCATTTAATTTCTTGTGCAGAATGGGCTAAGGATATAGCCTGGAGGCACCCTAGGGTTTGAGGTACTAAGATGCCAAAGCACTAAATTGAACAGGAAATTCAGAATAAAAACAAATAGCAACAAATCTGTGAAATACACAGATAGCAATTCAGGTACACCTATATGTTCAGAATTAGTTTCCTCCTCCTTGATAATATTGTACACAAAAATATATTTCTGCAGAATGAAAGTGATGATAGCTATATGAATCAAAATAACTAAGAATAGTCAAAGGTTGTGCTGACACTCAGTCCTTGATGCATTATCTCATGTCTGCATATTTCCCTGTATGGCACTGAAACCCCCTACTGTTGGGAGATCTCTGCAATAAAAAAAAAAGGGAAGGATCAAGTGTTACCTTTAACTGTAGGCCTGATTTTCTCCCTCTTTACACTTGGACGGGGTGTAATAAGCAAACAAATCAAGCTAGGAATGCTTGCTTCATTTTCCACAGATGCATATGACGACATAAGGTTGCAAGTTTGTGTCCGATATCCTTAGCTTGCGTTACTGTATGTTGTGTGCAGTCCCCTTTAAAAAGGTAGATGGCACATGGAAATGTTGTATTGAGAGACATGGCAAGGGTTTGAATGAGGGCATATGGAAGGGATCTATATGGAATCTTCGGGTTCTTGGGCAGCAAGTTTATCCAAGAAAATAGGATAGTTTTGGTAGTTGAGGGATGAATGGAAAGCATAAGTCTGGGGAGTCAGTGAGAGACTGGTAAGTTGTGAAGTGAAGCAGTTGCATACATGGATAGGCAATGGACAGGCAATCAGAAAGCTGTGGTGTAGACAAATGAGATTAGAGCCAAATGTATTAATGAGGTCTACAAGAGCCAGATAGTCAAGTCAGATAGTAGCACATAATTGGGCTGGTAGGAGAAAGATAAGTCCCCATTTCATTTTACTGTTACATTGGTGAACGGTTGCTCACAGGAGTATGTGGAGCAATACTTGTCAGTAATGGCTTAGTATATGAGCTTTTCACAGGGGTTCAAAAACAGTTTACAATCTAAGTTGTTTCATAAAAAAATCTACCAACTTTGCTATTTGTTAAGGTTTTGCAAGTTTTTAAATAATGAATTGTGTCGGTTTGTTTGATGAATTTTCTCACTGTCACTTAAGGAAAAAAAAAAAAGACAAACTTTGCCCAGTCTATTATATTATTGATGCCTGGGTGCACAAACCTAAGTGTAAAATGAAATCAAGAGGTTTTCATCACCTTTGCTGTTTAGTTTCTATTCAATCTGTCAGCATTATTCTAGTAATAAACACTAGCCTAGTCTTTCTTCCACATGGAATATACATTTCAACAAATAGTGGATATGAATGTCGTTCTTTGTTTCTGTCAGCTTTTTTTGTCCCTTGATGTTTAATTATCCAGTAAGTAATAAGTTACCGCAGTGGTCAGTATTGTAAAAGCCATTCATCAGCTAAGTCCTTTTCTTTTTAACAAAAATGCTGAAGTAGTTAGAAAGGGGTTAATGGGAATGATTGCAAGAATTTTTAGGAAGAGTGAGAAATAATGGATTACATCATACATAAATAACTATTTTAATGATATCCTTTGAGGAAAGCATAAAGTACTTGACCATTTTTTTTGCATAGGTGTTGTAATGGAAAGGATGTTTTAAATCACTCCATTCTGGAAAAGGAGCCTTTGAGAAAATGGCACTGTCTTACTCAGCAGATCTTTTCCCTGTGTATATAGAGTCACATCTGCTCTCTTTAATGACAATTAACCATTTTTTTGTTCCAATTGACCCTGCAGAGCTAATACCACTGTGAGAGTACGTGCTAGACATAGAAAACAGATATTTGCTACATACTGGATGGACTGTGAAGACTTTTGAGGATGCAGAGTATTTTTATGCAGCAAACTTTCAAATTTTAAAATATATGTTTTTTAACCAGTATTAACATCATGAGCCCTGTTATATCACTTCTGTATGCCAAGCTATGCCTCCTCTCATCTTGTTTCAGCCTCAAAAAGCTAAATTAGAATAAGCCGATGCTAGGCCAGACTAGTGTTGCCCTTCGCTCAGACAAGTGTTGCCTAGGCCAGACTAGTGTTGCTCTCCCCCTGCTGATTTGCTATGCTTGTCTGAGCCAAGGGCAATATGGCTCAAAAAGCAGATGTATCCAAGTATGGCTTTATTCAAAGCACTCTCAGTTCTCATAGCCACATGAACCATTCAGGGAGCAGAATAAAATTAAGGGCAAAATCAAGTGTGCTGGAGCTGCTTTGAAGTCTAAGGTGGATGGCTTGGTTTGACACAAATTCTTGCATATTTCTCAAACTCAAGCACCATATATGTGCCCTTCTCTTTCAAAGGGAGGTTTCATAACAAGTTCGAGGTGGCTGTCCAATGGGGATTTGATTCCTGAAAAAGCTGTGTTGCCATCATCATCATCATCAACAATCCCTCAATTTGAGAATGATCTCTACCGTGGCTCACTGATATGTTTCGAGGAAACTTGAGTCTGATCCTTGTACCACAGACCTGTCTGCAGAACTTGCAGGCTTTCCGTAAGGGAGGGTCAGGGTTTTTCTCTTTTTCCTTCCTCTCCTTTTTCTCCTTTTCCTTCCCTCTCTTCTCTGCTTCAAGGTGAGATGCTTTACCTCAAAATGGGCAGCTGCTTAGCACCGTTGGAGTTGGTCAGCAGCCAGCCCCTCCCAAGTCTTTACATCGGCATCCATGTGCTTGAGGTATACCATCAGTGTGTCTCCTGTACTACCACCAGGCAATGGAAAGCAGAGGAACAGAGAGACCTAACCAGTTCATCTCGAAAAAGATTATTCACTGCTCTAGAGGTCCCTGTCAGTACCAGCCATGTAAAAGACAATATACTGTATTGAGCTCTATGGGACATGGACAAACCTTCTCAGAAATCCTCCTGAGGAGGGTACATGCCCAACTGGCACATCCACATTGGTATAAGACCTTCTACACTGACTTTACACAGTAAGGTGCATATTACATTTTGAACACTAATAATAGAGAAACAGATCTACAAAATAGAAAAGACTTCTGAGATGGTAGTTATTGAATAAATGGTTATACTTTTGTTAGTTTTTATCCAACAGTATATAGTAGATCCCCTAAGTGAATTACCATTAAAAGATGCCCAAACTATCCCCATTCATGTTAGTTCGCTAAAATCTCCCAAGATGGTTTAAAGCTAAAAACCTTTATAATCTCCCTCATAAAAATATAAATTTACCCTTTAAACAGTGCTAGTGGTACTCACAAGTGGATTATTTTTCTTGCTTGAAGGAACATTTCAGGGGAAGGAAGGATAGTCATTCCCCTGGTACCAGTATTCATTAGGCTGGAGCAACTGAAGCTTGTGCTGAACAAGGCTCCACTGGTTAGATGGTTTGCAGTCTTTTTCCTTGACCATTTTCCATATTCTTCTAAAATCAAGTGTTGAAGAAAGCACTGCTTCTAAACAAGATCCTATCTACCTTTCTTATTCTTTCTTCAACTAAACGAATAGTCTGTTTCCATGTACCTGTGTTACAGAGATTATGATTTTTACATTGTAAAATATATGCAAAAGTTCTGCTGTGACAATAAAATAAATCAGGATTTGATGAGAGATGTTATAGTCATTTCCCATACAGGAAAAAATAAATCCCTATTATGCCTTGCATTATTTGTGGGCGACTCTTCGCAAATGCTGATTTTTTTATCTTTCAAGATTCGATCTTTAGAAGAAAAGAGGAACCCAGTGAAGATGAAACAACTGCTGGAAGGCCATGGTTTGGGATTTGGTCTTTTCAAATTTGAAGCAGAAGAGGAAGAGATTTTTAAACCAGAATATACCCCTATCTCAAATACTCTTTTAAAAAAATTCAGTTTCCTTCAGATTTGAGGAAAATCAAGAATAATCTTGCTCATTCTCAGTTCTAAAGGATACTATTGGCTAAGCTATGTTCGACAGCTGACAAAAACCTTATAAAAAGCAATCTGAGCCGCTATATTAAGTATAGTCCTAGCATATCATCCCTTTCACAAGGCTGTGCATAAACTGAAAGATCCAAGGAGTGAATCCACAGTTGCTATGGATATAGAACTACTTCCTATTTTGATCTCTTCCCATTGCCCTTCTCATTCTCTTTTTCAACTTCAGCTCTTGGTAATAGTTAAAAAAAAATTCAGCCCACTATATCCAACATTTCCGTTGTTTTGGTTTTTATTCACCATGGATACAAACATGTGAAAACATTTAGCAGATGTAAAAATATTAGCTCTGACCAGAGAATGACGATCACATTCTGTAGCAATTTGCAAGATTTTGAAATACATTTTCATTGCACACTGGAATGAAAGCAAGAACTTTTGTATATTCTGCTAAAATATAATGACGTTGAACTGCCAATGTTTAGACTAAAACATACATATGTAAATGGATCTGGTACTTAGGCCACTGTTCTAGGGTATGGGAGGCCTGGGTTCAAGTCTCTGCTGTGCATAATTTATGAGATCAAAGAGCAGGAAAGTGTTTCTCTCTCCATCTTCCCAGATATGTGGGTAAATATTCTTGGTTTTATGTGATCTGATTGGAAATATGCAACTGGTTCACCTTAGGTAGAGGTGAGGGTAGAATGACAACCTAACATATCTGTTCTCAGGAATACTATGGAATCACAGTATCTCATCTGGAAAAAACTCCAAGTAATGGTTTGGTTTTATCCCCCTTCCCAGTTAAGACTGATATATCTTGGTGAAAAATTTTGGCTCTGACAAAACAGCATATTTCATCAAAAAGTCACAAAAAATGTTCCTACTAGCCCTAAAATATACATATACACACACACACACACACATATATATATATATTAACTCTGTAGGGATGCTTTGGACTGTTTGGTGTTTATGGATAGAGTGAATAATCACATTTTTGCTTAAGAATTGGAGGAGTATGTTTCCTGCTTGATATACGCACGATAGATCTTTTCAGACTAACATGAGAGCAGATTGTACAATGATAAAACTGTTACACTTCTGTTAAAACGATAAGATAAATGTGACCTGTGTGGGCTGGGAGCGCCCCGAGCCCTTTTTCGCGCTGCACGCGGGCTGTGGCCAGCAGCCCGGGCACGCGGGGGCGGAGAGGGAAGGCCTTTGCTCTGGAATTAGGCACGGACGCATATCGGTAGTTTAAAAGATTGTTTACTTACACCGAGATGGCAATGGTGTAGGCTGGAAAGCTTGATTAAGTTGCAGTTACAGAAAGACACAACACAGACGATCTCGTGGAGGTTGCTAGGCTCCACGGTGCAGAGCTCCGGATGCTCTGGGTGAACAGGCCACCAATGTAGAAATCGTAAATACGTCTTATATTAGTCGCGCTCGAAGATGGGAAGAGGTGGGCGGTGGATCAGGCCGCCACACTCCTCTGGATCTCACACAGGGTTTCTATTACCCTGCCGTGTACCCAGAGTCCCCACGAGATGGATGTGGAGTCCTCTTCCGCTTGGGTGGAAACTGCTCAAGCCTCTTATACGGCTAACAGGCCAATCGCTAGCCGCCACGTGTGAATAATTTAGCACTAGCCAATCATGGGGAACGAATTTGCATACCGGTGGCAGGAACTCTTTTGCACCGTGCATTCCTCTTGCAACTCGAGCAATGCACTCTGCAAAAGAAGCTGCAGACAAGGCGGGAAACTGGTCCCTGCACCGGAGTTTCCTCTTGCTACAGGAAACTCCCGTGCAATGCTCTGCAACTTAACGTGGATAATTCTGATGCCGAAGCACACACACACAATCATGCCTTTTGGGTCATGACATGACCAAAAGGTACAAAATGGGCCTCCTTTTATTTTGAAGTCTTCTAGTGCTTCTTCAGTAGAGGTCAAACATGTAGCGTTATTGTTACACTACTTGTCATCTATCTAATCTATGCATTTATAACTTATTTGTCACAATGACATGTGACCAACCTACCAGTATAATAATATATAATGTCTTTCCCTCTTAACACCTTACATCCTGGAATCTTAGCTTTTAGATAAATATTAATTAAAGTTCCATTGTTTTTTCGGTTTGGATTATTTTAGGTCCCTCAAAGATATGTAAATAAAGGAACAAACAAGTTGGAGTTGAGATTTTCCATGTCAAATATAGGAGAAGGGAGCCACACAGCTTGCCTAAATTAATGGGAAATGTGTGAAAAAAAATTCCTTAGCTAACTTTAAATATCTCAACCTAGACCATTTAGTCAAAGCCACACAGCAAATCATAGGCAAGACTAGCATAGAGCCAGAGACAGGAATAGTTCTAACTCTTGAGTCCGAATCAACTGGTCAGCTCCCACCGACAACAGCGACTCTGCATGGAAAGTAGAGGGACACAGCGTGCACTGCATTGCATTGCATTGAGTTGGGTTGGGTTACAGGGGTATAAATCAGCATAGAATTTAGCCAGATAGTGTGGACACACAGTTGTGTCCTGATCAGTGAGGCTAAAATACAAAATGGAAAGATAGATAATTATCTATTAAAAGCAAGCAAAAGTAGATAATCATCTGCAAAACATTTTTCTACTCCTCAGCAGCTGCTGACATCACTTTACAGTAATTAGGCTAGCATAACAAATGAACTAGTAACAGACATAAAATAAAGTTGCATATGAACATGTTTGTTGATTTTCTTAGCAATCACATGGAAATAGAAACTATAAAGTGACATGTGGATCAGGTTCAAAATAAATTAATTTATTGGCAAAGCCAGCGTATGCTCAGTATTTACTTGACAGGTTAGCACACATGATTATATCAGGATTATATCAAACCTGAGCTAGCAGTACTGAGTCTAATTTGTTTTGACTGAGCAGTAATGCAGGACGATGTCAGGGAAACCATCCAAAACTGGACCAAAATACAACTACTAATACAAGTCACTGGTTTCTTTTAGGAAAATTTAAACAAATACAAGTAGGAAATATAAGATTCCTTTCTATTTAGTTTTTAGTAACCAATGTAGCCTGAGAAAAATATATATTTCAGACTGCTTTTTATGTGTAAAATTGTGTTTATTATTCAGAGGTAGTGGCTCTGAATCTTGTCCTGTAAAGACAGAATCCCAGATAAATTTCAACTTTTTAGTTTTTTCAGGTTTTAAGAACTAAAAAGCGTAGGTGTTTAACTGCTGTAAATAAAAAAAACAGAAGGAGGAAAAACTGCGCGCCAAAGTGACCCACATGTTTAAGACCAGTTTGTGTAGCCAGCTGCTACAGCAAAGATCACATCCAGCCTCCTTTAACTCCCTAGTCTAATTAACAGGTCCAACTTATACCTGGGTCAAGTAAGAGCAGCATTAGTTCTAAGCACAGCTTTGGCTCACACCATGGGGCTCCAAACTGATCTTTAATGTTAAGAAATGTTAAACATAGACCCTAGTAAGGGAAGGCCCATTGGTTCCTGAATATATTTTTAATATCATTTACATTCTGATGCTGTTCTACATATAAGTCTTGGCATTGAAGACTTTCTATGGACTGATTGTAATGGTAGTAACACATACAGCATAAGTGCAGGATCGACAGTTGTGGATTATGGATGCCCTAAGAGATTCACTGTGGTGTGCAAAGTACAACACTTTAGCTGGGAGGTTAAATACAGTTCCTTGGGGTCAGTGTTTATTAGAGCTATAATAATAGTATATATAATAATAGTAGTCTTTTATTGTAGCACGATCACTGAAGAAATTTTTTTCATAAAACTTTACTATTATGGATGCAAGGAGTGTGTCTTGCATCTCATCTGAGAGTCTGTTGTGGCCAGTTATACAGGAAATAATCAGAAATTGATGAATACTACTGTATTTTTTATTAATATATTTTTTGGAAGGAAACAATCTCCATGCAAGACCTTGCAATACTTACAAATGGGACAAACAATTAGATTTCTAAATTCAGTGCTGATGATTCCATTCTCTCATATGTTTATTAAATCAGCCCCTCTACTAGCTAGGGCTGGTATGAAGTAGGTTGGTATGAATCAAGAGCAGTAGTGGCAGTAGAACTGCTGTGGAAGGTGAATCATAGAAAAGTACAGCTGGAAGTGATTTTGGAAGATCATTTAGTCCAACTCCCTAAGGCAGGCTCACTTCTGACTTAACCTCCCATTCAAGTGTCCATCTAACCTGCTCTTAAAAACTTCCAAGGATGGAGATTCCATAGCCTCTCTGGGTAGTCTGCTCCAATGTTTGCCCACCTTCATAGTGATAAAATTCTTCCTAATATCCAACTTAAATTTTCCCTGGGAAATTTCTCCTGGAGCAATTTGAGACCATTACTCCTAGCCCTGTCACCTGTAGTCACAGAGAATAGTCTATCACCATCCATTTTACAATCATCTTTCAGGTGTTTGAAGACTATATCAAATTCTCCTTCAGTCTTCTCAAGATTACATCCTAGTTCTTTCAGGTTTTTTTCTTGTAACTCATGTTTCCTAACACTTTTGTTGCTCTCCACCATGGGTGACTGGTGCCTCCTAATACTGGGGGGCACCAGTGGCTGATTGCCAACCTTGGGGGAAGTACCCCAGTGGCCGATCACTGACCGGGGGCAGAGGGAGAAAAAAAAATTGGGGGCAGCCAAATGTGCCTTCCTCTGTACAAAAGTCTGTAGGGAGAGGGGAAAGGGCCATGGTAGAGGGTGGGGAGCGAGGCTGGGGCTGGCACCAGGCAGAGATCCAGCTCAGGGCCAGGGTGCACTGCACCCATGTGGCTGCCCCTTCCCCTGTGCTGGCACCAGTGTCCACCGGCCCCCAGCCCTGCACTGGCCCTGGTGATATAACTTTATACTAACTTTATGCCCCAGCCCTGAACTGCCCAGGAGGGCCCAGAGCTGGAGTGGGGCCAGCCTCAGCTGTGCCGCTGGGCCGGAGGAGATGGAGCCCCAGAGACCCCTGACCCACCCTACCCTGTTTAAGTCATCTCTGGGAAGAGCTGGCAGCTCCTGCAGAGTCACGGCACCAGGAAGCCAAGGGGGGGAACACGCCCCCTCCCCCAATCTTTGCACAACGGTGGGCTGCAGCTGTGAGGTGAGCTGGGCTCTGCCTGCTCCACACCTCTGGGCCTCACTGCAGCCTTTGAAAGTGGTGCACTGCCATGTGTATCCTGCCACGGGTGGGCCAGGCAGCAAGGCACATAATGCTGTGCCATGCCACTTTCAAAGGCTGCAGCTGCAGTCCACCCTTGTCCCGCACAAAGATCGGGAAGGCCATGTCCCCTTCCGTAGCTTTCCAGCACCAGGACTCTAGAGGAGCCACCAGGCTCCGCTTGTCCCACAACCCGGCTCAACCAGGGCTCCATTCACCGTGAATGGGGTCCCAACTGGGCCAGGTCACAGGGCAATCAGAGCCCAGTGGCTCATCCAGGGCTGCAGTGCTTTGGAGCCAAGGGGTTGGGGCGAAGCTGCCACTCCTCCCCCAGCTTCCCCACAGTGCATGCAGTGGCAGGACCCATCAGGCACCAATTGCTCCATGACCCGGCCTAGCCAGGGCCCCATTCTCTGTGAATGGGGCCCCGGCTGGGCCAGGTCATGGGACAATCCCCACATCCCCACAGTGTAGCACGGAGTGGGGCAGGGTGGGGGTGAATGATTAGGCCCTGCCCCCACCCCACTCCCTCCTGCACTGTAGGGGTCTTGATCTGCACACACATCCCCTCCAAGCCCAGAAACCAAGGGAAGAAAAAAACCCTCACCTACCTGCCTGCTGTGCTGAGCTGGCTGTGAGCCTGGTATGCCTCTCCCCCTGCTGCAGCAGCCTGCAGCTGGGTTGCCCTGGCATTTGAGGGGGCTGAGCCCTGTTGCCCCCCACCCCTTCTCCCAGCAGCCGATCACTGCCGCCGGTGGAAGTTCCGCTGGCATTTCCCTCAAGGGGGGCATGGCCAACCTCAAGGGGTGTTCATGCACTACCTATGCATTGCCAATGCTCTCTACTGGTGTATTTCTACATCTGTCCACATCTTCATTGACATGCAGGCCCTAAAACTGGACATAGCACTCCAGATGAGGCCAGATACAGTGGAGGGATCACATCCCTTGATTTGAAAGTGACACTTTTGTTCATGCGCAGATCTAGGATTTTGAAAAGGGGGGCACAGATGGTACAGTGATCATCAAATATAACAACACACATTTATCCAGGTTAAAAGAAAATAGATGCTTTATAATATGGTAGGGGCCTAAGGCAATATTATTCATTTTAAGATTGAAGCAAAAATAAATATAACTTTTTTGGAATGTGCATTAATTTGCTGTATTATATATTATGTATAAAAACATGACAAACAGGGCAAAAATAATCAAAATATGTTGTTTCTTTAGTTCTGCTGTCATTAGAATCGAATGTACATCTCTTTCACATTTCTAAAACACAATCAAGCCTTCTTCAGCTGTGGCAGTTCACGCTGCCTGATGTAAATGTTCCTGACCTAGTCCCCAGAGAGTAAATAAAAAGGCAGTTATTACATGAGCACTACATTGACAATCAATATTTTTAGGTCAGTTCAAAGCTAGTCTGGTTTAACACACTCTTATTTTGGACCAACTACTAATAATTATCATTTGAAATTATTGAACTGCTTTTACTGGATTAATTCTAATGATCTTTTTAATGTTGTCATCCTCAAACTCTTTTCTTATGTGTGGTGTTTAGATGTTCTCTTTTCTCTGGGCTTAGGCAACGCCATAGTAACTGTAGCACCTTATGGAATGAGTTGTTATGCTACGTTCTTGTGACCACAGTTCAAGAACTGATTTGGCAGAGTTCTTCTTTTTACCTCCTCAGTGAGCCAAATTACTACATGGCTATTTTTTGAATAAACTGGAATGACTTACCACAGGAAAAGATGTCCCCAGAATGTATTATATACAACAGGATTTGTTAGAAAACAGAAAGATTATCCAGTTTGCTCAAAAACAAATGTAATAAAACATATTCCTAGCTTTATTTTTCAGTGGTGATGTAGCTATATAAATGTTCCTATATATGGTTTTAAGGGGATCCAAACACAAGTGTTCACCCCTCAAGAGTTCTTCAACTGCATTTTTTTCAATGCATCCCTAACATGCTTGGTTTCCCACAGCTCTGGGCATCAGATTCCCTTGTCTACTGGAAGCCAATCAATTACACTCTCCTGAGCACATACACCAGAAAAGTTTGGTGTCGACTTGTTCATCTGAGGATGTATTGTTGGCCTTTGTGTATAGACAATAATACTTAGGATTACTATCCCAGCTAATAAAGTAATTTGTGTTCCTGGTACAAATGCCAGCCAATACCAACTAGAAAGGCAAGTCCCTTTCTACTAGAACTGTTTCAATTTCCCAAAATGTCTTTTAGTCTTTGAAATTTTCACTTAGTTTGTTGTATGCATTCGTTGTACTTATCTTTCCCCCAGACTGACTTGTCAATTGATGGTTCTGATCTAGTAAACTACTGTATGCACCAAGAGGACTTCAAATTTAAGTTGACCCCCCCAATAAGTAAGTTCTACACATGTAAAATGATACATTTGTTATAATTGTCCATGTACAGAATCTAATTATTAGCAAATTGTCTTAAATTTTTCCTTCAAACTGCTGCGGTGGGATAAACAGTAGCGGGGTTGGGGGTAGGGGGCAAGGCAGAGAAGGGGGCAGGCTGAACCTGGATCAACTCTGTAAGGCTGGCTGAACAGCTGACCCCAGAAGGGGAGTGTTCTGGGCCTGTAGCAGAGTGATCTGAATCTGCAAATTCTTCAATGCAGCTATGAGATTAGGCACAGAAATTTGACCTGAAAACTGGTCCATCCTGCAGTGGCCCTTCTTGGGGATTGGGCTGACTGCACAAGCTGTCACAGTCCACCAGACTGGCCAGCCTAGTGAGTAGAACTGGGCATGGAGTGGGGGATTGCAGGGGTAAGGGTCGAAAACCACAGGTCAGAAAACAGAACGCCAAATCAGGGTCAGGAGCCGGGAATCCAAAACCTAGTTATCCAGCCCAAAGGAAAAACCCACAGGGTGAAGTCTAAGAGTAAGCCAAACCAGGGTGAGAGGTCAAGAAGCAGATCTGCAGGGAGAATCTAGAGGCCAAAATCCAGGAGCAAGCCACAGGCAGGGTCAGGACCCAGGGAAGTCAGCTGGGGCAAGAGCTGCTCAGAGACTGAAGACTAGCGTGTCCTGCAGCAAGGCTCAGGTTCTGGAGGTGTCCCTTAAATGCAGCTCCAGCACCAGAGGGTGCTGGGGTCAGCTGGCCTTGATCAGCAGTAACTGAGTCAGAGCACTTACCAAGGGCTGCAGGGCAGAAACCTGCCTGAGCCTAACAGGGCTGACCCAGGCTGCAGCACAGGAGCCTTACAACTCCCACTCCTTACCCTCCCTGCCTGCCCACCTCATACTTGTCTGTCCCACTGCCTCTCCCTGCACCTCCAACTTGTTCTCCTATCATACTGCTGGGTGCCTCAGCACCAGGTCCCATGCCACCATATGCCTCTGTGCTGGGTCCTGTCATCCTTTGCTTTCACCCAGCCCCCTGCCTCATTGAGTGGATTCCCATCACCTCTTCTGACTGCATTTTCACTTGATACTCGATTCTAACTTGAGGCTTTGTTTTCCCCTTGTTGAATGTGGGAAAAACCTTGTCTTGGAATCTAGTAAATACAGTATATACATATTAATTTAATTCCATAGAGATTTCCTTTCCCACATCTTCCAAATAGATTCTGTCTTTCTATTTAACCAATGTCCTTTTTGAAAGACAATTTGCCATTTTCTGTCCTGGTTTTAGGTGTTAAACTTGAAGTACTTGGCTATTAGCTCTTTTTGGGCCATAGTTTCCTAAGAGACCATGCTGACATAACACTCCATTTTATCAATTTTTCTAGTCAGTATAAATGAAGAATGCC
>NW_005841834.1:3197255-3201539 GCF_000455745.1 Alligator sinensis
TGCCGAGCAGATGCCTTAATCATCACTTCAGTGTTGTGACTTAAAAAAAAAAAAAATCAAGCTGAAGGATTTATGCTGCTTGCTGTATACAAGGCTTGATTAAGAAAAATTTCCTTTGTAACAAAATTAGATTGTATTACAAATAATTGATGATACAAAGAGAAACTTTGTTTGAAGACAGAAGCACAAGTGACTAGCATGAACGTAAAAATCTCAACCTTAGTGCATTTCCTGATATTTGAGCACTTGATTTCTCAATCCTTAAGTATGTAAGAACACTAGTTTTTTTGTACGCCTATTTCTTGTTACATAAATTAAAAAAAAAAATCCTGGCAAAATAACTATTCAATATGTTATTTATTTTTACCTAGACATTTTGTTAATATGAATTCATTTACAATTAACATCTGTACTAAAAGTACATGGTCCATTTTATTACTTTGACTCACACAGACCGGGTTTCCATACTCTATAAGCCCACAGAAAAACAAAACATTTGGCTTTGCAGTGCAAAAATCAGGGATATTTTATTCCTGAATCAGGTCTTAAGGCTCTAAATCATTAGACTTTCACTTAGCTTTTTGCTCTAAAACTCTGACATTATAAAATGCCACCTTTTTTATGTCCCTCTTTTATACCATTCAGCAAAAGGCTACTTCTCATAAATTTTGTTGAATTCATTCTTGAAGGAAAAATATTTGCTTTCCCTTTTGATGAGAATCCCCAAACCTGGCTGATATGTAAACCCTTTTTTTGAATTATTGATTTAAGTAAGTTTCAGCAAAGGAGTAGAAACATGACATGGTTATTTAATGTGTTGTTGCTATGAAACTTAATGAAAAGACCCAAAAATTATGGTTGCAGTAATCATAGGGTACAATCTATATGGTGTATGCTATGCTAGCAGCCAGACTAGATGATCATAATGGCTTCTTCTAATCTTAAATCTATGAATCTACACATTTTCAGAAGCGCTGAGTGAGATGGTAGGCAAGGGTGGTATTGAAATTATGTATAAAACCCCTACATGGTACTAAGTAAAGAAGGGGTTAAAATCCTCCAGTAAAATAAGCTCCTGCTAGGTGCTGAGCACTTAACCCAGATTCAGCAACTGCCTCATGTGAGCAGTGTTCCTAAAGATTTGGCACACATGCCTCTCAGATCAAACTAATTCTTGCACCTTCCAGGCAAGGAAAACAAAACAAGGGCGCAGACAGGGGCACAGATCCAGAGCAGGCACACTGATGCAGTTGCACCACTATTTCATACCACACTGTGGAAGCAGCAGCCAGGGAGTTTTTTAAACCTCCAAACCAGGTAAAAATCCCCACCTCTTGGCACCCTCTCTTTTTCCCTCCATAATCAGCAGCACCTTCCTTCTAATTCCCCCCTGCTACCCCACTTAGTGCTGTTGTGGCCCTCAGCTGATTTGAAGGCAAGGTGAGCTCCAGAGTTGCTCCTGCCCTACTCCAGCTGGGCTGCATGAAGAGCTGGGCTCAGCCAGGACAGTGACACCAGGCAGTGGGTGAATTCCTTCACTTTGCCAGTCTCCCTAAACATTTCTTCACCAGCTCAAGAGTAGGTGCAGGGAGGAGAAAAAAAAAATCAGACACCACTGCCACTGTCCCCAGCCAAGACTAGTTTCCCATGTAGCCTCACTGAAGGTCTGGCTGGTGCAGGGCAGGAGCATCCAGGACTGTGGCAGTGGTGGGCAAGTCCAGAAGTGTAGAGGCCCAGAGGCAAAGCAGGGAAGGGAAGAGATGTGCCACTGAGCAGAAAGCAGAAGGGAGTCAGTGGTAAGAGTAAGGGGAGAATCTTGTCTGATTTTGGGGCTTAAAAATGGTCCTACCAACTGCTCTTACAGCATAGTCTTCCTACCCCAGTGGGGAAAGGTGAGAGCAAGAGGATGCAGCTACCCCTGCAGGCACCAATGGCTGTTTCCTCACCTCCCCTTTTAAAATCTTGGATCTGTCTCTGGGTGCAGACACACATACCACTTTGACTTTTTTTAAATGCAGTTTAACTGCAAGTGTCAAAAAATACAAGCCAGTTTAGAATGATTTAAACTTCCTTGAATGTTTCAGAAGTATACTGGAATAATTTGGGGGGGGTTTAATTGGTCCTCCGTGAATGGGACAACAGAGCTGCTCTGCAGTGCAACCAGGACTCTAGAGACCACACTCTGAACACTCTGCAGGGGTGCAGAAACAGTCCCTGTATCAGTTTCACTTCCCTGCTAGGGACCCTGGTCAAGGGTCCCAGGCTTGTTTGGAGTGAGGAAGGGTAGCCAGGCTCTGGGGAGCAGGGGGAGGGGGAGACTTTGTACTCCCCGACTTGTGATGCATGGGTGGTTGTGAATGTAAGGCCAGGTGGAATGTAAACCTCACCAGGTGGTAGGGGTAGAAACAGCCATTGTACAATGGGCACTTAATAGAACAGAATGTCTGTGTAACCCGGGTGGTACTCCAAGAGATACCCCCTCTCCAATTGAAGGGATCAAAGCAGGTGCACAAGTGCTGTGGGAGGTGTAGGGACTCTCCTCCCCCTATAGAGCAGAGCCAGACCACCACTGGGGACTTAACCATATACCTTTTAATGAGCAAACAATACTGGGAATATAACCAGTATAAACCAGGGGGGGTATAGGGGACACTACAATGCCTCGAAGGGGCAGGATTCAACAAAGGTTAGACACTTACAATCATAGACATATTCATCCAGTTGACAAAAGACAGGGTTAACCAACATGTAAAACAAACAGCAGAACAAACAATACTGGTTGGTATTACTGGAAATACAAAGGGCACAAAATACAAAATGTCAAATTACAAGAAATATAGGGCCTAGGTACCTGAAGGGGGAGAAAGGGGAAAACACAATGACCCCTTTCTACTGCAAGAGGAATTTCTCCTTGTCAGCTCACTCACCCCAGCTGGGACTTGAACTCTGATGTCCCACGTGGTAGGCAAAAACCTCTGCCACACAGCCGTCAGTGCTAATACTATTTCAAGCTGCTAGGGGTCGTGACCTTCCTGGAACCCCGGCGTCCCATTGAGCTGCCTGGCCTCTGATTGGAGAAGCTGGAAGTAGAGCTGGGAACCTCTCAGGTCGCTGCTCAGATCTTGCTGGAGCTGGGGAGCCTCTCCTGCTGGCCACAGCCTCTCATAGGGGATCCTGGAGCCCAGTGGGGAGCCTCTCCTGCCAGCCACATGCCGCACTGCTGAGGACCCCAGTGCTGCCTGCAGGTCCCACTCCTTCAGGCTTTTCTGGGGCAACTGCTCCTGCACCACTGGCTCAGCTCTTGCCAGCTCCCTAAAGCTCCTTCCTTGTGGTCCCTCACTGGTCTCTCCCTGAGTCAGCTGCTCTGCCCCTTTTATCCCTCTCCAGGTTACCCATGGGGCCAATCAGGGGACATGGAGGGTGAATCTCTGGGTCCTGATTGGTGAGGAAAGGGAATCCCAAGTCCTCCAATCACCTTTTGCCCTTTCAAAACCCCTGGGCTAAGTCACTACCAGCCAGCCCGTCACATCTGTAAATTCTGTGCTCAATGAGAAGTGAATTATCCCATTAACTATTAATTGTTTTTCAGCCTCTGTGCTGCATGTTTGCAGCCAGCCCTGCTCTGGAGGTTTCATTCTGCACACAAATCTCTGTGCAATTTCTGGCAATACAAGCTACCCCAGTGGTTGGAAAATCAGGGAGTTCTTGTTGGGGGGGAGGAGGGGGAGAGAACCCAGCCAGAGAACCAGAAACAGGGGTTCACACAGGCCCCCACCCCTCCATTGCAATCTGGGTCTTCCTCCCCCCTCTAGAGGAATCTTGGGGAAACTCTGGCTACTTCCCCCTGGAAGGCATAATGGTCTGGGAAATCCACCAGCCCCTGATGACATTTTGGCAGCAATGCAATCCCTAAAAGTTGAAGGTTCTACTTAGAACCCTTAGCATTGTGTGTGTTGACACTTGTGTGCATGGACAACTGGCTCTCAATCAGTGACATTCTTGGAATGGTTCAAGTATTATGTCTCTCCACACCTTCCGGCAATGCTCCCTGCCCAAGGGGCAGGGAAGATGCTCTTGCTTCTGGGCATATGCAACACATAGAGGGGGGGGGCATGTGCCCCCCCTGAGATTGGCTGCTGCCAGCATCTGTGGGTAGTCACTGTTCACCACCTACCCCCCCACCCCTGAATGCCAGTGCAGCCACCGGCGTCTGTGTGCAGTCCCCACTTGCCACTCACACAGAACTCCCCACAGGAGGGTAAATACAGGGGTTGCTGCTGGAGC
>NW_005841834.1:3201549-3208075 GCF_000455745.1 Alligator sinensis
GTTGCTGGTGGAGAGGCCCCACTAGCATTGTGAGGTCCCCTCTTGCTGGAGGTAGCCACAGCATCAGGTGTTGGCTGGTGGCAGATGAGGCAGGAGGCTTCCCCTCCCCCAAGAGGGGAGGAGGGCTATAGATCCAGGCAAAGGTGGTAGTGGGAAGGACAGGAATCTGCGACAGCTCAGCAGAGTTCCTGCTGCCCCCTAACCCAGCAAGTCCAGCACCAGATGGGGAAAATGCTGGAGCCCTCTGGTGGTTACAGAAGACTGGGCCAGAGAGACCTGTATTCTAACCTAGTAAATGGCAGTTCTTATGTTGTTATGTTGTCCTATTGGCTTCAGTTAGGAATGTAATTGAGTATCATGTAAAACCAGGGTTTTTGTCATCAACTCTCATGGTTCTCATGTGCTCTGCACACTTAAATAATAACAACAACAACAATAATAAAGATTTTATTTAAATCAAGAACCCAATAACTCAGGCTTTAAATTTGGTGTCTCATTTTTTTTGGGGGGGTTGTACAGAGGAATTGCTTCAACTTTCAAACAATACAAACTCATACAGACCCCAAATCCCTACTTGGGGTTTTGAATGAACCAAACTAGGGGGTTTTAGTAATGGCAAAAGAGCAGAGACAAACATACTTCTCTCCAAGAACTTGCCATTTTCAGCTATAAGCATTCTTTCCTTCCCTCCTCCCACATCCTTTGGCTTCTTTTTCAGCCGGCATCCAGTCTTCCGGGGTTTATATGACCCGGAAGGCCATGGATATTTTCAGATGGACTGGACCCAACATTTTGAATATATTTAAACAAGGGTATCAATCACATAATTCAATAGAGGTCAAATACCTTGGAACATTTTTTCGGTTTCTGTTTAATTGAAAGAATATGTTTTCTAAATTTGCTAAATCACTTATTCCAATACTCAGTGCCATGCTACAGTATTAAGGCCATCTGTATTTGTATATACTTCATGCAAAGGAATGTCAGGTTTGCAGACCTAAACACACAAAAATAAATGATAAAATTAAGATTCTATTCATAAGCTAAGAGGTCCACACAAGGCAGCCACCTTTAATTATTTGAATCACACACTATTTTTCAAGCACTCCATGTCTATACCTTTATATAACGTGTGATGTCTTATTTCATGTTGGGCACTTATAACTGAAAGAGATCTAAATACATATTTATTGACTTGGATCAACATTGTCAGACTTCATATTTAGGTAACTACATAAAATGCCTTATTTCCAAACCTTGAGTATCTACTTTACCAGTGTAATACCTTTTCGCTGTCTCCATAAAGTACACTGTGCACTGAGATATGTTTAAGTACTAATTAATGTACCATTATTTTGGGGCCTAAAAACTCACTCTCCAAGGACAAAGAGAACCAGTCCCTCAATAATGCCTTCACCTTAGGGTGAAGTTATACATTACACTTAAGCATACTGAAGACACTTAAAATATGAGCATCCATATCCTCATTAACTCATTCTAAGCATCATGTCACTTTGGGGTAACTCTGGACTGTGCTACCCAGCTCATCTTAACATACCTTCAGTCTGCTCCATGACAATAAAATTAACAATTTTCAGTCCTCTAGCATCCCAGGGTGCTCTATTCCCAGCCCTTCCCTTCTGCCCTGTGAACAACATTGTTACCCTCCTAAACTCTACTGCCCAGGGAGTGGTACTTGTCTCCAAAGCAGGTGAGGCCCTGTCAGTGCCAGAATGGGGGTTGCAGTGGTGGAAGCATGGAGGTAGGAGGCATGGGGATATGGGGGGCTGTGGCTTTCTTCCTTGGAACCTGACATTTTTGTCCTGGAGTGGAGGGAAGAGGGCTAACCCTTCCTCTCAGCTTCCCTGCTCCATACTTCCATTGCTGTAGCTCCCCTCTTATACCCTCCCTCGTGCCCCCCCCCAACTCCCCCAGAACAGGGATAGAGCTTAGGGCTAGGGACAGAAATTACACATAAGTGATCAGAAACCAGTTCAAATCTGTAACAAAACACATAAACTGCTTTCAAAATGGCTTAAACCACATTAAGATAAACTTGGATAGATGTAGTATCAGACTCAACTGATTTCGGTTAAACCTAAACTTGAACTTCTCTGCCAGATCCCCTCCAGATTCAAGTGAACTCACAGTGCTTCAGCATCCCAGGATGCTTTGCACCTTCCTCACAAACCCCCCTCGCAAGGTGTGCAGGCTAACCTTGGCCCAAGCTGTCTGCTCCAGCTACAGCAGGGAGGTGTGGTCTAGTGCCTCCCCCTCCCCACCCCATCAACTGTCCTGGGCCACTGCAGGCATGTGGCTACATTTCCAGAATCAAAAGTGAATGTCTGTTCACTTGCTTATTGGTTCAATCTATGCAGTTCAGACTAACCTGAGAAGATTGAATTGATTCAGTCTTAGGCTTTTTGACAGTGTTGTATGATAAACAATTTTCTTAGAACACTAGTAGCATAACTATTGTCAAGGTTTTGTTGTGGGCAAAGAAGAGTTCTGAGGTTGGATTTGAAAGAGAAAAATAAGATATATATCATTAATTTATCCCAGAAGTCTCTAGATACTAGCAGCAAGGAAAGAAAAGAAAGATAGTTGATAGTTTATCCATTTTTATCTACCTTGTCTTCATTGTTAAAACTATTTAGTGTTTTATTTCTCTAGCTGGAAGGGCCCTGTCATACATTTCATGTTGGATCATTTTTTTCTAATGATAAGTTCAAAGTAAAATATGCTGAGCAATAAAATATAATGGGAAGAAAGAAAAAATATAGACATACAAGCAAAATTATTTCTTTATAAGGTTTTCCATTAGTCATCAGCAACTCCTTAAAGTTCAATCCAGGTTAAGACTAGTACTGTTTCTTAAATGTTCCAAAGAAGGTAAAGCCCTCTGCCAAGGTAGAAATTACTCACTCTGGTGTCCAATTTACTTATCTCCACCCAAATTTCAAGTCCCAGAGGCTTATTTCAAAGGTTCATATCGGTTGAATATTGCCTAGCCAATTTATTCATCCAGCTACAAGGAGAAATTACCTGTCATCGAAAAGATGCTCATAAAATTCAAATAACTGTGTAGTAAGGGATGAATCCTAATCCTACTGTGTCTGTGGCACCCAACTGGCTAAAGATATGTCATTCAATCTAGCCCTGTAGTGTAGAGAGGATTTTCACTGCAAACAGGAATCTTCTTTCTGAGCTTGGTTGGTGAATAGCAATAACATAAATAGAGAGAGGTGCACGTGCAGATCAACCAGACAAAAATGTGTCCAGTAATATTTAAAATAAGCAGTTTTAAGATCTCTAAAGGTACCATTGGGTAGACTGCAGATTTTGCTAAATGCATACAAAGGAAGGTTTCTGTCTTTTACTCACTTTTCCTCCTTTATTAGTTTAATCTAATTTTGAAGTTTCTAATATCAGCAATACGTTTGTCTACTTACTAGTGGGAATCTTCTTTATTGACTTCAGTTGGCTTTGGATGAAGGACTAAATAAATTACATTTAGTTTAAGTAGCATATGGTTCCTCTAAAGTCCTTCTTCTTATTAAAATACCAAGGCAAATTGTTAATAGTGACAGTGGTGAAACAGTGGTGAAACAAGATTTTAACATGCTTCTTCCCCCAATTACTCAAACATTATTTTTTTATATGTTTAAATGGGAAATAGTTTGCAGGACACAAATATAAAGGTTAACCAATATATAACACTTAAATCGCACTTAAAATATTAAAACAGTTTTTAAGAGAGATTTAATGCTATTTCTCTGTAAAGAAATTAACTTAAGCCCTAGTTTTTCCAATCTTCATTTAAAAGAAAAACAAATCTTCAGATCATCATAACATTCTAGTTTAAGTTACCATACTTTATTTAACATGATTTTCCCCCCAAAATAACTTGTTTACCACAATCTGAAAACCTCACATAATCTCAGTTAAAAGCTTCTTTGCTAGGAAAAAGACTTTCCCTTTAGAGCAATTTTTATAAGCTCAATAGGGAAGTTAGAGGGCAACTGGTAGTTTTTACAATCCTTTACATGTGAAAGTTTCTGAATCAGCATCTTTTAATTTTGAAAGTGAAACCCAAGACTTCTTGGCCTTATTTTAACTTTATGTAAAAAAAAGATAAAACAATTGTTATTTAAAAGAAAAATAGGTACAAATAATTGTAATGCATTTGTTATCAAAAGCGTTATAAATGAGACAGAATACTTTGTTAAAGACTCTTTCCATAGTGAAGAATCTCATTCTTTTTGTGTCCCAGTAAATCAGAAGTAGTCAGTAGAATCACACAGATGTAGAACTGATATAAAATGAAAAGAGAGTTAGACTTAAAACATATAATGTGCCAATTTCTGATGCAGTCAACAAAGGTAACATGCTTTTTAAAATTTTAGGGAAGTCAGCTTCCTTTTATCTACTTTATGCTTTGTGGTTTAGTTGAAACAGTCCCAAGAATCCCAATCTTTTGATCGTCTGGTGGAAGTTGAATGGGTCTGTTATAGGTTTTTCTACTGCTGAGATCAGCTAACAAATCACAGTAGTCTCCAGCATTTCTGCACTTGAAGAACACTGGAAAACATGCAAACAAGGTATCATTTCTGGGGTGAGCAATTTTCTCATTAAGGAGAAAGACCTAATGCCAGCAGCATTTATGTCAAATGTTCTCCTTGGAATAATTTTCTGAAGTTGCCAATAATCAAACCATGACTCAAAGGAAGGTCATCAAAAGCCTGGCAGCCTGTAATAGAAAAGCCAAAGGCAAAGTCTAAAAGATTTTTAAATACATTTAAGGATCAGAAAGAAGGAGAAAGCAGACAGAGAGGGAGAGTGAGCAAGCCTTCCTAGTAGCAAGGATTGCCAGGAGAATGGACATATTTTCCAGGCTTTTCTATTGCAGTGATTTTTTCACACAAAAGAAATAACATTTTTATACAAATTAAGTTGTCATAGGACACAATGCAATCATGCTTTTTTATCGCATTTGCATTGGCTAGTTATTTTCCATCTCTCTCTCACAACTTCTTGATATTCTACTACACTTGTGGGTAGAGAGGTCATTCAAGTACACAATTTTGTAAAAGCTAACATAACACAGTACATGATAGTGACACATGGGGAACTTGGAAGGGAAATCTAATTCTTATATTCCATTCTAAATTATTTTAGTACACAGTCTAAAGATGAATTTAAAAAACCTGTAGATTTAGCTGATAGAAAAAAATTCTGAAGTTATGACTTGCTCTACTTCCCATAAAAATCAGAGAGACTCTTTCATAAAAATACTAAAAGCCTTAAATGCTGTGATTTTCCTTGCTTACATGGCAACCTCTTTGGCTACCTATGGTATGTATGGTACCCTACTGTGAAAATACAACAAATGAAGCTATCTTGATTAGTTTTCTAGAGTTCTGGAATGGAAGCCAACATTGTGCTTGAATCCAATATTTTAACTGCATACACATATTAAAATGATCTGAGAGAATTCTTCTGGGTTTCTTCTCTTGGTAGAAAAACCTACGCATAGATACTAGAACAGATGCCTGTTCAGCCCCTGAAGAGCAGAGCTTGCAGTGCTGATTCTGTGCATCAAAGGGCCCCTTTGCACATATCTCAGCATGATCTGTAGACAGCTTCAGTCTGCCAAAGACAGAATGAAAGCAGTGCATAGGACAGCTCTGACTGAGCAGTCTGGGTCAAACAGAGTCAGCCTGTGTCTCCCTGCAGCACAACATGGATTGTGAAGGGAGTGTGTTCTGCTCCCCACTCGGCTAGAGCAGCAGAGTCCAGCAATGACACTATCTCCCTGGGATGCTGGAGGATTGTACTGTAGCTTCTCTCTAAATAATGTATACAGATATTCATTCTTCCAGAAGAAACTCTCCTGGGAGTGATTTAACCCTGGTTATTCCCAGGTTCTTTTCTCCTGGAGCAGCTATTTTTGTGTTAGGAGAAAAATCCTGAACATCCCGATGCGAGGAAAAAGAGGGAAAGGGGCCAGGAGGGTTCCTTGGCTGACCAGAGAAATCCAGGGCAGCCTACGGGCCAAAGGGGGAGCACATAAAAAGTGGAAAAAGGAAGAGATCACCAAAGAGGAGTATACCTCCTCTGCTCGCGCTTGTAGGGAGGCAGTTAGACAGACCAAAGCTACTGTGGAGCTGAGGATGGCATCCCAAGTAAAGGATAACAAGAAATTGTTTTTTAGATATATAGGGAGTAAAAGGAAGGCCCAAGGAGGAATAGGACCCCTGCTAAATGGGCACAAGCAATTGGTGATGGACAGGGGGGACAAGGCTGAACTCCTCAATGAGTTCTTTGCCTCAGTATTCCTAAGAGAGGGGCAAGACAAGTCTCTCACTGGGGTTGTAGAGAGCCAGCAGCAAGGTGCCAGACTACCATGCGTAGACCCTGAGATGGTGCAGAGTCACTTGGAAGAACTGGATGCCTTTAAGTCGGCAGGCCCGGATGAGCTCCATCCGAGGGTACTGAAGGCACTGGCTGACATCATTGCACAGCC
>NW_005841834.1:3208498-3208874 GCF_000455745.1 Alligator sinensis
GGGCAGAAAACAACAGAATGCAGTTCAACAAGGAGAAATGCAAAGTGCTGCACCTAGAGAGGAAAAATGTCCAGCATACCCACTGCCTAGGGAATGATCTTCTGGGTGGCATGGAAGTGGAAATGGATCTTGGAGTCCTAGTGGACTCCAAGATGAACATGAGTCGTCAATGTGACAAAGCCATCAGAAAAGCTAATGGCACTTTATTGTGCATCAGCAGATGCATGACGAATAGGTCCAAGGAGGTGATACTTCCCATCTATCGGGCGCTGGGCAGACCGCAGTTGGAGTACTGCGTGCAATTCTGGGTGCCGCACTTCAAGAGGGATGCGGATAACCTGGAGAGGGTCCAGAGAAGGGCCACTCGTATTGTTAA
>NW_005841834.1:3209195-3216687 GCF_000455745.1 Alligator sinensis
TCTTTCCTGCCTATGCAGGGGGTCGGACTCGATGATCTATTGAGGTCCCTTCCAACCCTAACATCGATGAATCTATGAATCTATGAATCTGTGCACTTGTGGTTTCTCCTGGGGGAGCAGCAACTTATAGATATAGATACCTCCATGGACGTGGTAAGGACACAGAGCTCAGCTGCTAGGGACCACACCCTGGTGGTGCCACCTACCCTGGGCCCCTCAGAGGCCTGCACCCAGATGGAGCCCATGGTGGGGTCGGCGGCTCCTGTCTGTGGAGTCTGCCTGGCGGGGAACCAGAGGCTGGGGGTGGGAGAGGGGTCTGGAGGCTCCCTTGCCTGTCCCTTTTGTGCACGACTTCAGGCCCTGGAGGAGCAAGTGAGGGAGGTCCAGGCTGAGGTGAGCAGGCTATGGGGGATCAGGGCGGCAGAGAATGAAATTGACATGTATTTCCGTTCTCTGCAGGATCAGTTTTCCAGTGGACAGACCTCCTGGGAGAGATGCACAGCAGAGGAATGCCAGAAGGTGACCATCAGAACCAGGACTGCTCGGGCTAGTGTGGTCATGGCTCCCCAGGTATAACTGGGGAATAGATATGAGGTCTTGGCAGCCTTAGTGGAGAAGGTCGAAGTGGATGCCTCTGGGGGGGAAGGTGCCACCCTACACATGGCATGGTCCAAGCAAGGATGGAACACCAAGAGGAAGAAACGCCGAGTCCTCATCATCAGACATTCCATCCTGAGGGGAACGGAGGGTCCTATCTGCCGACCCAACCTCATGGCACTTGAGGTCTGCTGCCTGCCTGGGGCTCAGATTCAGGATGTTACAGAGATGATCCCAGACCTCATTCAACCCTCGGACCACTACCCCATGGTCCTAATCCACATGGGAATGAACGACGTGGCCGGGAGCAGTCCAGACTGCATCATGAAGGACTACAAGACCCTAGGGGCCAAACTCAAGGAGATGGGGGCGCAGGTGGTATTCTCCTCTATTGTCCTGGTAAGTAGACACAGACGGTGCCATGAGGCCTGCATCAGAGTGGTCAACCGACAGCTTTGGAGTTGGTGCTACCAGGCAGGCCTTGGGTTCCTTGACAACAACCCGCATTTTCACGCAGGGGACATGCTCCGATGGGATGGACTTCATCTCTCCCCTAAAGGCAAGCGTGTCTTTTCTTCCAGTTTGGCTGATCTCATACAGCGTGCTTTAAACTAGCTTTGCTGAGGGATGGGGCCACAGGGGGACATGAGGACACTTCCCAGCCAAGACAGGTGAGGAGCACAAGTAGTACCCAGGTAAGTGACAGGGGTCCAGATAATCCTAGGATCAAGGAGGTGGTGCAAGCGCCCATAAATATTGTATGGGTGTATTGTACATACACCCATAGTGTAGAGGCCTTAAATGCCTCTACACTAATGCTCATAGTATGGGGAACAAGCAGGAGGAACTTGCCCTCCTGCTAGCTAGCACAAACCTAGCCATAGTAGGGCTCACTGAAACCTGGTGGGATTCAACCCATGATTGGGTGATAAACATTAGGGGCTACAGACTGTACAGGTGGGATAGAACAGGGAGGAAAGGCGGGGGTGTGGCACTCTACATCAAAGAGCAATACACATCCTCAACAAACAGGACTGGTCAGAGGAGGGGCAGACTGAAGTGCTCTGGGTAACAATACAAGGGGTCATGGGGAAAGGGACTTAATGATGGGTTTCTACTACACACCACCCAACCAGGGGGAAGAGCTGGACCGGGAATTCTCAGGTCAGCTCGTGGAGACAGTTAAGTCAAGGGATGTGGTCATCATGGGTGACATGAACTACCCGCACATCTGCTGGGAGGAGCAGTCAGCCAGGTCTGACCGCTCACATAGGTTCCTAGCCAAGATACAGGACATCCACCTAACCCAGGAGGTGTACAGTCCCACCAGGGGAAATGCCTTGCTGGACCTGGTCCTGGCCACAGGCGATGGCCTGGTGAGGGGACTGCGGGTTCTCGACCACCTGGTTGATAGCGATCATCGCCTACTGGAATTCACCATCCAATGCAGGGTGTAAAAGGCCAGCAGCAAGGCAGTAGCCCTTGACTTCAGGAGGGCTGATTTCAATGAGTTAAGGAGATTAGTAGGAGAGGTACTGAGGTCCCAGAGGGTAGGGGAGTTGGGGTCCAAGACGAGTGGTCATTCCTTAAGGAGACGATCCTCCGAGCCCAAAGGGTGACAGTCCCAATGCGAATCAAAGGGGGCAAGAGTGCTCAAAAGCCCCCATGCCTCACCAAAGGCATTCAGGAAAGTCTGAAAGCTAAAAAGGAGGCGTACATCCAGTGGAAGAGAGGGGTTATTACCAAGGAGGATTATACCTCCATTGCTCAAGACTCTAGTGGGGCTGTTAGGAAGGCTAAGGTGGAGACAGAACTAGGACAAGTGATTAGGATGAAAGATAACAAGAAGTCCTTTTTTAAATACACAGGGCACCGGGTAATGTGGGGCCTCTACAGGACATGCTTGGCAATCTGGAGGTTGTACCAGATTAAAAAGCTGACCTCTTTAACAAATTCTTTGCCTCCATTTTTCTGAGTAGGAACCAGAACATCTCCTGCACTGGGATTCCGGATGGACTCACGAGAGGCACCACCAGGCCTAGGGTCAGGGAGGACCTAGTTAGGGAACTTCTGGTGGGGCAGGACTTGTTTAAATCATCAGGTCCAAATGCTCTCCACCCCAGGGTGCTGAGGGAATTGGCAAGGGTCATTGTGGGGACCCTGGGACAGCTTTACGAGCATTTGTGGTGCTCTGGCCAGGTGCCAGAGAACTGGAAAAAGGCCATTGTGGTCCCCAATTTCAAAAGAGGGAGGAAGGAGGACCCAGGTAACTATAGGCCCATTAGTTTTACCTCGGTCCTGGGGAAGCTTTTTGAGACAATTATCCAGGAGCACATCTGCAAGGGACCAGCAGGGAAGATTATGCTCAGGGGCAACCAACATGGGTTCATTAGGGGCAGGTCCTGTCAGACCAACCTGGTTGCCTTTTATGATCGGGTCACAAAATCCTTAGACGCAGGTGTCACAGTGGACGTAGTCTTTCTGAACTTTAGGAAGGACTTTGACATTGTCTCTCACCCCATTCTTATTAAAGAACTAAGCTACTGTGGCATTGATGCCTACACAGCCATATAGGTCACAAATTGGCTAGAGGGCCACAACCAAAGAGTGGTGGTGGATGGGTTATTTTCGACCTGGAAGGATGTGGGCAGTGGAGTGCCCCAGGGCTCAGTCCTCAGGCCCGTACTGTTCAACTTCTTTATCAGCGACTTGGACAAGGGGGTAAAAAGCACCTTGTTCAAATTCACGGATGACACTAAGATGTGGGGACAGGTGAGCACACTAGAAGGGAGGGACAGGCTACAACTAGATCTGGACAGCTTATAGGGGTGGGCAGATGAGAATAGGATGGGATTCAATACAGAGAAGTGAAGAGTACTGCACCTAGGGAGAAAGACCAAGCAGCATACCTATAGGCTGGGGAACTCCCTTCTCATCAGCACAGAGGCAGAAAGGGATCTTGGAGTCATTATTGATTCCAAGATGAACATGGGCTGCCAATGTGAGGATGCGGTCAGTAAGACTAACCACACAGACAGATGCATCACGAGCAGGTCTAAGGAGGTGATCCTCCTCCTCTATGTGACATTGGTCAGGCTGCAGTTGGAGTACTGCGTACAGTTCTGAGAGCCACACTTCAGGAGGGATGTGGACAGCATCGAGAGGGTCCAGAGGAGGGCCACTTCCATGGTCAGGGGGCGGCAGGACAGACCCTACAAGGAGAGGCTATGGGACCTGAACCTGTTCAACCTCCACAAGAGAAGGCTGAGAGGGAATCTGGTGGCCATCTATAAACTTACCTGGGGGGACCAGTGGGGAATGAGAGAGTCCCTGTTCCCCCGAGCACTACCCAGAGTAACTAGGAATAATGACCACAAGTTGATTGAGAGTGGGTTCAGGCTAGACATCAGGAGGCACTACTTCACAGTCAGGGAAGCTAAGATCTGGAACCAACTTCCAAGTGAAGTGGTGCTCATTCCTACCTTGGGAGTCTTCAAAAGGAGGCTAGATAATTACCTAGATGGGGTCATTTGAATTCAGCATTCATTCCTGTCCATGGCAGGGGGTCAGACTTGATGATCTGCTCAGGTCCCTTCCGATACTACCACCTATGAAACAAATTTAGAAACAAAAAGTATATATATATATATATATATATATAATATGGAATATTCCATATATGGAATATTTATATATATATATAACCTGACAGTACTAGACGTAACGCCCTAACCTGCCACAGGTAAACAGGGGGACCACAGCATCCAACGACCACCTTCTATAAAAAGTTGTTAATATATGCTCAAGGATCCCAGGTATAAGGCCATGCCTCACACTACAGAGGAAGGCAAAAATTCCCATAGTCCATATCAATCTGGCCATGGGATAAAATTCCTTCCTGACCCCAAATATGGTGATTGATCTGCCCTTGAGCAGATGGGCAAGAACCTCTAGCCAGGAACCTCCAGCAGGAGCACCAGTACACCCTAGTCAAGATCCCCAGCCTTGGCTACACCCAATACCCAATGCCTCTGAGGAAGGCCTAAAAAAAACCCTGATACTTGTAGCAGCAAGGTGCAGAGTATGTGGGGAGAGGAGGGAGGAGGAGGGGTGCAGAATTCCCTCCCAGCCCTAGTCAACAACCAGCAAAAAAGCAATGCAAACCATTGGAGAATGCAAGCTTTGATCCTATTACCTCATGATAAGCAAGTGCTCTACCATTTGAGTTAATTCCACAGGGTTCAGTATATGCTTAGAAAATTTGTATATGACACCAAGTTGGGTGGAATTGCAGAGAGTCTGTAGGGCAGGACTAAGATCCAGAATGACCTGGATAGACTGGAGTAATGCAATCAATTAGATGAGATTCAAAGTGCCAACTCCTGCACTTTGTATACAATTATTCTATCCCCAAATATAGACTTGGAAATGAGTAGCCAGGCTTCAGAACTGCAAAGAAGGACTTGGGAATTACAGGGGACCATAAGCCTGGGGGCGTACACATGTATTAACTTTCTGACAGTTAAGCTGACTTAAAAAAGTTAAGTTGACTTAACTGTCAGACTGTACACTCTGTGGAGCAGAGTTGGCTTAAATGTGGCACAAAACAATACACTGCTGAGGTGTATTATCTGAGTTGCATTAGTTAGGTTGACTTAGCTCACAAGATGGCTGCCACCATGTCAAGGAGCTGCATGTGTGTATGCTTCAACATAGCTTAACTTAAGTTGCCTTATTTTAAGTTGATTTAGTCCGTGTGTATATACCCCTGAATATAAGCCAATATGTGCTCTTGTTGAACAAAAAGCCAGCAGCAAAGTGGGTTGTATTAACAGGAACATCCATTGCAAATCAATGGAAGTGATTCCTTTGCTCTATTCAACACTGGTGAGGCCTTACTTGAGTACTGTGACCAGCTATGAACCCTATACTTCAGGAATGATGTGGACAGATTAGAAAGAGTCCATCCACTACAGTGATAAAAAATATTAGGGGCTTGGGTGTGATGAAACTGGGGAGGTTTCCCATGGAGGCCTGGGAAGGGCAGGAGACAGGTACTGCTTACCTCCAGGCACAGAGCAGATGACAGCCACGTGGCAAAAGGAGTCACTGCAGAAGCTTATCAGCACCTGCTCTGTGCTGGTTTGGTGGTGTGCTGGGAGTGACATCACACCCTTGTGACCTAGCATGAGCAGAAAAGGAAGAGCAGAGCTCCCAGAAGAGCAGAGCCTTGCCATGGAAAAACCCAGGGCCAGAACCAGAGGCAAACAGTGCTGTCTCCACAGCCTTCATCCTCGGCCATGTAGCAAGAGGCATCACATGATCAGTGGCACCAGCACTTCAGGAGCAGTGCATGTGAGCTGGAGAGCCACAGCAGCCCAGGAACTTGGGCATGGCAAAGCCCTTCTGTTTTTGTTTTCTTTAAAAATTAATTACCTTTTTTTGCTAAAGACTTTGGGACTCATAACAGGGCATAGACATAAAGACTACTCATCAGAAGGAACACTCAAGAATCGCCAGGAAAATTGATGGATGTTTGCTTTCTCTTCATTGTTGTTGATTGATGGTTAAAGGAGGGATCTAACCCCATGCTTGAATTACTGCAGGATCAGCTCGACAGATGCCAGAATTGATTATTCAGGGTCAAACCTTAGTGTGGAATGAACTCTATTGATTTAGAGTAAAATATAATAATTGATTTAGTCTTCCCAAAAGGCCAACCCGGGCACCACACACTGCACAAGCCTGGCCCTGGGGAACCTATTACTGGCCTGGCCTTAAGGCCAACATAAGATTAAGAGCAGCATGGGAGAGCTGGCTGGCCTCAGGGTCCACCCACACTATTAATACACCTATTCCCAACTGGCTGGTGTATGGACAGGGTAAAGGACAGGTTGGAGCCCTGTGAAGAGAACCAACTGGATGGATCCTAGAACAAACGCTCGACAAACAGCCCGTCTCCTGATAGTGTGAACATTCAACATTAAGTTGTGGTGGGTGAGAATCAGTCAACATGAGTCGAGTGCTTGGATCTGGGAAGCTCTGTCCCTCAAGGCACACTCCTGTCAAGCCTCAAGTCACCGAAGGCTTTAACCCTATTTGGCACCCTGGTGACATTGGCAAGTAAGACTTGTGAGGAAAGGTTGAAAGAACTCGGGCTATTCAGTCTGGAAAAGAGAAAACTGAAGAGGGATTTGATAACAATCTTCAGATACCTAAAGGATGATTAATAGAGAGGATGAAAGAGATGGGCTTTTCTGTGTTGCCACAGGGGACAGAACTAGGAGCATGGCTTCAAGCTACAATAGAGGTAATTTTAAGTATAGAAGTAGTTCCATCAGCTTTAGTTGGATTATTTGCAGGTTTAAGCACATATTTGAATAGGGCTTGGCTTTAAAATGGAAGCTAGCTTTTTAGCATTTTCAGAAGCAGTTCTGCATTCAGATTCAGCAATTCTGAAAGACTGGGTATAATATATTTCAGAATTGAAAGTCTGGAAAACAAACAATCCAGAAACAAAACAAAACAAAACAACCCCCCCCCCCAACAAAGATGTTATGCATATTTTCATGTTCCTATAGATTGCCTTGTACATTTTAGCACAGCCCTGTTTCTCATGGTCCTGTGCTCTGTTCCCTACCAAATAAAATATAATAAAAATGGTTATAGCTACTTACAGTAGACCAAAAAAATATATGGGAACAGACTGGAACTGTTTCCAGTGAAGGAAAAGTTACAATTTGTGTCACAGTTATCTTTTTTTCCAGTAATAACCAAAGTAGGTGCTGTAACACTATTTTCCTTTACTTCTTCTTAATTTTCTATTAAAAAAATCTATTTGGGAACAAGTAAAATAAACAAGATGATCAGCCAAGAGAGTTTCAGTGTTCCTGCT
>NW_005841834.1:3216718-3219864 GCF_000455745.1 Alligator sinensis
ACACTGGCGCAGGGAGGGAAAATGATGGAAAAACCAAAAAGGCTTAATTCTGTCCAGAACAGCACAGAGAAAAAGAATACAGAAAGCTTATGCACATCATGCGATTATTAAACATGCAGACCAGTGGTAAAAATAGTAGTGTTAATGAACATTATACAGAAAAAAGATATTTGAATACTAAGCCCTCAGATGCTATTGATTTTATGTGAAAAGTGCTGAGATATGGTACTGGATGGCAGTATTAAACTCTTACAATAGTCTCTCTCTTTTTTATTATTATTATTATTAATCACTATTCCTCAGGAGATCTCAGAGGAAGGCAGTATAATTATCCACATTTTACAGATGTGGATACTAAGGCCCAGAGCCTCAGTTAAGTGATTTGCTGAAAGGTTACTCAGGGACAGAACTGGGAATAGAACCTAGCCACCATCTCCAGGTCCTGTGCTTAGACTCGTGTGAATGCAGATGGCACTATTTCCTTTCAGTTCTTCCAGCATGGTGCTACAGGGCACAAATCTTATTATACAATCCTATATGTTGATTGTATCATAATGGCTACCTTTACAAAGAAGGACTAGACATTTACTTTTTTTCCAAGAAGAAACTTACGTTAGGACTGAAATGAAAAAAAAAAAATCAGGCACAACTTTTCAAAACCACATTTCCTTATTTTTGGATAACCAACCTGAAAGACAAAGGGTGTGATTTGAAAACAATCACTGATAGCTTTGCTTTCATGGGAATTTTGAAGAACCTCTGAAACTCATCCGCTTACCAAATTGTTACTGAAACCTTCCCTATTGACAGTGTTCATATTGAACTAGTGACAATTCTCAATAACCTCTGAAATTTGAGTGTAATTGGCAGACTATAAGATCTTTAGGCCAGGGACTGTGTTTATTTCATGGATTGCACACAAATGAATATACTGGCAGACCTTCATAATAAAATGATAAGTCTTAGAAAACTGTGAGGTCTCTTTAGTTACAAGAAGTCAACAGCATATTACAATTTCATCATCATGTAACTGAAACACATCTAGATACATACGCTTCCTGTAATGTCCTGTGGAAATAAACTCAACTACGCATATTCCCACACAAGTGATTTGTTAATTCTCCTTTATTAACAGAGTTTCATTAATTTTGTGCCAGACCTTGACACTTTCTAAAGTAACTTTCCATAGTTCCAGGATTCTCAGTCTATAATACCATGACAGCCTTATACAGATGCATAAGCACATTCCTGATGCAATGCTTTATAAGCTAATGAATGTAAACCTCTATAGTTTTGTCTTTGTAACCTCACCATCAGCTTTTACAGTTCCATAAACCTTTCTTCACTGGTCTTCTCTTTCTTTTTGCCGTGCTCAGATTTCAAATAGTGTTTGTCCTCTTCTCTGAAATGACAGTTTAGAATCCTACCTCTCAAGAATTGCTAATTAACATCCATGACTTGAGGGCATTTTCTAATGTTAGTGTTCTCCCAGGATTAGTCTTTTCCCCATAAATAGCTTGCTTGCTTCTTTCTTCCATTGGAGTGTCTGCATAAGAAAGTCTAATGGGCAGGATATATTCATCCTCCTAGTTTTGCCTTTCTTCCATAGACAATGGCAGTTCTTTCAACAAGTTTCATTTCTTTGGAATTTATCATCAGACTTCCACTTGCAATTTGAGCCTCTGTGAGCGCATCTATACATGCGCCCAACTCCACAGTTGTTACTGCACATTCATTTAGTACTTGCAGCAGCATTGGCATCATGGTTCATGCCTGTCAATGCTACGTCGCCATAGCTCATCAGTATGGTGGTGTAGCGTCTCATGTAATTGTGCCCTTTTGTGTGTTTTAAAAATGTTTACTCCTTCCTTTTGTAAATCCATCAGTTTGTTCCTGAGCCTCTTTTAAATTTTTATCACTTCCTTTGCAGTCTCAACTTCTTGGTTCTTCTTTGGCAGAGTATGCCCCATCATCTTCACTTTGGCTTTTTCTTCTTTACAGAATCACAATGTGTTTATCTCTCACTGGCAGGAACATATTTCAGGTAATGCTTTGGGATATACATTTTCCCACTCCCCTCTAGACTTTTTTTTTCTAAGGCACTACAGTAATAATAGATTATAAACTACCCTCCTCTCATGTAGATGCATTTTGTGTCATTCCTGTCATCTCACATAGCTATCACCTCTGCCTTGACTATGAGTTTGTATGGTCCATAATGAATGCATTTTCCTTTCCCTTCCTTCTAAATGAAAGGAAGCACAAGTATGCTCCAAATGGGGTTGCAGTCTAAAACATTTGAAAGTCTTTTGATATGCAGTATTTCAGCATATCAACACTCATAATTAAAGGAGATTTTAAGGTAGACCACAAGTAGCTCAGACTAGTTGAGGGCAACCTCCAGGATTGGCTTTAGTATCAGTGTAGATTATACATTTTGAGATTTCAAATGAAACATCCTATCAAGATTGGATGTTTTTATTACATACAGTATGCTGCTTAACATATTCAAGGCTTCTACTACCACTTCTATTGCTCGTCCAGTATCCAGCATAGGTTTCAATTCATTAAAGTCCTCTCATCTAAATGTTCATTGAATAACAGTGTTACACAATTTGCAGTTTGATTTTAGGATCCAAGCCAGCAAACTCATTTTTAGTGCCAGTTGGGATAATCTGGCATAACAACAGGACAGTGTTTCAATACCTTCCTGGTTCAATTCCTGAAGATAAAATGTTTCATTTACCACAGTCTTACTTAAAAGAGAAAGAAAGAAAAGTTGTCAGAACAAAAAGGAATCTGTCAAGTGGACCTGCATCTCTGCCAGGTGTTTTATTGGGCAGTCACTTATAAGCATAATTCACTGCCTTGCCCATGCAATATAGCTGAAGAGCAAATTGATCTTCTGGAGTGCCATTTTCAAATATACCTAACAGATTTCTGTTTGTTTGACCATTTCTCTCTCACTCAGTCACTGGGGATATGGTTATAGTTTCATAGTTTCATAGTTTCTAGGGTCGGAAGGGACCTGGGCAGATCATCTAGTCCGACCCCGTGCCATGGCAGGAAAGAGTACTGGGGGGGTCAAACGACCCCAGCAAGATGGTCATCTAACCTCCTCTTAAAAACCCCCAGGGTGGGAGCCT
>NW_005841834.1:3222309-3224685 GCF_000455745.1 Alligator sinensis
GCCCAATCATGCTTGGAGTCCCACCATGTTTCCGTAATCCCCACAATGTCCGGGCCAGTGTCAGTCAGCAGGAGGGCGAGTTCCTCCTGCTTGTTCCCCATGCTACTGGCATTAGTGTAGAGGCATTTCAGGCCTCCAGTAGATGTGTATACTGACCCCCTAGTCCCAGCATTCCCAGCAGTCCCAGCATTCCCCTGGTCCCCATCTCTTACCTGTTTATCTGCTACGCTTGATGGTCTGGACTGGGCTGTAGTTGTGGGCGCCGTTTGGTCTGGTAGTCTGATGTATCCTCCGCCCTCATCTTCCCCTTCCCCCGACGAGCCTAGTTTAAAGCCCGCCGGAGTAGGTCCACCAACCTAAAAGAGAACACACGCTTACCTTTAGGGGAAAGGTGGAGCCCGTCCCATCCTAGCATGTCTCTCGTCGTGATGTGGTGGTCGTGATCAAGGAAGCCGAAACCCTCCTCGAAACACCATTCCCGTAGTCACCAGTTGGTCTCCGCGACGCATGATTCGTGCCGTCTGCCCCGTCCACTCACTGGAAGGATGGAAGAGAAGACCATCTGTGCGCCCATCTCCCTCAGCATGCCCCCCAGAGCTTGGTAGTCCTCCATCAGACGATCGGGCTGCTCCTGGCTGCATCATTAGTGCCCACATGGACTAGGACCATGGGGTAATAATCAGAGGGCTGGATTACGGTTTGGAGCATCCCTTTCACATCCTGAATCCTCGCTCCGGGTAGACAGTATACTTCACATGCCGAGGGGTCCTGGCAACAGATGGGGCCCTCCGTACCTCTCAGGATGGAGTCACCAATGACAATCACGCGACGCTTCCTCCTCCTGGTCAGCTTGTCTCTGTCAGCTGGCACAGGACTCAGTGAGCGTGGAGTCCCTTCTTCCCCAGTTCTTTCCTCCCTTTCCTCCTCCTCGTGGGCTGCCAGGGCCGCGTACCTGTTCTCCAGCCGTACTGGAGGAACTGGTGGCGCCTCTTTTCGAGCAGCCCCGGCATGGGTGGTGACCGTCTGCCACTCAGCAGTGGAGGGCTCTCTTGAGGCTCATCCTCCTTGGTCAGTTAATGCAAATACTATTTTACACTTATATGCACTTTTTAAAAATTACTTCTTAATTTGTACTTACTAGTTGTTCCTTTGTATTGTTTTCTTTCAGACTTGTCTAAATTATGGCTGCGCTTTTCTCTTTTGTTCTATATTCAAGCTTTAACTGTTTCTTATAGCTTGAGTGGGCATTCTAATGTCCACATTAGAAATAGTTGCCTCACATTTCCTGTTAGCTTCTTTCACCCTTGGTACACATTGCTCCTACACTTTTAATTTTTTAAGTGAAGATATATAACAAAGCAGCTTTATTTTGGTTTCAGAACTATGACATCATTGATAATTTCTTCACATACTGCTTTTAGGCTGAGGTAAAACTTGGTCTGTTGGGTACAGAGCATCTTACTATAGATTTGTGGTTCCAAATAGTACTGAATTTCTTTTACTTTCTTTGGGTGCAGACTGACTTGATCCATTCTAAGAATGCCATTGGGATGAAGTTCATAAATGTCTCTGGACAGAAGTGTCCATGCGTACACTGGTGAATGTTCAAAGTAGAACCGCAACCTTTTAGGGATTGTACTTCTACCAAAATGCCACCAGGAGATGGTAGAGTACCCAGGCAATCATGCCTTCCAGGGAGGAGTGGAGGCATTGCCAGGTACTGGGGGTCCTAAAGGCTTTATGGCCCCATGCTTATGGTTCCCAGGGGGCTGTGTGCTTTGCCCCTTTCCTTCCTTTCCCCACAAGATCTCTGCAGCTTTTCAACCACTACCTTGAAAACTACTATTTCACCTCCCTGCTAGGGACCCTGTACTTAGGTCATTTGGGCAAGGGGGAGGCAAGTCACACAGAACCACCCCCACCCCTCTCCAGCACCTGACAACCCACCACTCGCTCCTTCCTTTCAACCCCAAAATGATCCTGGCACCCTGGTGTACAGGGTCTGTAGCAAGAAAGTAAAACAGACAGCTTGACTTTCAAGGCAGGGGTGAAAAGTCATGAAGATTTTTTTTTTGCGGGCGGGGTGGAGGGGCTGGAACAACCAGCAAGAGGCTACACAGCCCCCCAGCCCTCAGCAGGGGCAGAGCCAGAGTGGGTGCAGTGGCATGGTTTGTCACACTGAGTCAGTTCATGGAGGACAAGCTTAAAACAATACCTGATTTTCCTGGTGTGCTTTTGAAATGTCCCAGTAAAATTAAGCCACTCATAAGTGACATGCTTGTCTAGACTCTTGGGGCAAATCCAGACGAGCATGGATATGCGGTAGGTGGCACTGCAGACCTGTCTGTGGCACCACACACGCAGATATTCCCTACA
>NW_005841834.1:3224716-3236263 GCF_000455745.1 Alligator sinensis
TGTTTTCTTGCAGCACAGGGGGGTGCGGGGTGGTGGGGAGTTTGACCCTGGGAGTTCCTGGGGTCAAAAAAATCCACACTGATAAAAAGTGGGGTGGCACTCATGGTGGCAGTGTGTCCTGCCCAAAACGCGAGCCTGGCCAGCCAGAGCCATGCTCCAGCTGCTGGCCAGGCTTCCTACTGTGGCTGCAACCCCAGGAGGCCCCCAGGATTGCAGGAGGTCCCCAGGCCCCTGCCTCCCCTACCCCACCCGGAGGAATTTTATGTGCACCACAGCATTTGCGCATGGGTATTCCCTGGGGACAAATAGCAATGCCACAACTATGTGCTGCTGCTATTTGTCCCCAGGGAAATGCACGTGTGCACTCATCTGGACATGCCTTTGGGGTTTAAAGTGCATTTAGAATGTTCTAAGTATTACATCCCTTTCATCCCCACTGCTCTGGGGGGATGGGAGGAAGAGTTTAAAGCCATATTGTGTTCTCCCTATCTGGGTTGCAAATTTTGTTCTGCAGCATCTGTGGACTGAAGAGTTCTCCTCTGAGTCTTAGGTAAATCCTACTAAGGACTCTAATATTTATATTTTTACACTTTTGAAAGAGCCATATATATAGTCTCTCACAGCCTAGACATACTCAAATCTGACTTCTTTCACTTTTATGAGAATTTACTTGTGAAATTCTGTCATCTTTGAAGTTAATGGGAGTTGCCACTGATTTCAATGAAGCAAAGGTTTTGTGACCCTTTGTCTTTTATCCAAAGTCCTGGTTATGCCTCACAATAACCATTTAGTAAGCAAAGGGCATATTCATGAACTGATAAATAACATAAACAATAAGTAAAACACTTAAAGTAGTTATTAACAGTAATTCAGTGGTCCCTTCTTAGTACAGAATATTGAGTGCAGAAACCACAAAGAGAAGGTACCGCCATATTATTAGAAGCATAGAATAAAATAAATCATAAATAAGATAATATGCTACATTTTATTTTTGGAAGTCAAAATTTTCAGTGATGCAGTGATTCTAAGTCTACATATGCCTAATGGGTACTCCTATTTTTTCACAAAAAGGACTCTCAAAGCTCTGAGAAATGCACACTAAACTAAAGGAAACACAAAAAAGTTTTACTCATGATCCTCCCAGTAGCTATAATTTTTAAGGAAGATAAATACAGAATATTTTATTAATTTAATTATTCCCTGGAAACTGTTATTTTGTGTGTGTGCATATGTATTATGTATGTACGTATATTGTATTGGTTAAGCTTTGTTTTTTCAGTCAGTGCGAAATCTCTAAGGCATGGTCATTTTGTTTGCCTGAAACTTTGTAAATCCACAACATTATTACACTTGTGAATATGGCACTGCATAAATATTTTTGATTTTCTATTTTTAATTAAATAGCAAATTCCCATTACCCATGTGAGCTACTATATATGCAGCTTGCCATCTATGTGCATAAGAAATAAATCTGCTTTTTAGAAAATTACTAGATATCAGCTACCCATATTTGAACGGAACTTTTCAGTTCTGTATCCAAAGTACAGACCACTTAATTATATATGAAGCTAGCTCCTACAGGTCAATTTAAAATCTATTCTATTTTAAATATGTGAAATGTCTGGTTCTAGTACAAATTTCTAAAACTAAATTTAAAGCTGATGAAGAACAGCATGAAATTTTGTCTCCATTTTATATTTCTTGTCACAGAGTAATGATTGAGTAGAAGGTCACAAAGGCTAATGAACACATGGAGGGACTTTATATAAGATATCAAAGTTGAAATGACCCACATACATCTACCTGTAGTACTGTAACTAAGATGAGAAAAAATATTTCATGGTGTCTTGTTCAATTGCTATAAATGTAAAACTCAAAAGCAGTCAATGAAAGACCCCCTTCTCCTCTCTAACAAAACAACTGTTCTGTACAGATGACTGTACAGCTAGAAATGTCAGGCTATCAGTGGGGGATTCACAAAAAACTCTAGTCATAAGAAAGATGGAGTATCCATCTGATTTCCAAACTATTACAATGTGACAACTCTTTCCACAGCAGGTAGCAATAATCCTTATTTAAAAGATTAAAATATTGATATTTATTCCACAGCAGGTAGCAATAATCCTTGTTTAAAAGATTAAAATATTTATGCAGTATAGCATAAATTAGACAACTGTGATTTTACCATCCATTTGATGTACCAGTAAGAATTCAAATTCAGTATTAATATGGAGGCTTCATTGTTCTTTTAAGAAACTGTGATCCCAGCAAAGAATGTTTCCATTGTTTTCCGCAATGGTAGTTTTCTTCCTATAGAAAATCAGTATGTGTCATGGAAGGATAAAGGGGTGAGGAAGGGGCAGGGTTTGGATGATTATTGGGGGAGTGTCATCTTAAATTCAGAGTTATCTTGGATTTCAATAAATATGATACATTTTGGAAATATAGTGTAATCTCTGGGGTCCTTGTCCTGACTCAGGAAATGCTCTCATTAATATTGAGCTGTTTTGCCTTGTGTTAACTGCTGGGCTGGATCCTAAGAGCGTATGTCCAATTCTTCCTTCTAGAAAGGTTTTTATACTTTCATCAGTGAATAGATTATTGATCATTAATTTATACCAGCTCCTCTGTGACGTAGCTTACATGACCTGCTGTCAAAGCAGTATGGCTCATTTTCTTTAATTATTTTTTCTCTATCTTCCTTCACTCCACATTTTTGGCAGCACTAATTGCCAAAATGCTTATTTGTTTAGTTAGGATTTTGGTTTCTCTCTTCCCTGGGCTTTCCTGAGCTAAATTTAAATCAGTTGCTTTGATTTGTGGGTGTGAAAAACGAAAGCAAGTATGTTAAACATTAACAGAATACTCTGAAATCAGTCCTCAATCAGTCTTCAATTGAACTTGAACAAAGCGATGAGGAAAGATACAAGGAATTACTCCATATTTATGCTTTTGCCTCCCATGCTACAAGCCACAGGGATGGTCCTCTCATTCCCTGAGTGGAAGGATTGATCCTGACTAGTAATGCTAGTTAGGTGAGCTTATGGTCTTCCCTCCCTACTGCTAGCAATGATATATAGGAAAACATGCTATGCCATATAGGAAGAATATGCTAAGATGGCACTCAAGAAAACCAAATTCAACTTCTGCCTCAGATACAGACTCTCTAGCTGCGTCCAGACAAGCATGACCATGCAGTATGTGGCGCCTCAGTCATGTACCACATAATTCAGCTGTTCTCCATGCTGCGAGGGAACAGCACGGGCAGGGTTGACCTTTGAATATCTTTTCTTTCTCTTAGTTTTACCCCTGATATCCAGGGGTAAAAAAAAACCCACACAAAAAAACAGCAGTGGTGTATGCAGGGGCAGTGTGCACTGCTCAGACCAGAGCCCGCCTGGCTGGAGCCACACTCTAACTCCAAACCAGGCTTCAAGCTTCCCCTACCACACCTGGGGTAGCTTGCCATGCATGAGAGGGCCCATGGTACAGGTGTTCCCTGGGAACAACTAGCAGTGGCACAAGGTATGCTGCTGCTAGTTGTCCCCTGGGAACCAAATGTCCATGCTCGTGTGAATGCAGCCTCTGTGTCATCTTGGACTAGTTGCTCCAAATCCTCTCTGCCTCAGCTACTTGTTTGTAAAATGAAAATGATAACAGCCATACAATGTAGGGATAACAGCCATACAATGTAGTATGTAGATTAAATCCAGTAATAGTTACAAGGTCCCACAAGATAGGTAACACACATAGTGGCATGCTGAAACCTCCTGTGGGATTGCACACTAATCACCCTGGTCTGTGCCCAGGTATACTGCTGCTAATGCAGTGCTACAATTTACATTAATTTTGTGGGCCTTTATTATTTAATGAGAGGCATATATTTCTAGCCTATGCAGTTGATAATTTTCTGCTGTTGGATTGGTATGTGGCACTATCTGTTTTTTATATGTAGTAAATAAAATGTTCTATATCAAAGCCTGACAAAGGGTTTTTAAACCTCAAAACTTGCTAAAAAATGTTTTTCAACTATTTAAGTTGGTCTAATAAAAGATATCAGATTCACCCAAAGAACCTTCTCTACCAATGTCCTATATCAATGTAAATTGATAGCATAAGTTTGTGCAAGTTTAAGAACTTGAATTGTGGTTTTCACAGCAGCTCTAATGCTTTTTCATTTTCAGATATACAGTATCAAGAATCATTATAGATGATGCTAATTCTTATTAATCAGTATAAATCATGTATAGACTGTGACAAATTACAGCTGCTGTGCAAATTGATAGCACTGAATTTAAGTGCAACATCTTGCCTGCTTTTAGCCTTTAGTATAGCGTTTTAGATTTGCTTTACTTGGCAGACAGGAAAAAGAGAAATGTGATTGACAGTTACATGAAAATCACTTCAGGTAGGTGCACGGCCTATTTTATTTGAGTATTAGTATTTTTAAAACACTGCTAACAGGAGCAGCAAATAGCCAATTTGCAAGGAGTTCCATAAATTAACAATTTCTTCTCTTCAGAAGCCTTCTTCCCACAACCTGCTCTGCATGGGCAAATGTTCATATGCACAGGTCATCATCCTGACCTCAGTGTGACTTCATGTGTGAACAGGTGTCTTTCATAAAATTAGGTGATGAGCCATCATGCTTTTCACTCTCCGTCACTAATCCCCTCACCACATGATTCATCATCATTCATTTCAACACCTTTCCACCTCTTATCTTCTGCCTGCTGATACTTTTTCTTTTTAATACTATTTTATAACATATAATACATATTAAAACATAAATAATATAATAAAAATTGAATTGAGCTAGTCCATTTCCAGTCTCATTAGTGGGGTACTTTCAGAAAGTCCTAACTCCAGGCAAACATATTTTCCTTCAGTGAAAATCAGACTCAAAAGGAAAGAGAAAAACCGGAATTGAACATAAGTCAGTTTAAAATGAAATATTTGTGTTAATACTGAGGTGATGGTTGAATGGAAGAGTATAAAACATAAAGTTCAGTTTGCCATGGAGAAGTCTTCATAGCACAAAGAACTTAAGAGGGACAATACCAGGCCAAAAAAATAAGACAAAAGAGAAAATAACTGTTTTTAAAAGTTATTTAAAACTCTTTAATGGAAAATACTTAATCTTTTTCTCTTGAGTAAATAATGCAATATGGCAAAGGCACCTGAAAGCTGAAATAGAACTGTAGCCAACCAGAAAATATATCCTGCCCATGAAAGATATCCACCCACAGACGGTAGTAGTAACCATCTATAAAACAAAGCTGGGGCTCATAAAACACATAATTTCAGTCACAATTCATTATAAAAATTGAAACAGAACTGTTTGCAGCACGGTAAGGAAACCTTTCATTCCCTCTCAACATATTTGCTATAAATGGTTCCCACACACTAATTAAATGCAGTATGTTTTGGTTATTTTCCACTCAGGAGTTTACTGTGTCAGCTTGGAAGAGAAGTTGTATGTGTGTCTTTAGGTTAAGCAGTGAAATGAATGAACCAGCTTAGTAGTTATCCCTGCACTGCCACAGCACATTGTGTAGAATTTTACATGTTCACCTCCAAGATGGTATTCATAGCATCATACAGAGGGAATATGGACACTGAGCTACATTCAGATGGAAATCAAGGCTGGTTTCCCTTGGCTCTTTTGTACCATATATTACACCCCCTTGCCAATGGCCCAGTTGCACACTAGATGTGAAAGTGCAACAGAGGTAGGTAGCCTATGCTATGATATATCAAATGACAAAGGGGGTGGGCAGAATAAAGGAGCTTTGCAAGAAAAGCAGGTAAGAAGAAAGTATAAGAGTGTGTATGTGAACATAGTATCACTTTCTACTTTATTCTTCCTTACACCGTGTTTTTCTCTTGGAATTTGCATAGGCAGGTATAAGGAGGCTCATGTGGCTCTCCTGGGTTTCTTCCCATACCTGAACACCAGCACTGAGAAGAAATTAGCTACCTACTACTGGGCCTGTACTCTCCTTTGTGCACAGGTTCATGAGGTATAAGTAGACAGGTATGTTAAATGAGGAGCTCGGATTCCACCCTTGTCAGCACAGCTAAGATGGCACATTTGCTGTGGGGGTAAAGTAACCTACACCATGAAGAAGTCTGGCATAGGTGACTTCCTCCATGGAGCATGGGATAATGAGGAAAAAAAATGCAATCCTGTGTCACAATTTGGTCTTTGCTTTGTTCCTGAGGCAGCTAATGAAATTGGGATTTGTATGTATAAATGTTTTAGCTTCCCTAGCACAAAGGGCTCCTATACATTTGCATGGAGCCTGCTCTAACGAAAATCCAGTGAGTTAGAGCAGACTTGATTAATCAAGTCTGACGGAGCATGGAAATTGACACCCTCTGGCAGCCTTCCATGTCACGTGTATCAGCATCGCTCTGTGTCTCCACATTGAAAAAATGGTAGTGCAGTGCTTTGAAATAAAACACGTTCAATGAGCTTTAGTTCAGCGTGACCCACCACCATTTTTTCAGCACTGGGATGCACAGCAATGCTGATACACGTGACATGCGGGTGCTTTTAATTAGTGCAGCTTGTTAATTAAAGTGCCTAGCACCATATCCAACAGCACATGTAAAAATGCCCCCAAAGTCTATAGGAAGTGCAGTGAAGAACCATATGTTTTATTAAGGAAAGGCAGTTTGAAACAGATGACTGAATAAAGACAATATTGTGTCCAGATTGGTTACTCAGGATCACAAGGCACCAGGAATACATAGAAATAGAAGAAAACAGGACAGGACAGAACAGTTACAAGATCCATTAGGGTTGAAACCCTGGAACTATTTTGTAAGACAACTGGAAGAGCTTGAAATAGCATTTGATTCTGAGTAGCAAATAATGAGTGCTAACGAAAAGACTGTCAGAAGGTAACCTTATGTCTGACAATAGTTGGTTCTGATGCACTTGATGAGTTCAGGAGTTTCCAGTTAACTCAGGTATGTGAGACTAACTATAATAAAATAGTGAGGAATTCTACAAAAGTAAAACAATGCCACATGCATAAAGAGTTTTAGACACTAAAGAAGCTAATTGAAGAGGTTTCAATACTGAGGGACTGTTAAAGGTAGTGCAAAATGAGGTTATCCATGGGGAAGGAAGGTTTGGTGCAGCTCTCCTAGAGAAGTCTGGTCAAAACTGAAGACTAGTTTATTAGGGGGTTGCGGATACTAATAAAACTGGAGTCTCAATACATTCAAAGAAAGACAGAGGGTTTGACTTTAGTCCCTGTGTATAAAAAGATTTCATCACTTTTGCCTTTCATTAAATACCCACTTCTTGCCATTGCTAAAAGGCAAACACTCCAATTAGAGTTCCCACCTCTCCCCCTAATTCAATAATAAGTCTATGCTAGATCAGAATGTGTTTAAAAAGACACCAGGATGGTGGTTGCTAAAGTTCTATTACAGAAAAAAAAGTTTTAAAAGGATACATGAGGTCATTTTGGAATTGCAAAATCCAAGAGAAGGGTTAGACATGATTTACACTGGCCTCAGATAAACAGAGACATTGAGGAAATTACCATGGCTTGTGACATGCCAAAAATAGAAGCCAAGTCAAGCAAAAGCATTCACATAGGTGGTTCAGGGAAAAATGGCTTCCTGGAGCAAAGTGGGAGTAGATTTATTTACATTAATTGAAGAATAAAAGCAACTATGTACATCTTGTAGACTATTATTCTCACTTCCTGTGATAACTGTATTTGTGAATAATACAGTTAAACAGGTAACTGCAAATGCACAGTTTATTTTTATTAAGCATATTACACCTACTATATTAATGCCCACAAATGGGCCAAGGTTTTCATCTGAGCTGGGTATATACTGAGTAGGAACAAACAACACCTTCTTCAACTTCCAAGAAGGGAAGAAGATAACTATAAGGAGAAGGAGGCAAAACCTCAACAGGTTGAGATAACCAAGCTTCAGGACACAGTATAGCCAAAACAAATTGATTTACCAACTTCTGACAAGAATACTATTAATTTCAAGGGTAACTCACACATCTACCTTAAAAGGTTAATCAAACAGAAAGTTTAGTTAGTATGCTTGTTGTAACCATAAGGAAGTTTGTGTTACATAAATGTTGCTCGACAAATATTATTATGTTTTAGCTGGGAGAGGAAGGTGTGGTATTAGGAACTGAAACTTCATATGATTTAGCTTCTCAGACCAGGGCCAGGTACAGGAAGTAGACTTTTACCAGGAGAGTGGAGACCGGTCTATACCTATAACAGAACAGAAGTTTGGGACCCATAGACTGGTTTAAAAATGGAAGAACCTGGTCTAAGATTTACCCCACTCCCTCCCCCACCTCACCAAAGGGTGAATGTGTGTTTTGTTTGCTACCAATCTAAACTACGCCACTTACAGAAAACTGCATAACTTAGATTGATTCCGCTTTGGCCTTTTTGAATGTCAGTACCTATCCAAGTCTGAGGAACCTGAACTATGGAAGTACATGGTCTGTAAAGAAAAAGCCCCTATAAAGAGCCTTTTTTTTTGCAGAGGGAGGGTGTCTTTTAAGGAGTATCTTTTTCAAGCACTCAGGGCCCCAATTATTGAATACCATATAGTCTAATTTGAATGTAATGAATGAAGTTAACTGAACTGAAAAATTTGAGGCCTTAAATAGGAAAAAATTCTGGAATTTTTGCAAGTCAAAGGTTTTAATATTATTAGAAATATGCATCCCAAGCAAGGGAAAAAAACTTGTAGGAGGAGTTTTCAGGCCTAACTGGATGAATAGTCATCTCAAAAAGTATATAGGAATAAGTAGAGATCCTACAAGGAATGAAAGAAAGAAGTAACCAGCCAAGAAAGCTATGTTATAGAGACAGATACAAAGTTCACTGCAAATCAAGCTGAGTTCAGTCTTGCAAAGAATATTAAAATAAGTATCAAATGGTTCCTTAGCTATTTCAATAAAAAAACACAAGGAAAAAAGCCAGAGTAGAGCTACTATGCACCTAGGGAAGAGTGGGGGGTTATCACTGATAATCTTGCTATGGCTCAAAAGCTAAATGAGTTCACTTCAGTTTTCAAGTAAGATGTTGATGTTGACCATCTACAATTCTTCATCTCAGAATTTTGAAAAAATCTAGTACATGGAATTGCAAGTCCAGTAAAATGTATTTTAATAAATATATCAAGTCCTAGATGACTGCAGAGTAACCTACTTAGACCCTGTATTTAAGAAGGAAAAAAATAGGTCACCAGGGCAACCACAGTCCTATTAATTTGTCCTCTATGGGACACAAACCTTAAAAGAAGGTTTTGAAAGAAAGATAAATTAGAGACATGGAGGCAAATAAACAATGAGATAAAATGCAATGTGGATTTATCAAAGTTAGATTATGCCAGAGTGCCCTGCTAGCTTTCTTTGATGTGATAAATGATTTTCTAGATAAAAGAAAGATGAACTATGCCACATATCTGCTTCCCAGTAAAGCATCTGATATAGCACCACATGGGAAATTATTAGTGTAGCTGTTGAAATTTAGGATTAATAGAGGAACTGTAGTGGGGGAAAGGAAGTGGCTAAAGAAGAAATAATAATGAGTATCATTGAAAGGGGAAGTATGGGGCTGGAAAGATTACTGATGGTGTTCCTCAAGGATCACCCTGGGGCCAGTCTTGCTTAATATTTTCATCAATGTCCGTCACACAAAAAACAGGCCTATGCTGATGTAATCTGAGCTGTGCAAATACTCTCCCCCTCCTTCCACCCCTCCCTCCCCTTCTGCTGCACTGTCCTGCATGGGCACTTAGGCCCACGCCCTCAGCTTCCACAGCTGAGTTGCACTGCATGGAGGGTCCTGGCCATGGAGTTCCACAGCACTGTGGACCATGCAATGCCACGCTGTTTCCTGGGGCAGGAGCAGGAAACAGAAGCCAGATGAGGGATGGGAAACCCTGGCTGCTGCTGTAGCCAGATCAAAGTGGTGAACAGCAGTTGGACAAGATCCAAGCAGGCACAAAGGAACCACCTTTGCAGGCCACATCCAGCTCACAGGCTGTAGCTGGACAGTTTTGATCACAAATTATTATAAGCACCAAAGTGATCAGATGTAATCCCAGAATCTGTCAAAGTATTTTCAGTAGAGATAGGGATAGGAACATAACAGTTGCATTGGACAAGGTGCTGGTGATTTTATCAGGAATACTGTGTACAGTTCTGATAGAATGAAAGACTACTAGGATGATCAGTGCAATGGAGCGTCTATTATACAAAAACAAATTGGAAGAGTCTGGTTTGTTTAGTCTAGGAAAACAGACCACAAAGAGATTAGACTGCTGTCTATCTATAACATACATCAGGGGCAAAACTAAAAGAAAGAAATGAGCTATTAAAGCTAAAGGACAATGTTGGCACAAGAACAAATGGGTATAAACTAGCTATGAATAAATCTGGCCAGGAATTTGGAGGATCCCCTCCCTTAGAAAAGTTAGATTCTGCAGTAGTGTAGCAAATAGCAGGGACAAATAGCCTAATAAGTTTGAAGATGGAAAATACTACAGTTATAATATGGATATTTGATGTGCTGGCTGTAATAAGAATGTACTCAATAAAACAAGAGGTCCTTTCTAGTCTTATGTTCCTAATTATATGAGCTTCCTCTTACCTAGAGAAAATGGTAAGTTTCCCCCTCATTGCACTTTATACTACTGCTGAATTGGGGCTAGGTTCTTTGGCTCTTGCCATTCTGGGTTTCTATCCTGGATACCCTTACTTATGTGAGTTGTCCTGACTGCCTTGTATGATATGTGTTACAGCCAAATAGTCATGTACCCTTTTAAATTTTCCTCCAAGAATTGCTGTATTTATTAAACACACATAATTGGTCCATTAAACATTGAAAATAAGTACTTGAGTAGCTCAATGGGTTAAAATATTCCAAAGTCAATTTTAAATTGGTTTCTACACTATATTTTGTAAAATTCTGCTGTTCTAACTTTCACTAAATGAAGTGATACCATAGCAAAGATTCCATATTCATGGTTTAAACTGGCTGTATAACAAGAAGCTTGATTTAAAGCCAGGTAACTATCATTGTGTGTGTCCACACTGTGCGGGCCGGGAGCGACCCAAGCCCTTTTTTGTGCTGCACGCGGGCTGTGGCCAGCAGCCCGGGCACGCTGGGTTGGAGAGGGAAGGCCGTCGAGCTGGAATTAGGCACAAACGCGTATCGGTAGTTTTAAAGATTGTTTACTTACACCGAGATGGCAGTGGTGCAGGCTGGAAAACTTGATTGAGTTGCAGTTACAGACAGACAACGCAGACGGTCTCGTGGAGGTTGCTAGGCTCCACGGTGCAGAGCTCCGGATGCCCTGGGTGAACGAGCCACCAAAATAGAAATCGTAAATACGACTTATAAAAGTCGCGCTCGAAGACGGGAAGAGATGGGCGGTGGATCAGGCCTCCAAGCTCCTCTGGATCTCACACAGGGTTTCTATTACCCTGCCATGTACCCAGAGTCCCCACGAGATGGATGTGGAGTCCTCTTC
>NW_005841834.1:3236829-3245944 GCF_000455745.1 Alligator sinensis
CCCGGCCACCAACCCCTGCGAGCCCCCCCGGGGCCCCTGACCCCTGCCAGGGCTGGCACCTCCCCCTACCCCCTGAGCCCTGCTGAGACTGGCCCCTCCCCCCTCCAGCCCCCTCGAGGTCCCTGACCCCTGACACCTGCAGCCCTGACCCCTGCCAGCCCCCCTGAGCCCTCCTCCTCCTGCTACACTGGGGGGGCTGTACCCCTTGTGAGAGTGCTGAACCCCCTTTTGAGGTGACAAATGCTTTGTGTGGGGAATTAACCCCCTGTTGGGGGGCTGAACCCCCTGGGGGGGTTGTAGCCCTTGTGTGGGGGCTGAACCCTCTGTTGGGGGGCTGAACCCCTTGTGGGGGGGCTGAACTCCTTGTATAGGGGCTGAACCCCATGTTGGGGGGGCCGTAGCCCTTGTGTGGGGGACCAACCCCTTGTTTGGGGGCCATTGCCATGTGGGAGGGCAGCAAAATATGTTTTAATGAATTCATGAGACCTGTATTTACAGTTCACTTTATTATTATGATAAGAGACATGCTTTAACACTGTAGATATATCAATAAAACATTGACCAACTGATCACTGTCTCTGTCTTACAGTGGTCTTTTGTGTTACTTGTGGAGGAACATGGATTTGGGGGTATTTTAGAGAGTGATTTGGGGATGATTTTATCAGGGATTTTTCAGTTTTCCAATAGGGAACACAAGAATTCCTGCTAGGGAGGCCAGTGGCAGGACCCTGCTTGCTCAGAGCTGGCACCTTGGACCCATTTGGCTGTGGCTGGCCTCCTGGCCAAATGGGGCCAGGAGGACATGCTTTGACAGTTCAAAGCAGGCCACCACACCTGGAACATCTTCTGGGTGATAGCTGCCCAGATGGCCGGGCAGGGGGCACAAATGGCAGTAGTGCTGCACAAAGGCCAACCCTGCAACCACAGTCTACTGGCAGCTGGTCCAGAGAAGCATATGCCTCTAATGGCTGTGCAGTCCCCATCTGGGTCTGGCAGGTGTGCAGCAGGTCACAGCCAGGCAGCAGCCCCCACTGCCAGACTGCTGCAGTGGGTAGAGGGTACAGGGAACTCTCAGGGCTGCTTCAACAGTCAGCTGGCCCAAGGGGTAGCATCCCCAGGTACCAGTTGGTTGGGCCCCAGAAGCTCCTGAGAGCTAGTAGCCCTGAGCTACTTGCCAGGGCAGTTTTTTATACTGCTGGGGCCAGGACAGGGTAGCTCTTTATACTGCTGGGGACAGCACTGGTGCTGGCCCTGGGCTTTAGCTCTCCCTGGCTGAAGATCCGGGAGGAGCCAGGCAGGGTTATTTTGCCCCAAGTAGCACAATTTGCTTCACAACAAAGTGCATGTCTGAGCATGTGCGCTGAGGCAAAAAGCCCCAGCTCAAATTTGCGCCGCTTCTATTTGTGCCGCTGCTAGCACACATGCTTGAATGTGTGGACACGCCCACTAAGTATAACTAGAAAAAAAGTAAGTAAAATGAGTTATGGCTGAGAAACCCAAGAAAATTAACATTTGCTTTATTTCTTCTCTCAGGCTGCTTCTTCTTTCTTGCTGTTCCATTGTCTTTATTCTACCTCTTAAGGACAACCATAGGACCTTACACAAAAATAAGAATTTTTCCTGCTGAGATGTAAAAGCTCCATTGCCCAAAATTAACGTGGTCAAGTGATATAAACATGGAAATGTGAGCCAGATTTTGCTATCTGAAATAGTTGTCATGAGATCAAAAATGCTTGAAATTTATCCTTTTTCAAAGGAGACTGAGCGCTTGAAATTGCTTCACTCCACAGATATTATATCTGAAGTTCAGCAGAGAATTAACATCACTCTGATTTCAGAAAGTCATATTCTTTGTTTCTTAGTTCCCTAATTTTTAAAACAGCTATGGTAGTATGTATTGCACATCTTATCTCTCATGATCATTTAACAAAAGGGGGAAAAAAGTTAAAAATACTGTGGAACCAGATTTCAGACAATCCCTTTCACATTTTGTAAGTAGATAATGACCAATGACATTAAAATGTATATGGAGATATCCATTTTGGTATCCTTTCCTTGGACAATACCCCAAAAAACAGATGCTTTAAAGGACATTTAAAAAAAAAAAAAAGCTTCAGTGAGAAAGTAGGGAATAATCTGCTCATGGATGGTATTTTAAACCCTATTTAGTTACTGAAACATAAGGAGTTATATACCCTCTAGTTATTAATATGAGAATACAGACCCATTTATTTATTTGGAAAATTATTATTTGAAATTTCATCATCCATGGAAACAGATTAATCCTGGTGTACAGTTTAAATGATCTATAAGATCCATAGTTAAAAAGTGGTCTTCCTGGAAATGTTTGGGGAACTTTCACAATGAGAATCTGTCATGGAAAAAACAAAAATATTAAATATTTAACTGGAAGAGACAAATATGCAGCCAGGACTCTGCCAAAGTGACCATTTTGGAATAGGCACCACAGCTGTCTCCTCTTGATTTTTAAGAGGATTTTAAAGAAATAGACACCAAAAAGGCATTTACTGGGGAAAAAAAGGCCTTCAGCAAGAAAACCCTGCACTGAAGAGTTAATACTTATCAGGAATTCATCAGGGAAGGTGCTACAAGAAGTTGCTTAGTTGCTTTGGTGTTGTGTTTATCAGTTGTGTCACATTTATAGTTCCCTAAGAAGAAAGGATTTCTCAAAGTGTTTATAAAACCTAGCCAAATTATATAGGTATAATTTAAAAGATGTTACATGACAACCCCCCCCCCCCCCAAAAAAAAATAAAAAATAAAAAAAAGACCTTAAGATTAAACAACATTCTCTGCATTCTGGTACTATCTTTAAAAAAGATATGGACGAAAAGAATCTCTTAAGTTATTTATAGTTCAGTTTCCTCCTTTACTACAAACATACTTGGTAAATGAACAATGTCAGGAACATGAATGCAAACATTTGTTCATAGCCCCAAACTGATCTTTTACAATGCAAAGCATCTGCTCTGAGAAGTGCTCAGGCTTTCTGACTGAAGCTTCTTTAGCCTGAGAAAGCAGATACCATGTTGGGGACCATAAAGCAAACTTCACCCAAGACTGTGAAATATTTTCATTTCATTGTTGCTTGTTAGGACCTTCACATTCTTTTCACTCTGTTTGTGTATTTTATCACTGGAAAGATAAATAAAGTCAAACTACAGCTTGCCCAAACATTTTTAGTTCTCAGTGTGTGCCATTTTAGTGCTCAGTGTGGGTTAAAATATATTACATTTTAATTGAAAAATAATGGGGACTTGATAGCTCAGAAGGAAATTAAAGGAACATCGAGCTTTTCCCCTATTGCATCAAAGCCTGCAATTATATTCTGAGTTGGTGACCAAAAACTGTTGCCACTTAACAGAAGTTCAGCAGCCCATGTGAAATGAATTGTTAGCATCAGCTAATTTTCTAGCAGTGCAGTATTCACATCAACTCCACAGACAAAAGCTAAGTTTTGTGGGGAGAAGAAATCCTAAAGACTGAAGAAATGCCCTAACTAAAATATCCTATCATTTCTAAACATAAGACTTTCTCATCCCTGCTTTCTTCCAACTGAGAGCCATACACAGCAGAAGACTCAGAAGCTTTATTGCATCCTGGCTCATGAAGTTCAGCTGTTGTACTTACCTTCCAGCAGCCCAATAAGCCACAGCTGTCGGCTAGAAGACTGGACTTTTCCTCTTAGCCTAGTAAGAAGATTCAAAGCAAAAAACAGTCAAAAAGATTTAAGCACCATTTGGAACCTAAATCCAAACCTTTGAACCTCCAAACATCTACTCACCTGTTGCTAAGCTTCTCAGGTACTTAATTATTGTTACTGGAAACTTTCCCAAGTGTCTGATGTTGTGCCTCTCCACTCCTAGAACTTCCCAGTCTTGGCAGGACTGAGCTGCCTTCTGGATTAGGATCCAGAAAATAGACTTGCCCTTCTGTGAGGAGCTTAAATTAGTTTTCAAAATATACTTGGCACAGCAGCAGGACTGAGCTCCAACCGCAATGCATCTGTAGGTGCCACTTCTAAAGCACTGGCAGTGATGATAAAGCCCTTTTCTAAACAGTAGTCTAATAGTTAAAACACTTCCCCAGGATGTGGAAAAGTTCACGTCCATCCTCTGCTTAAAGTGATTCAAGTCCCCCAGCCCTCATCCCATAACAGATCCCTAGCTACCAAGTAATGGACTAGTTGAGGAGGACAGACCCAGTTCCTCATCCCTTTGTTTTTTGATGCTATCACTGCAGCAAAATCCAAGATTCAGTGGGCCAGAGTGAGATACTGAGTGAGAGTCAGCAAATATGTATTTGCTTTAGTGGTTAAAGTACTCAAAAGGGGAAGGCTTGTGGTCCCTACTTCTAGGACAGTTTTCTGCATTTTATTTAGTGTTTCATGAACAATCCAGTCGTAGTCCTGGGAGCAGAGTCCAGAACCCAGTATTTGTCATTTCCCAACTAAGAACCCAAGTGTCAGATTCCTTCTTGTTTTTTGCTTTTGGTTTATGAATCCTGCATTATTTTCTGCACAGAAGCACAGCTCCTATAGGAAGGGTAAAAAGTGCCTCTACCAGTAAGATTCTTGCCTGATGATTACAGCACTCCTCTAAGGGGTAGAAGATATAGCAGCCTTAAGAAAGAAATGAATTCATTTCCTGGATGAGCCACCAAGCTATTATATAAAGAGGAACTTTCTCTCTAGCCATGTTTTAAAAGACAAAAGCAAACCTTCCTTAGTTCTGTGAAGGAAAGAGAACAGGTGCTTAATCTGGGAGAGAGTTTTGGGGTTTGGGTCCTAAGTAGGCAGAAATGCCTCCTTTCATCCCTGAGTGACATGTCTGGGGGCAGGATTTAGGATAAAATGTCCTAGGAAGCTGCATATGTCACACCTCAACTTTAGATGTTTTCCTACTCACTATGTTGGCTCTTTTGTCCTTGTTTCTGAGGTGCGTTCCTTTTGCTAGATCTGTATAAGAATCCTAGATATCCTAGGATCTGCATTCCTCTTTGGGGATCAGGTGCCTACATATTTTGTTATTTACATCTTAGGTGCTAAAACACTTTAATGGTTTATCTTTATGCTCTTCCTGGTTCAGCTGGACCAACTATTTTTCTGTGCTTGTGTTGCTTGAGTTGGAGGCCACATGACTTTGTGCAGCAGATATTTAAAACTGGAACGAGAAGGCAGTCTGCAGTTTGATGCTAAGAAGTATGATTTTAGCAAGGTATTCATTCTAGTAAAATGATCAAGGTAAAATGTAGTTATCTAGTATTATGGCAAGTAGCTGGTATAGATCCAAAACTACACAGCACTCAAAACTAATAGGCAAAATTACTTGGTCTAGTTATCTGACAACTTGAGCGATCACAGCTTTTTCAAATTAGTCATATCATTTTCAAGATATTTAGTACATGACTAAGACAGGTGGTGAGATAAGCTGGTAAATTACAAGGTCTTATTAGGTGAAGCTGACAAATGCTCTGCACACACAGATTTACATATTGCCCTTTCTAACACAGAAAGCTGAGTTTGCAATACTTCGAGAATCAGGAAATAAAGACACCTGGTTACAATTTACCACCATTTTCTTTGGCTAGGCTAACCTGCTAGCCTTGTGATCTTTTATAGCTCTTGAATTCCCTCATTAACTCTTTCAAACACACTTTTTATTTTTTTAGATCCATGAAAACATAAAATGTCTGATATTATCACTGATTCATAAGAGCAATGGTTATTGTAAAGACAGAAGAAGTCCCAGTTTTCCCATGATAATATATTAACCAAAAACATTATTCCAACTAAACTAGATTCAGTCTATGCATTGTTCAATGTTGCTTTTTAGGGATACTAGAAAGATATATATGATAGCATATACACTGAATGCTTCCTGCTTCTCTTGCTTGACTTGAAAATTGTTGACTGCAGGGGAAATTCTACACATCCGCTACTGTACTGCTTGGTAGACCAGAAAGTCTAGACACCATAGCACCACTCACCAATACGGTATTTCAAACTTACTTTCCAAACCTAATGCTTATAATACTCCCATTGAAATGAATGGATATTAATTTAATTCATATGGTTCTATATTATGAGTATGATTCTCAGCTATATTAAAGCACCTTCACCCTACTCAAGCAAACCAGAGACACAGCTGGACTGCACTGCACCTAGGCCATTTGCTACATATCGGGTTCTGTAACAGCCCTGAGAGGTAAACTGGAGCAGCGCTTAACCTGCTAGCAGGTAGACCAGGGGGTAGCAAAATGGTGGATCCAGCCAGCAGCTGGACTCCATTTCCCAGCAGCCCCTCCTGATGTTGCTATGACCAATTTACAGGCACCCCATTTCCCCCTCCCAAATCCAGGGCATGAGGGCAGCAGATGGTAGTTCTGCTCCAAATCCAGACCATGCTGTCACCACTGCAAGATCCCGGCCCTGGAGCAGCTCTCCACCCAGCTACATGCCCTCAGTGCAGGACTTCCCCCGCCCCTGAGGTAGACTGACTCTTGGCTGCTCTACAATATAGGGAATATAACAGTGAGTTAGTGTTCCTGCCCCATTTGCAGACCTGTGCCATATTCATGAATGCTTGGGTATGTATGTATGCATATAAACATGGTACACATACACCTGTTGTAATTGTAAGGGCTTTGCTTAATGCTCATAGCAAGAGTTTTGTATGCTGACTCCATAGTAGGCCAGTATTATAGCACATAGCTTTTTGCTTTGTGAGAGTGACCGAACCATGAACCTAGATAGTAGAATGTTGTAATACAGCAGAATGTGGTAAACACCAGGTGTGTTGGGTCACGACTCATCCCCAAATTCTTAGCTTGAGATAATCAAATTCCTAGTTCAAGATAATGTTATTTACTCCAGACTATATAAGCTGTACATTCTTAATTAACGGGAGTTCCTCAAACTCTGGAGAGAATCCTGACTTGTGCAGAGCCCGGCACAGGCTATCGGATCCCCGGGATCGAGACACTCAAAGGCCAGGGGAACAATGTGGGGTAGCAACTGCTGCCTAGAGCCGACGTGAAGTGATCATTCTCTCTGATCTGTCTTATTGCCTGCCTCTGTGAGTGTCCTTAAATAAAGCTTTGCAAGAGTGAGAACAATCGTGAGTACGTCCTTTGTTCAAGCGCGGGGAATCTTCTGAACCCAGTAGTTCATTCTAAGACACCTGTGTAAACTATTACATACAGTTATATATCTTTATCTAATGCACAGGGTATATGAGAGAGAACTGACAAATTACCATGCTGGGTCAGACTAGTCATCTTCTAGTCCAGTATCAGATATTCTGAGGTGAAGATGCACAATACCTGGAGTTGGGAGAATAATGGATTTCTTGATTGAGTGCCTAAACCAAAATATAGGGATGAAACAATAGTTCAGGTCAGATATAAACAGATATTCCTTGTATTAGTTTCTTTTCTTTTTTTTTTTTTTGTTTTAGTAAAACTAAAAACAGAATCAAAATATTTAATTTTGGCTCTCCAAAAAAAATTTACTTGACCCAAAAGGAAATGTTTTAGCTTGGAGGACTTTTTTTTTTCTTTTTTAACTGGAGTCAACTTTTAAACAAAAATATCATTTCAAAAAGAAAGTTGAAAGTTTCCTTTAAAGAAGTTGGATAATTTTGGAATTTCTAAAATGAAACATTTAACACTCAAAATTTCCCTCCTCTTTCCTCACAAGCCTCTCTGGGAATAGTTTCAGTCCCTCATGTGAAACAAATTTGTGAATAGTTTCAGTTATTCCAGAAGCCTAAACTTTTATTCCTCAAAAAAATTTCACCCAGATATAAGTATAATCAATTATAAAATAAACAATGATGGAATGACTAGCCTATAGGGGACATTTTTTCCTGAACTCATCAGTTAACCACCTTATATTGTTTTGAAATCTAAAGTCATATTATAGGATCCTCCCTAAGGTAAGTGTTAGGCATTCTCATAGATACATAGGGTGCATCCACACATGCGAGCACATGCGCTTGCAGCAGCTCAAATAGAAGCGGTGAAAATTTGAGCTGGGGTTTTTTGCCTCAGTGCATGTGCTCAGACATCCACTTCAATATAGAGCAAATTGTGCCACTTGGGGCAAAATAACCCTGCCTGGCTCCTCCTCAATATGCACCCAGGGAGAGCTAGAGCCCAGGGCCAGCACCTGTGTATAAAAAGCTTCCCTGTCCTGGCCCCATCAGTACAAAAAGCTGTCCTAGAAAGTAGCTCAGGGCTACTTGCTCTCAGAAGCTTCTGGGCACAGCCAACTGGTACCTGGGGACACTACCCCTTGTGCCAGCTGGACTGCTGAAACAGCCCTGAGAGCTTCCTGCACCCTTTACCCACTGCAGCAATCTGGCAGAGGGGGCTGCTGGCTGGCTGTGACCTGCTGCAAACCTGCCAGACCTGGATGAGGCATCTGCCCCTCTGGGCCAGCTGCCAGTGGGCTGTGGCTGCAGAGTTGACCTTTGTGCGGCACTACTGCCATGTGTGCCTCTGCCTAGCCATCTGAGCAGCTATCATCCAGAAGATGTTCCTGGTGTGTTGACCTGCTTTGAACTGTCAAAGCATGTCCTCCTGGCCCCAATTGGCCAGGTGGTCAGCCACAGTTAGCTGGTTCCATGGTGCCAATTCTGAGCAGGAAGGGTTCTGCCACTGGCCTCCCTAGCAGGAATTCTGGTGTTCCCTATTGGAAAACTGAAACATTCCTAATAAAAAAAATCCCAAAGTCACTCTGTAAAATATCCTAAAATTCATGTCCTTCCACAATTAAAATAAAAGACCACTATAAAGAGAGAGAGAGAACAATCAGTTGGGCAATGTTTTATTGATGTATCTACAGTGTTAAAGCAATTAGGAAGACTATCAGTGTCTCTATCATAATAATAAAGTGAACTCTAAATGCACGTTTCATGAATTCATGAATACATGAACATATGTTTTGCTGCCCCCCTCAGGGTCTACAGACCCCCACAGGGGCCATGGCCCCCTTCAGGAGATATGCCCCCCCCACAGGGTCTACAGCCCCCTCACAGGGGTTACAGCTCCCTACAGGAGCCATGGCCCCCCCACAGGGGCTACCCCCCCC
>NW_005841834.1:3246128-3247605 GCF_000455745.1 Alligator sinensis
GGGGGGTCCCCAATGCTAGGGGGGGCAGGGATCAGGGGCCTCAGGGGGCAGGCAGGGGGTGGGGCCGGGTGGGGAAGGGATCGGGGGGGCTCGGGGGCAGGCAGGGGATTATCATCAACTCTTGAGAGGCTATTCCCCAGGACCACCCCAAATGGAGGAAGAGTCTGCTGAAGGCAGGGCATGGTCTTTATGGTTTTCTGTGCGGGTTTTTTTGACCCTTGGATATCCAGGGGTCTAATCTTGCCCCTGCACTGCAAACTTGCAGCACAGGGAACATTTTCTCATTCCTGCATGTGCCTCTTGCAGAGTCTCAAAGGGGTTTGAGATGCTGCCAGAAGCACATACGGGCTCATCTGAATGCGCTCATAAATGTTTGGGTTAGGAGGGACCTTAGCAGATTGAGTCCAACCCCCTGCCTTGGGCAGAAAAGAGCTCTGGGGTCAGGTGACCCCAGCCAGGTGCAAGTCTAGGTAAGGGAAAGCAGCACCTCCCTTGGAAGCCCATTCCAGCTTCTGGCAACCCTTACCATAAAGAAGTTCTTCCTAATGTCTAACCTAAATCTGCTCTCCATCAGCTTGTGGCCATTGTTCTTAGTTACTCCAAGGGGTGTCTTGGTACACAGAGCATCTCCTTTTCCTTGCTGCCTCCTCCCCCCCAACCCCCGCCCCCTGGTGAATTTGTAGGCAGTCACAAAATCACCTTTCAGCCTTCTCTTACAGAGGCTGAAGTGATCCAGGGCCCTCAATCTCTCTTCACAGGGTTTTGCCTAAAAGCTGCTAACCATACGAGTGGCCCTCCTCTGAACCCTCTTGAGGTTGTCCACATCCCTCTTAAAGTGTGGCACCCAAAACTGGACACAGTATTCCAACTGCGGCCTGACCAATGCTGCATGGAGGGGAAGTATCACCTCCCTGGACCTGTTCATCACGCATCTGCTAATGCATGATAAAGTGTGGTTAGCTTTACTGATAGCTTCATCACATTGACAACTCATGTTCATCTTGGTGTCAACAATGACTCCAAGATCCCTTTGTGCTGCTGTGTGGCCGAGAATCATAGAATCATAGAAGTAGGGTCGGAAGGGACCTTGTAGATCTTCAAGTCCGACCCCCTGCCTGGGCAGGAGGAAAACTGGACTCAAATGACCCCACCCAGTTAGGCATCAAGCCTCTTCTTAAAGACCCAAGGGTAAGAGCCAGTACCACTTCCCTCGGAAGTTGGTTCCAGATCCTAGCCGCCCTGACTGTGAAGTAGTTCTTACGGATGTCTAATCTAAACCTACTCTCCAACAACTTGTGGCCATTATTCCTTGTTATCCCTGGGGGCGCTAGGGGAAACAAGGTCTCCCACAAACCGTTCTGGTCCCCCCTAGTGAGTTTATAGATGGTCATCAGGTCCCCTCTCAGCCTTCTCTTGTGAAGGCTGAACAGGTTCAGGTCCCGTAGCCTCTCATTGTAGGGTCTGCCCTGCTGTCCCC
>NW_005841834.1:3248986-3265279 GCF_000455745.1 Alligator sinensis
ATTCCTGGACGTCGTTGGTGAGCCAGGGGGGCTTTTGGGTGCTCTTTCCCCCCCTTGTTTCTAGTTGGGATCATCACCTCTTGTGCCCTGAGTATCGTCTCCTTAAGGAACGACCACTCATCCTGGGCACTGAGTTCCCCTGCCCTCGAGAACCCCAGCGCCTCTCCCACTAATCTCCTCAACTCATTGAAGTTGGCCCTCTTGAAGTCTAGGTCTACCACCTTGCTGCAGGCCCTTGACACCCTGCGTTGGATAGTGAAGGTCCCCCCTAGGCTGTAATCCCTTATCCCTAGGTGCAGCACCTTGCACTTGTCCTTTTTGAACTTCATCCTATTTTGTTCTGCCCACTTCTCTAACCTGTCCAGATCTGCCTGGATTTGTTCCCTACCCTCTAGTGTGTTAACTTTACCCCATAATTTGCTATCTTCTGTAAATTTGGACAGAGTGCTTTCCACACCCTCATCCAAGTCACTGATGAAGACATTGAACAGTACAGATTGAAGGATCGAGCCCTGTGGGACTCCACTGCCCACATCTTTCCAGGTCACTACCGACCCATCCACCACCACTCTCTGAGTGTGACCCCTAAGCCAATTTTCCACCCATGTGACTGTGTAATCATCTATGTCACAGCCACTCAGTTTATCTGTAAGAATAGGATGAGATACCGTATTGAAGGCTTTCTTAAAATCCAAGTAGATGACATCTACCTTGATTTCTGCATCTAAACATTTTGTGACCTGGTCATAAAAAGAAACAGGGTTAGTCAGGAAGGATCTACCTGCTATGAACCTGTGCTGATTGCCCTTCAGCATTGTTTTTCCCACTGGACTCCCACAAATGTGATCCTTAATAATTTTTTCAAAGGTTTTCCCGAGGATAGAGATGAGACTAACCGCTCTGTAGTTACCTGGATTCTCCTTCCTCCCCTTCTTGAAAATAGGGACCACATTGGCCCTTTTCCAGTTCTCATTTTCCATATTGTTAGATTCTCATAAATATTGACAGAGACTGTCAATTGATTGACTCTCCTTATAAATCCTTCAGTGATAATACAGCACAATGAATTGCACAGGTTATACCATATTTACCTGAATCCAAGATGACTTAGTCAAGGATGATTGTCTACCATGATTGCCTTATCTGTGGGTCCAAAAATGGCTAACATGGTCAATCCAGGATCAACAGGTTCAATTGCAACTTAGGCACATGTTTCCGAGTGGTTGTAGATTCTTGATTCAGTCCACAACATACTGTTTCTACCACCCTCACTTTTGTCTCCTGGTGGTGTCATGAAGTTTCAAAGTACTGAAATCCTTCAGCAGACTCTTCGTCCGTTTGGGGTGGTCCTGGACAATAGCCTCTCAGGAGTTGATGTTGATGTTGCATTTTTTCAATTTGGCTTTGAGGACATCCTTGAAGTGCATTCTCTGCCCTCTTGAGCTTGTGCCTTGACTAAGCTAGGAGAATAATACTTGCTTCAGAAGTCTGGAGTTGGACAGCTGGCCCAGAGTAGTTGAAGTCACATGATCATTGCCCCAATGCTCATGGTGTTTGCTTGTGAGAGGACACTAACATTGGTGCATCTGTTTTCCCACTGGATTTGAAGGATCTTCCGCAAGCACCATTAATGGTACTTTTCCAATGATTTGAGGCATCTCCTGTATGTTGTCCACATCTCAGCTCTGTATAGTGAGGTAGGGATCACAACTGGTTAATAAACCATGAGCTTGGTTTCGAATCTGATGTTGTGATCTTTGAACACCTGTTTCCTCAGACATCCAAAGACTGCACTTGCACCTTTGATGTGATGTGAGAGTTCTTTATTGATGTCAGCCTTCTGCAAGAGATCACCTCTGCAGTTCAGGAAATACTCCACTTTCTCCAGAGTCTCACCATGAATCTCAATTACCAAAGCTGGAGACTGCTCATTAAGAGCTTGTTGATGAAGGACCTTAATCTTCTGAATGTCAAGTGTCAGTTCTATTTTCTTGTGTGCCTTAATAAAGACATCAGTGGTTACCTGAAGTTCTACTTCTGAGTGAGCACACACTACAGGATCATCAGCATACTGGAGATGAATGACTGAGGGTTGTGGTGTTCTTGGTTTTGGCTCAGAGTCAGCTGAGACTAAACATCTTACTATCTACTCAGTAGTTCAGCTCCACTGTGACTGGAAGCTTGTTGGTGGTCAGATGTAGCATCAGAGTAAAGAATATCAAGAAGAGCATTGGAGCAATGACACAGCCTTGCTTAATTCCAGTCTTAATCTCAAAGGGATCTGTTACTAAGAACCGCCACCCATATACCATCTTGAAGCAGGCAAAGAATGGCAACAAATTTCAGTGGGCATCCATACCACAGAAGAATCATCAACAGGGCTTCTCAGCTGACAGAGTTGAAGGCTTTTGTGATGTCAAAGAATGCCATGTAAGAGAGGTTTATGTTGTTACTGGCATTTTCCTGCAGCTGATGAACTGTGAAGATCATGTTGATTGTGCTTCTTGATGTCTTAAGCCCACACTGAGATTCTAGGAGGAGCTTTTCAGCAAGTGAAAGGAGACAGTTCAAGAGGGTCTATATAATGATCTTTCCTGTGTTTGACATGCAGGCAATCTGTTATTTCCACAGTTGGACCTGTCTCTTTCCTTGAAGATTGTCATGACCATAGCATCCGTGAGGTCATCTGAGATTTCCACATCATTCCAGATCCTTAAGATGAGGGCATGGAGCTGTGGTGTAAGCTCCTCTTCCTCCTCTTTAATATTTTGGCAAGAATTTCATCTGAGTTGGATGCCTTGTCATTCTTCATCTGCTTGATGGCTTTCCTCATCTCATCGAGGGTTGGAAGGATTCTGAGATCATCTCTAATTGGGGAGAAATGAGAACATTCTCATGAACAACAAAGACTCAATTGACAAGATCTTCAAAATGATCCTTGCAACAGCAGTTAATGGTTCCTCTTTCCTTGATCAGGTCTTCTCCATCCTTAAGTCTCACAGGGGTTGGTCTCCAATGGCTCCCCACTGATAGCTTTGGTGGCATTAAAAAAAATGGATATTTTGGATGTCAGTGAGATGTTGAATATCCATCATCTTGTCTTCCCATTTATTCTTCATATTGCAGGTCCTCCTTTGGACTATGCCTTGGCTTGTTGCTGAGTCAACTTCTTTTGCTTGGAGTTGGTGTCATTCTGCCAAGCAACAAAGGCTTTGCACTTGTGGTTCATCAACACTTGGATTTCCTGGTCATTCTAATCAAACCAGTGTTGGTATTTCTAATGTAACAGAAAGCCCCCTTTTCCTCTTGTCTGCATTTGCTTTCCCCTCTTTGGATATGTTTCTCCTCTTCTACCTTTTCTTCCTTCCTCTTTCTTTCACTATAAGATAAGGAATTGTGTTTTAAAGTTTGTATGTGTGCATTTTGTATCTCCCCTTGTATTATGGTATTTTTTTATCTATTTGTGTGCCATGGCATTACTTTTGTAGCTTATATTTTATACTCTTCACCTTTTAACTAAATGTGTTTTAGTTTTAGAAGTAAGTTATACACTGTAAAAATGTTAACAAGGGCAGAAATCAAACTGCCCTTCCCTGTATCAGGCGGGCCCCTGAAAGAGTGAGTGAATCAGTGATTGAATGTGTAACACAGTAGCAGGCTTCATTAACATGCGGCAATTAACACCTACAGAAACCGCAGATCAACCAACGGAAGAAATCAATAGGAGACAATGTAGCAACCGGGAATTCTCTAAACTTCGCTGTTCAAGGGCTAGAAGCCCCTGTCTGAGTTAATCAAGCTAGGGACGAACTTTTGGGGCTGAATATCTCCAGATTGACAGCTCCCAGAGCCCTATTCATGACAGCGGTAAATTAATCAAAATTTATCAACAGACTCCCAAACTTGCACGTACATGAGGACGACCCCTGGGGCTGACAGATGCCATCCAGTAGCCAATGAGGGGGAAGTCCCATGAGGGTCAACGACCCCTGGATTGGGCAAACCTGAAAACTGGGGAGTCACCAAAGTCTGCCAAGGACAGATAAAAAGCAGTGAAAAGTGACCCTCAGGGGTGCCCTCTTGATCTCCAATTTGACCAGCACTCGACCTGTCTAGCCAGAAGGACCAGCCAGTGACCCCCTTCTGGAGGATAACACCACGCTGGAAGAAGCCTCGACTGGCCATCGATGGCAGACTCCAGCACTTGTGGGATAGGTATACCCAACTCTGGTGCCACCCCCCACCAAACATTTGTAGCTCGCTACTGTGTGTGTGCATGTGTGTGTGTGTGAGGAAACCAGCCCCAAGGTTTATGATTTGACTTCATTACAGTGTTTCAATCCACCTAATAAACCAGAATTTTAAGGATCCCGAGTTGGACATTTGTAGCCAACATCATAGTAGAGAATCTAAATGTCTCTTCACAGGCACTGATGATGGTGGACTTGAAGGCACCCCAAGTGCTGCTGACATTCTCCGATTGTTGTTGATTGGAATTCATCAGTATTTCATTAAGGCACTGTTGGTATAGTTCTCGCTTGTTTAGGTTCTTGAGTCCCTGACAGTGATCTTCCATTGGTATTGCTTTTGATGCAGCCAGCATTTGTGAGCCAATCTGAGTAATATAACCAAGCAGATGAGTCAGTTATCAGTCCAGGAATTGTCAGCTCCTAGCATAGCTCGAGTGATGCAGACATGTTTGCGATCCTGGACACAAACAATGACATAGTCAATCAAGTGCCAATGCTTAGATTATGGGTGTTGTCATGATGTCTTCTGCCTCTTTTCTGGAGAAACAGGGTGTTGGTGATAGTGAGTCCATGTTCCACACATTTGGTAAAGAGAAGGATGCCACTTGAGTTAATCTTTCCCACTCCTCCTCTGCCAGTGGTTCCATTCCGGAGGTTTGAGTCTCTTCCAATTCTGGCATTGAAATCACCAAGCAGAATAAAGCTATCTCTTTCTGGAACATCAAGAAGGATACAGTCAAGGTTGGCATAGAATTCCTGCTTGGCTTCAGCAGCAGCGTCAAAAATAAGGCAGAAACACTGATGACAGTGGCATATTGGCTCCCTGGAAATTTGAGATATAAATTCATAAGTTACTCATTAGTTCTGATGAGGAACTCATTGAGTTGGTTTATGAATTCTTTCTTAATGGTAAAGCCAACTCCGTGAAGTTGGTATTCTCCTTCCTGTTTTCCTTTCCAAAAGAGGGTATAGCCAGCTCCTTGTTCTTTGAGTTGCTCATCTCCAGGTCTCACTCAGTGCAGCAATGTCAATGTTGTGTCACCCAAGTTCTCAATCCATGGTTGCAGTGTGGTGCTCTGGGCATTCACAGCAGTGTTTACATTTTGCCACATTGAAATTCAGCCATTTATTTCTTCCTATTTGGCTTTTTTCTCTTAGAGAAGTTCTATTCTTTGTCACTATTTTCCTGTCCTTTGGACTCTTAATTTTTAACAACTGCCTTTATGAGAATGTTGTTAAAATACGTGAGGAAGGCAAATAAATTACTGATATATCATTATTGACTTTTATATTGACCTAAATAGATTTTGGGAGTTTGCAGAAGCTAGTTTGTTTTATCTGTATTTGACCATGTTCACCTAGATAATTTTTAGATAGATTTTTTTTTTTGTAGTATCTAATCAGGATATTAATGTATCAACAAATACATTGAAAGGTGAAAACGCTTTAATGCTTTTAGAAACCTCCAAAATTATTTCCCTCATCAAAAAAACATTAGTAACTTCTTTTCCTCATGAAGAACATAAATAATATACCTTACAATGAGAAAATTCTGAATGCTGATATTATAGGCTTGCTATTCCAGTGCAGAGACAAGGTAAGAATTGCCAAAGTCTAATATGGTCCTCAAAAGAGGTACACACAAGAAATGGAGAAAAGGGCATGTCACCAAACAAGCATGTCAGTGAACAGCACCATGTGGGGATACAATACAGAAAATGAAAGTTAAAACTGAGTCACAGATTGCAAGAGATATTGAAGACATCTAGAAAGGATTATATAAATATGTTAGACAAAAGAAAGACCAAGAAATGGCGAGTCAGCTGCTTAATGGAGAAGCTCAGCTATTAATGGAAGGTGCAAAGAAGGTCAAGCTTCCATTCAGCTTTTTTTCACAAAAAAATATTGTAACCAGAAGACTAGCAAAATTAATATAAACAAGGTTTCACAGAGGCAGATCATGACAAAATTGTGTCAGAGAACAAATAAATGTAAATTAATTTAAATCAGCAGGGTGTGATGTAGTAACCGAAGAAAGGTCAGAGCTGCCGGCCATAATTCACCAAGTTTCAAAGTCATGGAGATGACAAGAGGTCTTGGTTTTTCCTACATATTTTCTCCTACATATTTTCCATCAGGAGAAACCAAACAACTGTGCACCAGAATGAACGCACACCGAATATCCAACAAAGACAAAAATGTCTAACTACCTGTGGGCGCAAACATTTCACAAGACAATCACTCCCTCTCTGATTTCTCAGTTTTAATCTTCAAAGGGAACTTACAAAACAGCTTTCATAGACAAGCCTATTAACTCACTTCATAAATCTACTGGATACAAAAAATCATGGACTCAGTATAGACATTGGACACGTTACAACATCCCTGACATCTGATTCACCAGGTACAGCTTGACCTTACCATTTACACTTCCTCCCCTTCTTCCTCTCCCCTCCTACTCCAGCCTTTGTTTTCCTAATTTCCAGTGATTTACTTTTTCACAAACTCTCCCTCTTCTACTTTGGAGAACTCAATTACAGCAGTCTCTCTTGCTTACCTTTGGCATTATTTCCCCCTTGTTCCTCCCATCCCTTCCCTTTTCCGCCCATTGTTTTTCTAATTTCCACCTATTTACATTCTCACTGACCTCCTGTCACACTTTTAGCTTCTTTCATTCCCTGGAATCTCAGAACAGCAGAGACTCCTGTGCCTGAAGAAGGGTGTTTGTTCACAAAAGCTTGCAAATAAGTTTTTTCCCAACTACTCAGTTGGTCCAAAAAAAGATATCACATCTACCCAAAGAACTTTGCCTGCCTATTCCATATGCATAAACATTGAAGGAACTAGGTATGTCTAGTCTGAAGGAAGAAGACTAAGGAGGGGAGGCAGGGGACACATGACAGCTTTCATATAGTGCAGAGCTGCCATAAAGAAGGAGAAGAAATGTTCACCCTTGCTATATAAAGCCAGATAAGCAGCACTGGGTTTAAACTACAGTGAAGTAGATTTATATTAAATTTCAGAAAACACTTACTAACTGTAACAACAATAAATTAATGAAATAAGATGCCTGGGGAAGGTTTGGAATCTCCTTCACTGGAGATTTTCAAGAAGAGAATGGATAGGAAACTCTCTGACCATTTAGGAATGGTGAATCCTGCATGTATAGGTGCATAATTCAGTTTGCATGTTTTTGCTTTCTGCAGGACTCTGAAGTTCAATTTACCTTTGTATATTTCTCTGCGATGGAAGTATTTTCTCCCACTGTAGATGAGTTCTTATAATTATTTCAGCACCATTTCAAGACCTCTTTATTAGGGAGATGTAGAGTTCTTCTACAAATAATGATCCTGTCAGTGAGTTATCTGCAACATCATTAATGGAAAAAATGGCTATATTTTACAGAAATAATTGGAAAAAAATATAATACCATTTGCCTACATGCGATAAAGTTGTCTTCCATAATTATTTTGCCATATATGATGTATGTCCTTTGCTTCTCTTTATGTTGGTGTAGACACACTTACCTATATTTTATGGAGGTTGCTTCAGAGAACTAATTTATATTTAATAAATGGTGTTCACTAGGCCTAATTTGTTTTGGTCAATAGGATGTCTGGTTGATATTTGTTTAACTCTATTTAATGCTCTCCATTTCTGCATGTAGAAATTATTCTGGTTTTATAGCAAAGGTTACAATTCATGGATGTAGTTCCCATTCAAAACTCCATAAAAAGCATTTGTATTTGAATACTGACAGCCCTGAAAGTAGAAGTTTCTTTCTGTTGTTATTTCCAAATACAGTCAAAACTGTAGCGTTTCCCTACCATTTATCTCCACCTGCAGACAGATGTGTCAAAATTAATTCCATCAGTCACCACTCTCATCACATAGCCTGGACTGCTCAAAATTATCTCAGCACTGAGCCAGATTATCAACCATTACCATGCATCCCCTGCAGGTGTTTACACAAGGGCAAAGCAGATACAAAAGGGTTTCAAGTATATAATGATGAAATGCCCTACAATAATATCTCAGAGGAAAATACAGAAGATAACTAAAGTAATATTACCTGAAGAAACCATAAGTGGTTTTATTAAGTAATAGTTTGAAGGCGACAGACAGGTGGGAGAACTGATTAATAACGCATTTGATACTAACCACAGAAGCATGTTAGCTCTTTTTTCAGCTAATACCCCCACTCTTCTTGATGAGTCTTTCCTTCCTTCTCACTTTCCCTGCTTCATAGGTCTCAATCCTAGTTTCCTTATGCAACGACAAGCAATTCAAGTCTCCCCCCACATTCCTAATCTGGTTTCAGCCTCCCTTACTTACTGATGTGTAGCGGGTATACGTGGGTGCACATGCACCCCCTAAGCATGGCAGTGCACCTCTTATGAAAAGGCACTGCCAATAGTGTTGCCTGCGGGCAGTCGTCACTGGCCACTCTTCTGCCGGCACCACCAGCAGCATCTGCAGGCAGTCCACAATCCCTGCTAGCCACCACTGCTGGTGGCGGGATCAGGTAGTTGCTTGACCCTTGGTCAATGCTCGCCACCCCCCATACCCCACCACCAATAGCACCAGTGACATCTGCAGAAGCTACCCACTCACTGCCACCATGCTTTTGCTGCTCCTGTAGCTGCTCTCCCGCCACCACTGTGCCCCACCAGCCACCGGGAGCATGAGTGGTTCATGGCCTACTGATTGAGTTTTCCTCCAAGAATTGGTCCAATTTCTTTGTGAACTGAGTTAAACTACCAGCCTTCACAACTTCTTATGGCAATAAGTCCACAAGTTAATTGTTTGCTATATGAAAAAGAACTTCCTTTTATGTGTTTAAACCTTCTATCCAATAGTTTCATTTTATTTCCCCTGTTTCTAGTATTGTAAGTGATAGTAGATAAAAAACCCTATTTACTTTCTCTGCACCATTTAATATTTTGTAAAATTTTATCATGTCCCCTCCTCAAGCCTCCTTTTTCTAAGCTGAAAGTCTTAGCCTATTTAGTTTCTCCTTGTATGGAATCGCCAACATACCCTGATCCTCCTTGTTTTCCTTTATATCTTTTCCAGTTCCTCTATATCCTTCTGAGATGTGCAAACCAAAACTGCACACATTATTCAAGGTGTGGATGCATCACAGTCTTATAAAGTGGAAAAATAATATTTTCTGTTTTGTTTACTATTTGCTTTTTGATAATTTCTAGTATTTGATTTGCTATTTGTTGCACTGATGTTTTTAGTGAACTGCCCGTGATGAATCCAAGAGCACTTTCCTGTGTGGTAACTGTCAATATAGAAACTCATCAGTGTATGTGTATACTCTGGGTTACTTTTTCCCAAGTGCATAACTTTATGCTTCTCACCACTGAATTTCAATTGCCATGTTATTCCCACTCACTCAAATCTGTGAGATCCTTCTTCAGTTTCTCCCCTCTGATTAATTTTGTCATCTGCAAACTTGACCATCTCACTATTGACTCGCATTTCCAGGTCAATTGAATACTGAGGTCTATTGAGAACTGCAGTTTTGCAACAGTTTATATAAGTTGGCCAAATTTGGGCATATTTTCATTTGGGACAGCAAACAGCACATTCCTGATATAAAGTTGACCCTCTCTGCCAAATTTCAAATCCAAATCAAAGGGACACTAGAACAACAACATTTTTTTTTAAGATAGGCAAAACAATACATTCTTCCTAGCCTTATTCTTGAAAGCATTTGAATTATGTTTGACTGACTATGCTAAAACCATTCAGACTTAATAATCAATCTGGCCTGGAAAATTTCTGTGTAAGCAGTTAAAATTTGACCAAGTTATAGATTAGTGGTCAGGGATAGGACTTGAAATTTAATATCACAAAGCACAATAGACCTTGTTACTAAGACCTATATCCTCATCTCCTATTTATATTTTCCTTTGTTTAAGTATATCCCATTATTTACAGTTATGCTCTCTACACAATACTTATCTCTATTACTTACACCTTTCAAATAAGTATGAAAAGAGAGATCCTGCCAAACCTATGCCTACACCACTGGCCTAGTGTATTCAATCACATTCATTGTTTTGCTTGTTGTAAAAATGTCATGAAACAAAACTATGTTGGACTCTTCTTTTTTTTTTAAGTTTCTGAGTTACCTCTAAAAACTTACTGTAGAATAGGCCTGTGTGAAGCCACTAGTATTCACTTTTGATTTAGATTCAGCCAATTCAGGGGACACTGATTCAGTTTGGTGATTCAAATCACTTTCCCAAATCAATTTGGCTGAATCTGATTCAGAGATTTGGCCACCGCCAAATCGGCCGAATCTCCAAATCAAACAGGCTTCATCCCCCACCCACTCTCCCAGCCCCATCAATGGGTGTCCCGCCCGGCCCCAGCCTCCTGGCTCTTTGAAAAAAAAAGCCTGGCACTCACTGGCTGCTGCCAGGCAGGGGGCAATCCCCACTGCCCCCACACTGTGTGGGAGTCCTAGTTGAACCTCTACAATAAACTGCATAATGCAGACTTACCTTACCTGTGCTGCAGAATGGTATTCTTATACTTACATGTAGGTTCAATAAGAAATGAGATTTTATTATAGTGCAATACAAAAAAAGCCTATACTTCTACAATTTGTTTTCAATATCACTGTATTGGTGTTTATTAAATACAGCTAATAGATCCCTTTTCTTCTATGAGGCAAAATATAGTGCATTATCTCAAAGGAAAAAAAGAAAAGGATTCTCACCCATATCCTGTAAACTTTTGGAGCCTCCTTTTTCATAACTGGATTCCAAACTAAAATTTGTAGCAGAATATATGTTTTCATACCTTTATTGTATGCCTTTGAGTCTCTTTTGGGGGGGAAAAAGATTCCTTTTTTGCTGCATGAAAATAGTTCTAATTGAGATATTGCAAATGAAGTAGATATAGATATTTTGCAGAAACTTCTCCAGAGTTGAAAACTTACATATGACGTCAATGAGGAGAAAATAAACATTTGGACCAAATTCTCTTCTTTCTGAGTCAGTGAAGTGTATTTTGCCATGTCTTTAAAGTGCATGAGTATATCTAAATACTATGAAATCATGAATTTAAAGTGCAAATTTTAAGAGTACAATTTAAAAGTGTGACTATAGTTACACCACAAGGGAAGGAATGACCACAGACATTACTGTGAAGGTAGAACATTCTTTAATACATGGAAATAACATTTTTTTTATGTAGTTTAATAATGAAAGATTTCCTGTCCCTTAAACTTAAAGTGAATAAAAGATCACAGAAGCTATCAGCAAGTTTAAACTGTCATATTGTAATTAATTTAATAGCATTTGATAGCATTGAATGAGGTTTAGATAAAGCATCTCATGGCCTATTAATACGCTTGACTGTTAGGTGTTTTAACTGAAGTGGCTGTCCAGGAACTGCTCTAATTACAACACTCCCCTCCCCACCCACCCCCACCACCTCTGAGCACGTGTAGACAGCCTGATAGACTTAGGAACTTAATTATAGTGTTAAAATGGATAACTGTAGGAATGATTGGAAAAGTGCAGTCAGTCAGTATAAGTCATGCAGGCCCATGCATGAATTGATGCAACATACTACCAAAAAGCCAATGATCACCTCAAGAAACAAGATTATAATTTTTAAGAGAAAAAAATATTATATTCAACTAATATTAATTATATTTATTTACTAAAACTGTTATAAAATATTTTGATTGTGCATAGGTATGTTAGCATTAGATATATACTGAGGACAAAGTTTAGGTCACATTTTATTATTAAATGGTATCTAATTGTTTAAAAAGGAAAACAAAAACAAAGGAAAAAAATCACGTTAATTTAATCTGTCCTCAAGGTTCCACCTTCAGGGCAAGTCTGATGTTAATATACTTTATATCCTTCTAGCTGCAACATAGCTGGGGCCCACTTGCATGAACTAAACTAACTTTTTAAAAGCCAAAATTTGTCAAAACATCCATTCAATCTCATGCTTTTTTGACACGTACCTCACAGAAATGATGAAGTAAGGAAAAATTGCACCAAATCAACCACTGAGATCCTTTTAAAGTACACTTGTTTGCATACTTTGGCATTATGGTGGTAACTTTTAAAACAAGATTTACAGAACAAAAGCAACCTGAGATGCTGTTCAGCAAGATATACAGGGTTGAAGCTGATGTTTTCTTGTGCAATACATTCAATTTTCACATAGTAAGCATTGTTGATGAATATGTCATGGATCAGCACTTCTTGGATATTTGAGCGGACAGAGAGGTTTGCAAGTATTGAAACTGGAAGGCTTTCAGGATTCTGATGCCAAATCAACTGTTATATTTAGAGGTGTGCATCACATGCAGAGAAGAGCTGTGCACAGCTCTGGAAACGTTAGCTATTTAATTAACGGTCTTGCTAGTTAATCCCCTGTGATGATGTACCACTCTGTCAGAAACACTGTAACATAAATATTGATCATTTATTTTGTGTAGGTTTTCTGCTTGTGAGGGCTGACCACAAGCTAAACAATATTAAAGCAGTAGATTTTGGCACTCAAAAAAGGAAGTGTGACTGATGCAAGACTGACAAGTAGAATTCAAGAAGCAGCACAAAAATACTGTATTTTGAGAAATCAGCATGCTTTATTGTTTTAAGACAACAATTTTAAGAGCCTTTTAAGCACATGGAGTGCTTCCAGTTCTAGGAAAATTCTTCATTTCATAGCTGTGTCTTTAAGAAGAAACTGCACAAATGATAAGTAATGGCGCTGCACATGTAGACTGCAACCATTTGCCTGCTTAAAATGATTGGGCACCTTCAACTCCCATGTTCCATGGGGTCAGAGAGAGACTATTTAGTATCTTTCTGGATCAACTGCATAATGCTGTGTGTGCAGGAGAACTTTGGAAGGCCTTTCTAGTTTCTCAGTTCTCTTGAATTACTGCAGAAAGGCCATGTATAGACTTTCAGTTTCTACCAGAAGAATTGCCGTTGTCCCAGTAGAAACCATAAATGTATAGACTTAGGCTTTTTCTCACAAAACAAAAATGGCTACTCCAGGAGAAAAATAACCTTAAAGTAATGAGGGTTAAGTTGTTTCCAGAAGAATTTCTCCTGGGAGACTGAATGTCTTTACACTTTTTCCTTGCTTTACTCTTTTTAGGGACCAGAAGGAGTGGAGCCAGAGGAAAGATTCCCATGTCTTCTTAAGACTGGGGTCATCACAGTCATGAGAAGTTGCAGGAGGCAACATCTCTTGCCCCTCCCATAGACTGGGAGGGAAGGGGAGGAGAAGCCTCCAGTTGTTCTCCTCCAGCTTCTCACACCAGAGTTCTTGGTGTGAGAAGTTTTGTTGCACCACTCTCTCCGCTGGGCTGCCAGGCACCAGGGCCAAGCAGCAGGAAGCAGTGCAGACCCTGCCTGCTTCTCATGCCAGAGTTTTCAGTGTGAGAAACAAGCAGGAACTTTCTCCTGCTGCTTTCTCTTCTTGGTTCCTGGACATGGTGAGCTTAGTGCAGAGAGTGGTGCTGTTTCCTGCCAGCCTCCCCCTTCCTCCCCACCACCCCCACCTCCGCCACTCAGCTGAGCTTTGGGGGCATGGACGAGCCAGACTGGGGAAAGCCTCTCCAATCCCAGCTCTCAGTCACCCCACCTTTTAAATCACTGCCCCCACTGCTCAGCTGAGCAACAAGGGAGGCAAGGGGAAGCTAGTTGACAGGGACCTGGGTTCAAAGATGCTGTTCCTGGGCTAGCGGAGCAAAGCCCCCACCCACTCCTCACACTGGGGCTTTGCCCCACTGCTTTGGTCCCATGGAAACCAAGCCTAGGGAGCAGATTTGCAAGCCCCCTGCCTACTTCTCACACCCGAGCCCTCAAAATAAGAAGGTGGGTGATGGGAGGGCTGCTATGCTGCTCCCTCTGTTCTACTCCCTGAGACTGGGAAGCTGCTCTGGGTGAGGCAGTGCAGGGCTGGGGGGGGAGGGGATTGTCCTGATGCTCCTCTCCTCTTCTGGACTAGTCCAGGAGAGGAAGGAAGTGGCAAGGCACAGTCCACATCCCCTTCCCCAAGCCAGGGAAGTGCCCAGTTTGGGGAAGGAACTGGGGGCTGTGCCTCACTGCTCCCTTCTTCTCTCAGACCAGTCCAGGAGGGGAGAGGAAAGGAGTATCTACCACTGCCCCATGCCTCTTCCCCAAGCTGGACACTGACCTACTTGAGGTAGGGGCTGGGGCCTTTGCCTCAGTGCTCCTTCCCTTCTAATCCCACAGCCTCCAGTGTGGGAGGCTGCTTCCCCACCCTGCTCCCTAGAGCCCAGTCCTGGGCATGTCTGGGGAGTCTTTCCCTGCTGCTCCACTCACTGCAGGATCAGGAACTGCTCCCCTTGTCTTTCCCAGACCAGGATCATCCCAGTTTCAGGAAGCCATGGAGAACAGGGGAGAGGGAGTCGCACCAGACTGAACATCTGTACTGATCCCTCTCTCAGTAGGATTTCTACCAGGGAAAGTTTCTGAGAAATTTCCCCAGGTAGAAATGACCTCTCTACAGAGCCTACACTGGCTTTTTTGTCATTTGAGAGTGATATTATTAAATAATTCTTATATTTACTTCAAGGATAAGCCTGAGTTCTTAAATGTAGAGGATTCAGCACCACAGACGTCAAGGCATAATTGGATGCCTATACTGAGCCTATATTGAAGCTGTTCTGACAAACTGTAATTACAGTGCGTTGGAACAGACTTGATTAATTGACTCCAGCAGCATGTGTATCAGCATCCCCATGCTGAAATGGTGGTGGGGCGCTTTCACTAAAGCTTGATACACATGACACTCAGGGCGCTTTTATTAGATGAGCTCTTAGAGTCACTCTAATTAAAGCGCCTCCTCCCCGACCTCTGGAAGCATATGTATAAACACCCAATGTGGCCCAGATCTCCAACAAATATCCCAATTACATACATTTGAAAACTGATAAAGAAAATAAGACAATTATTTGCTCCATGTTGCATTGAAAGTCAATGGTTGATCTGGGATTAGAGTGCCTCTTACTCCTCTGCTTATTTTACTGGACCACACTGTCTCCAAAAATGTGTTGTTAGTGTTAGCAGATTGACATTAATATCTTGGCCTAAATTCCCTTCCTGTTCAGTGTTTTATTTTCTTAGCGTGCATAAGGCAGTTTCCAGCTATAAACACTGGTTGAATTTTGGAATTTAAACTTATAAAATACAGTAGCTTTTTCTTTTTGTTTTGGTTAATGGTCCTTTCATAAATCATGTAATGAGAAAATTCAAGTGCAGATGAATCTGTGTGACTTTTGCTTCAATAACACAAGCTATGGCAAGTTACCTTCAACTGCAGTTTGATTTATGGAAGTATGGTTTAAAACTAATGAACTGATTTTAAAGAAAAGTAAGACAGTAAGTATTGTTTTTAGTAGAAACTCAGACCACATTGTTCTACATGCTGACCTTCTTTTTTGTAGATGATCAAAAACGAAACTTTTTTTTTAAGTCTTGGGATATGGCTGGATTTCCTTTAATTTACAGTTTGTAAACTTATTTACCTGCCTACATGTAACACTGGAAGACTTATACATGTCTTTCTGCTTAATGGAATACCTTGTTATGGGGGTGAAATTATGCTACTGCACCTTATTTTTAGCTAGAGAAATGAGATACTGTTTATGATTCAGTCTGTCATTTTATTACCATATATATTCAAATCTAAGATGGCCCCCCAATTAATACATTCTATACATAGGAAATTTCTAATTTTCTTTGGTGTGGGTGTTGCCCACACCAAAGAAAATTTGCTATACTTTTGCGGGGGGTTCTTCAATTCATCCCTCCCACCACTGCAGGAAGGCATGTGGCATGGGGATGTCAAGCAGCTTTCCCATTTCTTGTGCCCAGCCCCCTGCCAGATCTCTACAGCCTCAGAGCCCCCCTTCCCTCTCTGCCTCTGTTCCACCTCCTGCCCCTCCTCCCCGGCCTCTCTGCCCCCCTCCCTCCTTCCAGTTTCTGCTCCTCCCTGCTTCTCCCCACTACTCTTT
>NW_005841834.1:3265310-3275536 GCF_000455745.1 Alligator sinensis
CTCCATACCACAGGCACTGTCCCTGTTCTAGCCTGGGGCACTGAGCCCAGCCCTAGCCCAGCCCCCAAAGCAGCTGTGCTGGCTTCACACTGCAGCTACAGGCTGGACTAGGGCTGTATTGCAGTGGTGGGGGAAAGATGTATATGGTGCAGAGATGGCAGGGAGGAAGCAGCAGCTGTGACCATGGCCCCTACTGGGTAGGGGCTGGATACAGAGCCTGCCCCCCCACACTTGCCCTTATACTTGATTCTAAGATAGGGGGCTTCCCCCCCCCCCATGTACAATGGTGGGAGACTTCCTCTTAGAATCGAGTATATTATTATTTTTGTTTTAGAGAAAAGATTGTCATACTTCCAGCCAGGATGCTTATAGTACACCTGTTTCATTTTTTCTTCCACTGTACCACTTTAAAATGTATTAAGTATGTCTTGATAAAATGAATAATTTAGTTCCCCCTATTCATATATTTTTTCTTTTAGGAAAGACTTAGGGGTGCCATTATATAGTAGATGCTAAACAAAAATCCTGCAGCAGTATATATGGCCTAAACTGTCTTCATTAACTCATTATCTGTTTTAGGCTGTTCTAGAACCAATGAAGTGAGTTTCTCCAGTTTTGTTTTTTTTTCAGAACAGTTCATATTCAATTCATTGTTTTTTATGAGTTTTGAGATAAGTTGTGACTTCAGCCACAGCCTTTAGCCAGGAGTTCTAATGAACTGTCCAACACCTGAAGACCTTGTATGTCAGAGGGTATGACTACACACTGTAGTTGCAGCAGTGAGCACAACGTAGTGTGAAGGTGCCTGACATCCTAAGCAGTCCCTCAATACAAGGATGACAGTCTTACAGTAAACAGAGAAGTCAGCCCGTCAGTCATCAATTAGTCTGGAGATGACTGACTGACTGAGGAGGCCACATGTTTAATTAAAACTTAAACTAGTTTTAAATGAACTTGCATCAGCACCAGTAGTACTTGAGCTGCAGATCAGCATGGGCTAATTTACTCATGCTTCTCATCACTGCCCTAAGTAACAGCTTCTCCCTGTTCTCTCCTTGCTTCCCAGGGTAGTACTTTATGTTGTTTTATACCTGCAATAAATTACTAAATCCTCCCCCCAATATGAGCCTACATATAATATAATTGAGCCTACATGTTGGCTCAATAATCCAATGAAATAGAAGGAAAGGGTAGACCAAAGTTCCACCTATTTCCCACCAATTGCTCCAGGGAAGAAGTAAACTGAAGAAGAACTTTACTAATTCCTGCAAATCTCAACCTAAGTCTAGGTAGCCTAAATGCAGTAGAGGGAATGGCAGAGATTCCCTCCCCAACCCTTCCCCCAGTGTCTTTCACAGTCTGAGTCACAATCTAGTTCTCTGTGTTTAGATTTACAGGAATGTTAACTATTCTGAAGGGGGTTACACAGTGACTTCCTGATTTTGCTGTAGTATGGGCCAGGCTGTCAGGGAGTAGGGACAGAAAAGGAAAGTTTCTAAATGTCATTTGCCTTGAGGGATTTTTGGTTGATTGTGATAACTTTCTGTACTTGAAATAATATGTTCACCGTGGTACAATATAAAATAATGCAATGGCACTCAGTCCCCTCTTAACTGTTGTCTAAGACTGCCTCTATCCATAGTTATAAATGAGCAAATCATTCAAGAACAGAGGTCTTTGCTAACAATATTGCAAGTGTAGAAATTATAGATTGTAGAGCACAATACAGTGTTGTTTTGTTTTACCAAATCCCATGTAATATGTGGTCAAGACAGTAAGTTTCTGGGCAAAGAAATTTACACCAAAGAAAATAATTTTCCACATTAATGTTCCATTCAGTTTCATTCAACAACAACAACAAAATAAAAATACACAACTTAAGCACCCACTAAATGTATTGGACTAAAGCATTTTCTGTAATTAAGGGACTTAGTTGCTCCACATGTTAAAATGAATCCTCAAGCACTGTGGTTCAAAGTGACCTTAGAGTATAAGTGAAATGGGTTTTGTTGCCTTTGGTGGAATTGTTCAACATCTTAAAACCATTTTGTAGCTCAGTACAATTTGGCACAGTTGGTGATCTCAGCTTCTTCTTTCCTCCCTCTCTTCGTTATTGCAAATCCAGAACACAGGAACAAAGGCGTGTGTGTAATATATCTCCAGAGAGAGAGAACAGGGCAGGATGAAAACAGCCACAGGCTTTTCCACCGTGATTGTGCACCTTCAGAATGTGCCAGGAGGAAGTATATATTCAAAGAATATAATCGTACCAAACATTAGAGCTGAGTGGGTTTTTGAAGCTTCCTGAGATCTAAAGTGCTATTTTCATGAAAAGCCCTGCAGGTAGCAGTTCCTTCAGCCCCAATCTCTACTCAACCCTTGTCCCCCCGCCCCCCAACTCTCCTCCCAACACTCTAGTTTCTTACATTATCTGTAAGATTTCCTACAAGATGATTTATTGTGCATAAAATTCTGCTTCAGGTCTAAAATCAATTATCCTTGCTAAATACTAACTACCCTCCAAAACTCAGTCCTCTGGATCCAAAAAGCACCTGTTTGCTAAGTAGTAGAGGTTTTATTAAAGCACCCTTTGGCTCCAATTTTTAGACTCTAAATAACTAATTGGTTTAGGCTTATGCTTTTAGAAGTGAATCAACTTTTTCAGGAGGTTCACTGCATTCTATTATTAATCATTTATCCATTATAGGTAAACCTAATGAACTGCACTAAAACAGATTGACATAACATTAATATATATCAATAGGTAACTGCTATTACAGAACATGTAATGTTAAATATATGTAAATTAGTGTAGTATCTGTAGCATAATTTAATATATACCTGTTGCACCAAATTAATGGAAATTGGAAGAAATTATTCATACAATGAGATGAGATTGATTAAGGAAGCAGCACAAATCAGTGCAATTATGAATGTATATATCAGTCACACTCCACATAACAGAAAACAAGAGCATTTCCTTAATTACAAATGATGGCCATAGAAAATGTGAAATCATGCAATTGAGAAAATTAGTGCTGGAAACAGTGCTATTGATGCTGGCAACCCTGCAGCTATGGAAAGTAGCTCGGGAAATTGAATTAGTGGAGACTGATAATTCCAAAGCAAGATGACAAACCTTCCCTTAAATTACCTTTTCAAATGGGAAAATTAGAGTACAATCAAATGGGAAAGGGAGAACAAAAGGAATAAGTGCAACATAATATTGTACAGGCAGTAGGTTCGTGATATTCAGGTCTACATTAGTATCTTACATTGCAAGTGGATCGTAACACACACATGCCTAAAATACAAATCAAAAAATGGGTCTAGATGCTCAAGTTAGTATTTATTGGCTTAGCTCTGTCCAAGAAAATTGAACTATTTTACTTGACAGGAACTGAGGGTGTTTCCCTTATTTATTCATAGAACTGCAGCTATATAGGTAAAATATATACCAGCACCAGCAGCATGAGAGTCAATGTAATCTCTTTCATGATGTATTCTGGTATTTGCTTTTTGTTTTGTGCTTTAGGCACAAGTAACTGCTGAAAATCCACAAAAGAAGTCTCAATACACCTGTTAAAAATTTGGCCCTGGCCACAAAACATTTACTGGGGGCATAGCGTATTATATTCAAGGTGTCTTATTTGAAAAAATATAACATTGGAGACAGTTCGATGTAGGGCAAAAAAACTCAAAACCAAAAACAATAAAATTAACAACAGACTAATGATCCTGGAATTATTTAGAATTTGTAAAGATTATTAAGCAGAGATTGATTTTGATAGATTCCTAATGTACAGTGCAATAAATGACAGAATGTGGCTCCAGTGTTCAGCAGTGGACCTTTTAGAAAAATGCCCATAGTATAAACAAAATACTTTCTGCTGAAAGTATGGATCTGGGACTCTGGTCATTGTCTCCTCTGACAGGAAGCTCTTGTGGGGAATTGAGAAAAAACAGCCTGCCGCATTGCAACACTCATTGCTGTATAGGTTTTAATAGGTACTATTAATTAACCTTAATTATCTTCGTTACGTTGTATACCAAACAAAAGGAATATTTGGAAGAACATATGCAAGAAGATAACAGGCATATGTGCAAAGCAGCTTCTTGATTAGTATCTTTGGCTCCCACCTTTTTTGCTTTCCATGTTTTTTCTCCCATTCTTATATGGTGCTGCTTATCTACCAGAGAAAAACCAAGATGAGTGTCTTGTTCTAGACATCTAATCTGGAAGGATACCACTCATTTTAATTTTCCTTTTGAACAAAACATTCAATTTACCATTCTAGGATCTGAATATCTCTTGCCACTACAGATGCTGTCACCGGTACTAAATATAAATATAGGGCCTCATTATTCTGCATCTTGTAACTACCATCTCCACTAACATAAAGGAAAGACAAAAATATGACAAAACTTACTCTAAACTTTGAGATCCAGAAGTTTAAAACATCTGGAAGTTGAAAATAACTTAAAACAAAACAAATAATGATTTGCTTTAAATGAAAATAAGGAAATGAAGCAGAGAGAACGGATCAGGGAACAAATAAAATAATATATACTGAATCATTTTGAATTGGTGTCCTCTAAACTTGAGAACCTGTATGAAAGTTGTGTTCTAAATGTTATTGTAAGAAAAAAAAGTGTTGGCACTGGAAGGAGTTTGGTATTTTATTTTATTTTTTAAAGAGGCAAATTCCTATAACAATCTCCCTTTTCCCTCATTCCTGGACCATTATAGTTCCAGCACCTTTAGTCACTCTGGAATGTTATTTTTTCAATTACAATGCTAAACTTTGTTTCCCTAATTTATCTGTCAAAACAGGCTTTTAGCACCCTATATATTCCTCTTGCCCCATTCACTTTGGACCCCAAGCCTTGGATTTGTTTAGAAGTTTAGCTAGTATTTCATTTTCCTTTCTTCCTCAATTAAACTTCTGTATTTACAGAAATCAATTAAGCAATCTGTCTTCTCAAATTATTTTCTTTGGTTTGGGGGGGGGTTTACACTTGCTTTTTTATCAGTAAATATGCAATCTAAAATATAGTCTAGATCATTATTGCCTCTTCAGCCCAAGAGGGAGCACTAGGTTTGATTTACTATCACTGTTTACTTAGATTCTGATTTAAAGCCCTCTGAGGTCCACAGAAAAATCCCTATTAACATCACTGGATTTTGGATCAAGCCCCAAGTGTAGTCTTTATCTGATATTCTGTCTCTGTTCAGAAGTTTCTAAGCTACAGTTTCTTGTACAGATACAATCACATTACCTCATTTTTAATGAATGGGGCAAGTCATGGAGGCCCAGGCCCAGATTTATAAACTAACGTCAGATTCCTATTTCATTGCATACACCTCGGTGTGTGAAAACCACCTTTGCAGTTTTTGACACTGGCACACAAATGCCAAAATACCTACTAAGCATGTTCTGGTAGGGCAGATATGTGGTGACAGGTGGTGCTGTTACACATGTAAGACTCTGTAAATACTGAAATTGTAGCTGGGCAAAGCCCCGTTACTGGCTGGTGAAGGAAGTAGGCCTTGGGTTAAACCACCTAGGTGAGAGGTGCCTAAAACCTGGGTCTTCCTGTTCTCTGATAAATGTCTAAAATACAAGATTACTCAGCTAAAACATAGGAGACATATAGTCATAAAAGGATGTGGTGATACTGCCTACCTTTTGCATAATAATTTACTGGTTAAGGCACTCAACCAAGAAGTGGGAGACTGATATGCTAGTCCCTCAGATACAGGGGTTCAGATCCATTTTTCTCACTTCCCAGGATGGTTTCCTAATCACCTGGCTAGAGAATGATCTGGGAAGTAGCCCTCCACCTTTCCTGTTGATGCTGAGCCACCGTGCAGGCAAGATGAAAGATTCATAGGCCCATAGGTCTTTATAAAGCTTTCTATCAGTTGCCTGGCTTGAGTTTCTGTTTGGACATGCTGAATCTCACTTAATTCCAATCACAATGTTTACACCACCTTCATAAATTACATGGTAAATTACACATCATGCTACTATATTTAGCTGCCAAAACAATATTATCTACCAGTGTCTGAACAAGAAAGGTAACACTGTATGCAACTGCTACAACAATCTCCATGCTAAAAGTTGCTTACATAAGATCATAGAAAAGTAGGGTTGGAAGGTACCTCACAAGGTCTAGCTCCCTGGTCAAGGGAGGATCATCCCTGATCAAAGCACACCAGCCAAGTGTCTGACTAACCTGCTCTTGAAAACTTCCAAGGATGGAGATTCCACTGCTTGTCTTGGTAGGCTATTCCAGTGCTTAACGAACCTTACAGTAAGAAATTTCCTCCTAATCTCCAACCTAAAGTTTCCCTGCTGAATCTTAAAACCATTGCTTCTAGTCCTGCTCCCTATGACCACAGAGAACAGCTCATGTCCTTCCTTTTTTGTAATCACCCTTCAGGTATTTGAAGACTGTTAGCAGTGTCCCTCCTCAGTCTTCTCTTTTCCAGGCTAAATAACCCTAATTTCCTTCAGCCTTTCCTCATAAGTCCTGCTTCTCAGGACCACAACAATTTGTGTTGCTCTGTGCTGGACTTTTTCCAATCTGTCCACATCCTTCTTGAATTGTGGGCCCAAAACTGGACACAGTACTATAGGTGAGGCCTCACTAGTGCTGAATAGAGGGAAAGAATCACTTCCCTTGATTTGCAAACAGCACTTGATTTACAAGTGATACTCCTATTAATACAACTCAATATGTTGTTGGCTGTTTTAGCAACACATTTGGCTCATATTCAGTTTATGATCACTGCAACCCCCAGGTCCTTCTCTGCAGTATGGCAGCCTAGCCACTTGTTCCCAGTCCGTGTTTGTGCATGCAATTTTGTCCCAAGTGCAGGCCTTTGCATTTGTTCTTGTTGAATCTAATTTGATTGTTTGCAGACCATTTCTTTAGTCTATCTAGCCCTACCCTCTATTGAGTAGGATGATCCAACCAGTTACGTATCAACCTTACAGTACTTTCACCAGGTCTTTATTTCCTTCAGCTTGTGAATGAGAAAATCCTGGGAGATGGTATCAAGCAGGAATCAAGGTGTATCACATCCACTGTTCTCCCCTCAGCCACAGAACCTGTCAACTTATCATAGGAGGAAATCAGGTTAGTCAGGTATAATTTGGTTTTGGGTATTCCACACTGGCTGTTCCTGATCACTGTCATATTGAATGAAATAGTTTGAATATTTGTAATGGTTGCCCATTAGCCAGTTTCAGGAAGAAGATAAGATTTATCTCCTTATCTAGGTCATTGTTTTGGACTATGTGTGGAAGATCCAGACTTTGCTCAAAGTTTTAACTTTTGAATTTTATCTTTAGAAGTCTTTAACAAAGAGAACATAACAATGATCCTTAAAGCAAATATCCTGAGTTCCGAGAGATCAAACCCTAGGGCCTTTTGAAAAAATTGGAAAGAAAAGGTCACTTGCAGTGATATGGAAGTTCCCCAAAGTAATTAAAATGATCAACAAAAGAAACTAATTACCAAGCAAAAGAATCTGTTGAGTAAGATCCGAGCCCAAATTTGGGAGTAGTGACAGGTTTGAGTAGGAGTGGCCCAGGACGGTAACTCACTCAATAAAAACTGTAACTTACTCTCCCAAATTGGAGGTGACTATACTTGCAGAACAACAAAGGAAGAATCGCAAGTGTAGGCCGGATCAGACTGATCACCTGAACCACCCTCTCCATGAACACGAACCTCTTAGTTCACGCTGAAGCTGCAGAGCACCCGAAAGGGACTGAAAGAAGGGGACTTAGTCCTATCAGTATTGAGGCCAGTCCATTGAATCGTATTGCTGAGGCGAGCCTATTGAACTGTACTACTGAGGCCAACCCATTAAATTGTACTACTGAGGAATGAAACCGTATTTAGGTGTTTGGCTTCTCGGAATTCTAGGATTGTAAGTATATTATGAAAATAATAGTTTTGATTCAAATTTAACTTTTAGTTGTAATTGTAGTTGTTTTTGTAATACTAATTCTTATAGCATTGTTTGGGAAGGAAGTGCATTTAAAGCATTGTTTCTGATATATGTAATTATTGTGTTCTTAATGTTTGTGGTATTTCTTAAAGCTAAGCAGTGTTATATGCGTAGCAAAGAGTTTTAAAATAAAATTGTGTTGTATGAATTAAGTGTGTAATCATTGTGAAATCGTGCAATCAACTAACTACTCCCCCAGCCAGTGCATCAAAACGAATCAGTAAATTGTGTGGGATCTTCTCTATTCCATAACCCACTAGAGACAATCACCTTGTTCTTCTGTAAGTGTTTCACAATAAATTGTTTGAGGACCTGCTCCCTGTTCTGCATGCATGGGTTTGATTCTTTCCATTTCTGTTGAGTCAGGGATCCTGCTAGTCAGGTATGATCCCATCTTCAGCGGGGGGCTGGATTAGATGACCTCATGAAGTCCCTTGCAGCCCTACTTTCTTATGAGCAGTCTTATATTGTATTTATCTTGTCTCATTTAAATGGAAAAGTCTTTAAAGCAAACAGCATATGTAAATATGCAGAATTTATATAAAAATATGTTGTCATATAAATTATATTTCTCAACAGTAATGCTAAAATGATCATTCTATTGCATATACCATCAGAATTATCTTGAGGTTTCATATCCAGTCCCAGAGTTACAATATTTAAAAACAATTATGGTATAGTTAGTTCCTACTACTTTGCAAACAGTTATACAAAAGTATGTATGTGCATGTTGGGGGGAGTAGGAGGAGAGGGGGCAGAGGGCAGATATTTACTAGAATAGAAAATAAGGAGTTTGACAGCATACAATTTACTCCCCAAATGGTTACTTAATATAAATGGATCATAATACTCTTAAAGTTTGAGGACTCAAAATCAACATCAAGGAGTGATGTATGAAGTAGGGATATAAGTGATGGAAGCTTTCATAGGCATTTGAAAGTCATTTGGCTCAGGAGAGATCCCCGAGGACTGTAGTCCAACTCATAGCATGTCATTAGTTGAAAAAGAGCCTAAGGATACAGAGAAAAAATAAAGACCACTTAGTTGTGGAGAAAATCTTAAAAACATTTCATAGAATCAAGTGGAAGAATTCCTTAGAGGAATGATTAAAAGACAGTCAAAATATTTTCATAGGTAGTGAAAAGTGAACATGTCCTTATAAATTGTTGAAATTCTCTGCGGCTATTTCTGCAGTAAACAAGGAAGATATAAATGACAAAACAGACCATGCTTAGTTATCTGGAAAGCATTTGACATAGTGCAACATCAGAGATTAGTGTTCTAAAAGCACTGCCAGGTACAAAGTTATCTCGTTAAGATGAAAATTGGCTAAGGGGCAATACCATATATAGAAGCCTTTTTCAAGATGGAAAGAAATCTCCAATGAAAAGCACTGATATCAGTGCTATTCAGGCATATTCCACCTTTTCATCTGAACTAAACAACTTGTGGGAAGTATGTCTGACAGAGAGAATTTTAAGATATTTTGAATAAGAAAGAATCGGGAATTAAGCCAAATAAAGAGGGGTAATTGCAGAAAACTTTAAGTATTTCTCAGATCAAGACTTAGGATGAGGAAACATTACTAGAAATAACTATGACTTTATTTATTATTTTAATTGGGATATCTATTATTACAGTGTCCTATCCTAATGAGTGCATTATATCTATTATTGCAGTGTGCTATCCTGATGCACGCATGGTGCTCTAAGTTAGTTATAACATGGTAATGGAACATGGACAACATTGGAGAGACAGAGCATAGGAAGAAAAAGGTTGCAGCAAAAAGACTACTCAGTTGCTTAAATGCACTCATCTTGAGTGTTATATATGCTTAAAAGAGGGGAGCCATTGGACTAGGGGCCAGATTCTATTACTTACAAGCTTCAGTGAACAGGAAGAAAAAAGGACTGGTCTCTAAATGCACACTAAAACAGAGATTATGGCTGCTCCAGACAGCAGGAAGCTTCTAGAAATAGAATGAACATACAGCTACATAGAACATAGGGCCAATCTAGTTTACAAAGGGAGTTATTTCATACCTTGGAATGGCCGAAAATGTGGAGAACATAAAGGCCTATCATATACAGTATAGCCTCACGAATCCAGCATGTTCAGGACTGAGTATCTGCTGGAAATGTGAATAGTATGGATTTTTGAAGCTGGAGCAGCGGCTGGTCCTGGAGTGGGAGGAGGGGGG
>NW_005841834.1:3275546-3287322 GCF_000455745.1 Alligator sinensis
TCCCCAGAGCGGCAGCCGCATGTGGAGCAGTGGCATGCAGTGGTGGATGGCGGCGGCAGCTGCTGTATACAAGCTTCCCTCTCTGCTGCTCCAGGACTGGCCACCTCCACTCCCCGAATGAGTGTAATCTTTAAAAGTGCCAGATTTTCAATAATTCTGGATTTTTGATATCCAGATTTATGAGGTTATACTGTACAAGAAGACTAAAAGAGCTTGGCTTGTTTAGCCTAGCAAAATGAAGGCAGAGAGGTGACTGATATAGAGTGAGGAGTGGAAAGAAAAAGAAACCCAAATGGTTTTAGGATGTGTGAACATTATGAATAGGAGTAGATGATATAGTTGCCTATAGTAGACCAGGACTGAACTCGGTGACTCAGGTGCTTTCCAGTGCAGTGTCCTGTGTTCTTATATTCCTAAAGAAACTCTAGGTGACTTACCCTGTGCCTCTTTAGCTCAATCTGTCTCCATTTCACAAACTGGGAGAGGGTCTCTCATTAGAGATTTGTGGTGCTTTGTCTTGACCTATCTTATATTATAAAATAAAAAGTCAAGAAACCGTTCATTTTGCTGCCATTTCCCTCTCTTGCTGCCTCTCCCCTCTCCCCACCCCACAATCAGGATTTAATTGAACTGCTTCCTCTATTTCTAATCATTCAAAATATGTGTAGACTTAGAAGAGTGGAAACTTGTTGAATTCATAGTAAAAGACTAAATATTGAAAATTTTTACCTAAGAAATGGCAAGAATTGCCATGGATGAAATACTAGTGAAACCAGTGGAACTGCATCCAAATTTAACCTGTTTAATTCAAGAGGCTCATGCAAGGGATCAGTTTACCTAAAATCTCTAAACATATTACTTAGCAAGTACCTGTGCATTAATCTCAAAATTTCTTCATATAAATTATCTGAATCCCAACAAGCCTCCATGAAGTAACTATTCATCAGGTAGCTACCAACTTGCAGTTCAGTTGATATGGTCTCAGAAAAAAAAATACAGTGATAAAGAAACAAGAAGGTGAAACCTTCCTGTGTGTGAAAGATGTGGGTTTCATTAAGATCTGTTTTTTGCCAACATTTTTTGCTCACATTGCAACTTCTAGGATTATCATGAGAAAACATTCTAAGAAACTTCACTTCACTTGAAATATTGGGTTGTTTAATATGTTCTTCATGGAGAAAGGATATTTCATGTGGAGAACCCTGTTGTGACTGGCTTATATTTTCTATTGGCACCCCTGTAGGCCATAAATGTGGCACTCCAGAAAATATTAGCAATGCAAAACCTGCTAAAGCACAAGAAAAATAAAATCCTGCTACTGTGAGTTGGAACTCAAAATAGTAGCTATTGATTAGATATCTGAGCTATTGATTAGGTATCTGATAGCTCAAGAGGAGGAAGGGAATCTACTAATGGGTAACAAGGCCACAGCATGTACTTTTTTTTTCTTGAAACTGGCATGAACCACCTATGACTAGAAAAGAAAACTCACCAGGGAAAACTTCCCAACCTAGTCAGTAAAATGAATAGGCCAAAAACTCTTCAGTTTTATACCCCAAGTTATATATACCCCTTTAGCCTACCAATAGCAATTAAGATAAACAGCAATAATCGGTACAGGGTTAGATGCATCAAATGAGAAAACAAATTAATTGGAGGGTATCTTGGAGGGAAACTTAAAAATAGCTCATTTCTGAATAGTACTTAAGTAACCAGTTTGTATCTAGGACACAAGGGGAAAAATCTAGGTTGCTCAGTTTTACTCACTTTCCATGATGTGAGGAAGTAATAATTAAAAAATATATACAAGTTGGACATTTGTATATGTTTTCATTTTAGGCACACTGGTTTAAATCACATCATATGAAATGTAACACAAAGGAATCTGACACAAATTCTAGTCCTCCATTTTTCAATCAACTGAGATTTGGTACAGTGGATAAGATTACAAAGACATATCATACTATGAAAATTTCACTTAACATGGAATTTAATATATTTTCTATACTCAGAATGGGAGTATAGTGTCTCAGAGCATAGTGTCTAACTTTTAATGATACCCACTGTAGAGTTTCAGATTTAGCTATGGTATTGCGTAGCTAAATCTATTTTACATGCCATTGTCTTCATGTCCCTGTGAAATACCTTAAAGGAAATACAATATCAACATAAATAGTACCAAAATGCAATGTCTCAAGTAAGACCCTGCAAAGTATAATTGTTTCTGTTTGCAAAATTGTTTGTGAAAATTTTCTTCAGTTGTGATTCACTATGTTGTGTTTTAAATTAAAATCAACTCATTCAAATCACTTGGAGTGCAGAAAGAACTTACATTTGTCCTGCATTTGGCCCCTTGAAAGTGCTCTACAGATGTGCCCTTACAGAAGTCCATGGCTGCAGAACCCTTTAAAAGTGCGCAATAACGTGTTAATCTGAACCCTCATTACATGAGGGGCCAGATGAAGGCACTTTAAAGCAGAGCACCTTCATTAACATCTGTAAGTGTACACCGAGAGGAGGGCTGGGCTGAAACCTTGTCTCCAGTGCTGTCTTTAGAATGGGAGGGGGAGAAGGGAGGAGAGGGAGTTCCACTGTGGGCAAACCCCAGACTGAACTTCCTCTTTTCCCTTCTCTTTCCTTCCCTTCCCCTTCTCTCATTCTGAAGACAGCACCAAAGATGGATGAGGAGGGGGGCAAGAGCTAGGGAAGAGCAGCTGGAAACATGCAGCTGCAAACATGCAGCTGCTCCAAACTGGAACTCAGTCCTCTGGACCTGACAGTGAACATCTGTTGGGCAGAGGGAATGCTGTAATTTCTGCAAAGTGCCATGAGTTGCCGTGCGGAGCTGCACACCTGTCAGTGCCCTTAATTTTACTTATTGGCATTGTGAACCCATAAACTACCCCGGTTTAGTCAGTGCCTTCCCCTTCACATGAAGGGCTTGCAAGTTTCAATGACCTTTTCAGAAATACATACACACGCGCGCGCACACGTGCACGCACGCACATGTGTGGAAGAGCATGTTTTGAAAAATATCAAGAAGTTCTGTACAATCCAACACTTAAAAATATATATATTTAAGTGTTGGAATATATATTTAAGTGTTGGATTGTATAGAACTTCTTGATATTTTTCCAAACATGCTCTTCTTCCATATATCGAAAGGTTATATTTGGTGAGCATTTTACCATCATCATCATTGAGTCTCTATGATATCTAGCATGGATCTCAAAGCACTTCAGAGCATGACACAAGGCAACATTAGAAGCACTGTAGCCCCACTAGAGATATAGCACTATCAGGGTTATTAATTAGCCATATGCAAAACAGCACTGACATTACTATATTGCTCCTAATCCAGAGCTCGAATGCATACAGATAGCACAGAATATCTCTGTATGATGCTGTCTTGCACCATATGAATATACTCTTATAAATTTTACTGTGAGTGACTTTGAAAACTTGAAGTAGATTCTTCCATTTGCATCACAGCAAATAGACTGCAAGGACCACTAAGATGAATGTAGGTTTAGTCAAATTCAAAGCTGTGTTGCCTATGAATGATAACACAGTTTAATAACATTTTTCCTAGTTCATCATTGCTAGTTTCTTTGGGGTATTTTTGCTTGCATTTAATACATTCTGGTCCCTGCTAAGCAGGTTCAGGACAGACCATGCCCCTGCACAGCCACCCTTCACTGCTGGGGCCTTAATGCTAACCCACATTGCACTTGTGGAGAGATACAAACGACGCCATACATCACTGAGTGTCTCCTTTGCAAACTAAGAGGTGGATTAATATCTTGGAACTCAGCTAATGAGAAGGCTATTACTTGGCTTCACAGAGTTGCATTCACTAAATAAAAAAACCAACCACTCTAGCACCTTCTATAAATAGTATAACTTGGTATTTACAGTCCTTACTCTAGACCGGTGTCAGTAATTGTGCTCTGGGTTCCTTTTGTGCTAAACCTGCTGTATGATACACTGGTATATTTCTGAAGTAGAAGATACTTCAAACATGAGCTGTTTTTATCTCTCAAATCTTTAGTCATCACAAATGAATGCCCCCCCTTAAAATGGGGTGATGGCTCAAGGGGAAGCAGGGGGAATGCCATTTTAAATGAAGCTGATAGGAAACAGTCCAACTATGCACATATTATAAGAAGTTTTCAGTTTGGAGAGCTGGTGCTGTTCCCTGATAATTGTTTCACTAGACTAGTGCATCAACATGTACCTCTGACCCTTCTAGGATTATCTACCATTTCAATCACCCTGTTGGTTCCATGGGAACTTGTTTTTTCTAAATCCATTTATCCTGTACAGTTTTCCTTACAGTGCCAGGAATCCTACCTAGGCCTCTGTGGTACTGATGTTATACTGGCTCCTACATGGATTTCAAAATGAAAGTATTTTAGTGGTCCTGACCCCACAAATCACCTCTTAAATTCCTGTTAAAGCTCTTGAGTTGAAAATGAAGTAAAAAATGTTAACTACTTTGGAGACCTCCCATTTCTACTACCATTTCCTGTCCCAGCAAAACCATTTCTTTCCCTTGTAAAACAAAAATTCTTGTACAACATGAAATCTTTGTTTCCAAATCCTGATATTTCCCTGATAGTTCTCTGCAATAGGCTTCTTACAACCTATGGGTGCAGGCAGATGTTACATATCTTGAGTGACTGCCCCCCTGAAAGCTCTCTACAGCCATGCTATGACACACATGCACAGCACTTTTAAGTGGCCAATAGGATGAAAAATTAACCTCGCCAAATGAAGTATCAGATGAAGGCATTCTGCTTTAGAGCACCTTAAAGAACTTGTGTTCCCCTAGGGTTAATTTGTTATAGGAAGGGACAAATGAACTGTCAGCAGGAAGTGAAGGGGTAGGGTGAAGGGGGAAGTCAACAGCAGTGAGCTATCATCTGGAGGTTGCCTGGCCTGAGCTGGAGGGGGGACAGGTGGTTCAGAGCCCTCCACCATGCACCCCTTCCCCCACCAGCCTGCTCCCTTTAGCCCATATAGCAGGTCACTGCTGCTGGCTTCCCCCTACCCCCTCCCTTCCTTTTGACAGCTCCACAGCTGGGGAGGGGGGGAGGGCTGGAGAGAGGAGCAGCTCCTCAGTTGGGGAGAAGGGCCACACTTTGCCTGGGTGGTCACCTGCAGGCAGGCTCGATCCCCTACCACGGACCCAATAGACGGATGCCTATTGAGTTGGCGGGGGGGGACATTCTGACTCATGGCACTTTATGTAAAGCATCATGAGTTAGAGTGGGGCTCTGCATGTCTGTCAGTGCCCTATGTGTAACCCTCTTGCAGAGCAGAGTTCAGATAGGGGTTCCTCTTAACTAACAAATGCCAGATCCTTGGTAGAAGGGAACCAGTAGCATATAAAACCCTTGAGAAGAATGCTTTCCATCTGCAAAACATTCCTTTCCAAAAGGTACAAATCTCTCTTTTTCACCTCTCTCTGTCCAGTTCCACTATGCAGCCATTTCTGAATATGAAGAAGTTACAGGCACTCCCAAAAAGTGTTACAGTTGGAGTAGAAAACTTATGCAAATGAGTGTATTCATTTTCAATCCTTTTCCAATTCAAAGTTTGGAGAAGTGTATTTGCTGGGCCCAAGAAATGTTAAGGATTGACAGTGTACAGAAAAAAAGAGCTTCAGGCTACAGGGGTTATAAAGTTATACTAGGGCCCAACCATAATTATTTGGTTAATCTTAAATCCTTAAGATTACTCATGACTGCTTGTATAGATTATAAACTCATGGATTTGTAAGCATTGGAAGCTTAGACAAAAATTCTTAAAGCTGTTCTTGTACCAGAACTTCTCCTTATTGTGAACATGCACTAATAAACTCATTTTTCACATTGTATTCATATAGTTTTCCTTTCCTTCTCCTTTCCTGTATTTTTAGCCCTTGATAATCTTTTGCCTTTCACTGGTTTTGTTAATGCAACAATTGCAAAATCCGGTTCTCCCACAGGCACTGCAAATTTTCCTTTGGAGAATTTAGGCTTGTGTTCTCTTTTAAAGTGACAAATGTAACAGCTTTCTCATCCTGGTATAAACAGATCATGTTGAACCCTATTAAATCAGTGAACTTTTGCAGGAGCTTTTGACTCCTGACCTACATTCCTTTTCAAAGCATTCACTGAGATCACTGCCTTTTCATTTTTTTGAGGCTGGTGTTCAGATCCTTCCAGCCCTTGCAATCTGGAAAGAGGGATTTTTTTTTCTCTTAGTAATCATCACTTTAACTGATATGATTTGCAATTACCCATTATTTGAGTGGCAATCATACCTTTGGTAAGAGTTCCATATTTACTTGCATTCTTTTACACTTTTTAATCTGGTCTCAAAGTCATCTATTCCCTTTCTGTGGCTGTCCAGAAATGTCTACAAATGTGCTTTTCAATTGCAGCATTCCTTTGCGGCTGGCTATACTTATTCAATTTGGCCACATAGACATCTAAATCATCCCCATGTCCCAAGTCTCTCCCAGAATTTCTGAACCAATGAAATGAAATAGAAGGTCCAGTTTCTCTTCAAGTTTCCCCTCTCCAATGGCAGCAATATAAAAATGGAAGTTTTGGCTCAGTTCATCAGTGCTTGGGTAATACTGGTTTGGTTTCCAGACATATTAAAGGGCCAATTGCAGGCAAATAAAGGAGTTTGGCTATCCTTACCACCATGTAGTGTTTATAACTCAGGACAGACTGCATGCACACCAACACGTACACACAAATTGCTAGCATCTGCTTTATTGTCTGCTCAAGTCCAGGCAGGGTGTGGCAGAAATCAGACTCTGATCAGGTTGCAAAAGCACAGTACAGCACTTAACTCTTTGAATATTCTACAGGAATCCTGTAGTACTTCCAGCAGCAGGGGAATGGGAATGACTTTATGTGCAGCAGAGGTGTAACTTGAAATTTTGACACGCTAGGAAGCCTGGGGGGAAGAGAGAACTTACCTCCTCCTGCAAAGGTTGCTGCAGAGGTGGCAGCGACACCATGAACTGCTGCTGTCTTGGCACAAGCTCCCCAAACACAGGCTGCTTCAATGGCGGTGGTAGCAGTGGTGTGGGCTTCCTGGGGCCTGCCATTTTGGCACCCCTTCTGAATCAACAGCTGGGAATGGAGGCCCGCTCATCTCCACCTCCCCACTCCTCCTTCCCCCAATTTACACTACAGGTGTTGAGAACTTGGCATGCAAGTGGCTTGATCACACACTTTATATAGTTCAAGGAACCTCACCATCTCCATGCCACTGGTGTAGTTAACCACAGGGTTTCAACAATGGTTTATAGGCTTGCTGTCTATGTAAATCTTGCAAGAACAAAATCTTTTTCTTGAAGGTATTTTGTTTTGCTTTGTTTGTTCAGGAGACTGTAAATTTCTGTGCCCACATCAAAATTGCCAGCTGCCAGTTTCCAGTCTGTGCTATCAGACAAGTACATCTGACAAAAATGGGTAAAGTCAACTTAATCCAAAAGGGAAAAAAACGTGCCACATGCTTTCACTGGGATACTCAGTAATAACTACTGTTAATAATGTGCTAGTCAGAGTTGATTTGAAAAATGTACCTTTCATTAAAGTTCTGTTTGTTTCCATTTTGGAATGAATACATTTTAATAGTATTTACTTATTAGTGATACAGTCAGCTTATAGACCAAGTCTTTTCTTTTAAAAATTAATTTTGCTAGGGAACGCTGATTTTCAAGCATGAAGGAGTAGCAAATGGCCAAAACACCTCAGAGATTCTGGACTTGGAAAATTTGTATTACTTTATTATTACCTGCCATAAAATTAGTAGCCTCTATTTTCCAGTCTGGCTTCTGAGAAATACAGATGCTCTCCTGTAGTTGAACAAGTTAGTTGTTATGTGCAAGTACCACTGAAAATTAATGGGGATATTGCTAACTTCTATAGTAGCACTGGGATTTCTTAAAAACTTGACTGGATCGTTATATTAGGAATTAAAAGGTTATATTCAATGATGGAAGATTTCAGATCTTGATTTGTTCTTTCTTATTTTAAAAATCAGTTTTATAGAGCCTAAACAAACCATCATTGGAACATGGGCTTGGAAATAGGATCTGGCTAATGCTACCAGGAAAAAAAGAAAGAAAGAAGGAAAGAAAGAATAAGAAAAAGTGTGTTGTAAGTGCCAATTGAAATAGGGAAAGTTTATAAAACCAAAATTAAAAACATTCCCTTCCTCATTAAATTCTTAAAATTGTACCAAAGGCAAACACTATTTGAATGGGTTAAAAAAATAATTTGTTTCTGTTGTTATAGATTGCAACTTTATTCCCCATGATAATTTTCAGGTTAACCTCATTCAAAGGTACTACACTTTCCAAAGACAATATTTTTACTTGTAACTTTCTTTAGTAGTTTGCAAAAATGTCTAGACTTATATTTCAAATCTCTCTGTTCCAGCTACATGAATAAGCAGATTTTTTTGCTTATACCTAACATTTTCCAGCAAATTAGGCATGTGGGAATGTGTGCTGTTCTATACTGTCAATAAATATTCCATTCATAATTTCCTAGTTTTGAAACCACACCAATTGCAACATTGCAATAGTGTTTAACATGAACTTATACACAGCTATCCTGGAAGCCACTACTAAACAGGCAGATAAGAAAGTCTCCAATCAAATGTTGGATGTTAGACACTGAGAATTATGGAGGCAGACAGAACAATAACTTTATGACAATTAAAAATTCAGCTTTTGGTGCTCTACATATCTGTAGTTGCTCATGATACTTAGAGTAGGGACTTTCTACAATGCTGCACTCATTGCAGACTCAAAAACACAGGTATAGAATCAAGTAGACCAGTGACCTCAGATCTAGTGGAATGATTAGAGAATAAGACTTGAGAATGCACACCAGACTTGTGGCAAATTAGTATGTCATTGAAAAGACAATTAAAGGGTTTCCTGTAGGCTACATACTTCACATCTTATTATACTATACATGAGGAGGATGAGGAAAGAGGGAATCATTAAGGTGAAGTCCTATTCCCACTGAAGAGGAACAACAAATCTGACTAGGGAAGTAAAGGTATGGATACATGCCAGCTGGTCCAATTGGCTTCACCAGTGGGCTATAAAGGAACAATGAGCAGTAGCAGTAAAAAAGATGCAAACTTATGAATGAAGTAAGTAATGTGTGTGTGTGTGTGTGCCTATCACACAGTGGAAACAAAATTATCAAAAGCTATCTACCTGAGTATTTGAAAATAGTGAATGGTTCTGGCCTTGTCCATTGAGCTAGTTTTACCCTTATCTGTAGCATTACCACTCTGGAAAAGATGCTTTGTGACTTGAATGGTTAATACTGATGAGCACATCTACACATGATATTAATGCTCTTGAATGAACTCTGGTGCAGTTCATGCCGGAGTTTATTGCTCCTGGGTGCAGTATTTACATGTGCGCCCAGGATCACAACACGTTGAGTGGAGGTGGTGCAGCCCCAGCTGGCCGAAAGCCTGATGGCAGGGAGTATAAGTGTGCTACAGTGTGGGGGCTAGCTGGTAGGCAGCACCTGCACTTAGTGCCCCAATCACCACCTACATGTGCATTGCAGCACACTAAATAACTCCACTGTAGGACAGTACTTGTCCCAGACAGTACTATCCTACAGTTAATTTGTTTTCTGTGGCCTAAACAGCCACATAAATAGACGGTGATTTCTGACTGCAGAACTAATTAGTCAACTCTGCAGTAAAGTGCATGCATAGATGCACCTGATATGTGAAAAGCCCTATAAGAAGTTACCTTCATGAGCACAAGCCAGTATAAATTATGTCCCTTCCTATATCTTGACTCTCACTTTTTTCCTCCTGCCTCTCTTGTTTGCTGCATTCTTTCCTAATCATTTCATCTAATGGCACTGTTGGTCTCTTTCTTCCAATTACTGTTTCTCACCTTTGCTCTATCAGTGAGGTATTATAAAAATTGCAACTTTTTCACACCATAAATCCTACATTGGAACAATCTTCAACTCCTTATCATCCAACCACCTTCTGTGTTTTCTTAAGTCCTTCTTACCTATGAAAGATTCGTCTAGCAATTCTCCATACCATCTCTCCCTCATCAATATTCTTCACACTACACTATGTATAAATTGTTGTCCTGTGTCTCGCTTTCGCTGGTTTTGTCTGTCTTACACTGTAAGCCCTTTAGGGCAGAGAATTTATCCTTTGGAATGCTTGTATAGTGATGTGCACATTTATAGCACCAGATAAATGGTTTCTAGCAAGAGGAACAAAATCTTTTATTCCTTTTTGAGATAAAACATCTACCAATGTCAGTGGAAATTTCACCTGAATAAAATCAGAGAAGGTCTATTAAACTTTCCATCATAGTATACTAATGTTATTAATAAGTAATTATGCATGATATTTTAAAGACAATTTTTAAATCTATCCTATGAGTTCCAAACTAGTCACCGGTACTCATACAATACTCATTTGATATGAAACATGATCATGACAAGAAATTATTTTTATCACAGAGAACTCTGCTATTGCTGTAATATGTCAAAGTAATGTGCTCCTCTTCTGGAACACTTGAATAGTCCTCAGTTCTCAGTAGATTGACTTTATAAGGGAAATATCAGTTTTCACTGAGACTTGTCTTCCAATTTAAGTTGAACAAGAACAAATTAATTTTAACGTTACATAGTAAAAATCAACAGACATACACATGCTTCCATTTTTTTTCATAGCTAATTCATCAGACTTCTTGACTTCCAGTTTAGTTTCTGAGGTTTTTGTAGTTATTGTTCTCAGAGATACCACTACGGTAGTGAGGTGAAGGAATATATTGCACAGATTGTGTATGTGTGGTAAAAGAAACCCAGACTTAGGCAGAATTTTAAAGTATGGGTTACTTTATAATTTCCTTCCTTCTCTCCCCCTCATTCCAACTCTTTGTCTAGATTGTACCCACGCCAGGCCTAATTTTCAACAACAAATGCATGGAATTTGCTTTGGGAATTACTGCACAAGAATACCTTATACATTGAATAAAATGATCTTAGCCCTGTACATATGGCTAAAATATGCAAAATCATTTTAAAGAGAGATTGAAGGCCACCTGCAAAAATATGCATATTTTTGTCAGTTACATATGAAAAGATGTACTCAAATCCTATTGCACATACAATGAGAGCTAACATATATTTGCTATAAACAAAATTTTGCTTTCACATCTACATCCCTCTAATAATAATTTTGAATTTGAATCCTATTCTGTAAAGTACTTAGCTCCTCCATCAAGGTGTTGAGCATGCTTATTGGATTGTATAGGGATAGATGGTCAATAAGAACTTATGCAGGCATTAATTATCTCTCTGCCATTGCATTCTGTATTAATTAAATCCAGTGTCAACTTTTGCATTATTTTGTTCAGCCAGCCTCCTAGTTACACAGGTCATTCTTCTTGCCTTTAACAGCTGGCGAAATATCAGTATTTTTCAAGTCTTCCAGAATGTTTTGGTATTCCAAGATTTATTAAAAATTAACATAAGTAGGCCAGAGATCTCATTAGTCAGCTCTTTTAGAACATTTGGACACAAATCATCCAAAACTTCCAATTTTAAACTATTTTCCTATTAGATGTTGTTTGATATCCAACTTTGGGGCTGCAACCGAGAGCTCTGGCTTCACATATCAAGGATAACAAAAAGTCCTTTTTCAGATATGTAGGGAGTCAGAAAAAAAACAAGGGTAATATTGGACCCCTGCTGAA
>NW_005841834.1:3287353-3296857 GCF_000455745.1 Alligator sinensis
ATGGAAGAGCTGATAACTGACACCCAGGAAAAGGCCAACCTGCTTAACGGGTACTTCACATCGGTCTTCCATCTGTCCAATGGGACCGCCCTGCCTAGCAAGACAGGGGACGGCCAGGGTGAGGATGCATTTATACCCAGCATTGGTGTTGATCTAGTAAAGGATCACCTTGAGAGGGTGGACACCTTCAAGTCAGCTGGTCCTGGCAGATTACACCCTAGGGTACTCAAGGAGCTTGTAGGTGTCATAGCCCAACCATTGGCAAAAATATTCGAAAACTCATGGTGATCAGGTAAAGTACCTAAAGACTGGAAGAAGACCAATGTGGTACCCATCTTCAAGAAAGGCAGAAAGTAGATCCTGGGAATTACAGGCCAATCAGCTTAACCTCAATCCCTGGTAAGATTCTTGAGAAAATTATCAAGGAGACCCTTCTGAACAAACTGACTGAGGACAACATCCTGAGGGATAGCCAGCAAGGGTTTGTTGTGGGTAGGTCTTGCCTGACCAGTTTCATCCCCTTCTATGACCAGGTCATGTATCACCTGGACAAGGGAGAAAGATTGATGTAATACACCTGGACTTTAAAAAAGCCTTTGATCTGGTGTCCCATGACCTCCTCATGGACAAATTGGCCAACTGTGGCCTCGGCTACACCATGATGGCTGGGAAATTGGCTGCAAGGTCAGACCCAGAGAGTAGTGGTTGATGGCAGTGAGTCATTATGGTGCTTCATAACCAGTGGTGTCCCCCAAGGCTCTGTCCTTGGACTCGTTCTCTTCAACATCTTTATCAACGATGTGGACACTGGTGTCAGAAGTGCACTGGCTAAGTTCGCCAATGACACTAAACTCTGGGACATAGCTTCCACACCTGAGGACAGGCTAGTGATCCAGGCTGACTTGGATAAGCTTAGTAAGTGAGCGGACACAAACCTGATGACGTTCAATACTGATAAATACAAGGTACTCCACCTCAGGGAAAAAAAACCTGCAGCACACTTATGGGCTTGGCAGTGCTATGCTTGCTAGCACCACTGCTGAAAGAGACTTGGGGGTCATTATTGATGAACATGAGCCACCAGTGCAATGTTGCAGCTGGTAAAGCAAACAAAACCCTGGCTTGTATCTATAGATGCTTCTCAAGTAAATCTTAGGATGTCATCCTCCCGCTGTACCCAGCCTTGGTGAGGCCTCAGCTGGAGTACTGCATCCAGTTCTGGGCTTCGCAGTTCAAGAAGGATGTCAAGAAGCTTGAGAGAGTCCAGAGAAGAGCCACACACATAATCAGGAGGCAAGGGAATAGGCCTTATGAAGAAAGGCTGAGAGCCATGGGACTCTTCAGTCTGGAAAAGCACAGGCTCAGGGGGGACCTGGTGGCTGCCTATAAGTACACAAGGGGTGTTCATCAAGATCTGGGAGAACATCTGTTCACCAGAGCACCCCAAGAAAAAACAAGGACCAATGGTCATAAACTCCTCCAAGACCATTTTATGTTGGACATAAGAAAAAGTTTATTTACTTTCTGAGCCCCCAAAACCTGGAATAGACTCCCTCCAGATGTTGTGCAGGCACCTACTCTGGACTTATTCAAGAAATGCTTGGCTGCTTATCTTGCTGGGGTCCTTTGACCCTAGCTGACTTCCTGCCCCTGGGGCAGGGGGCTGGACTTTTTGATCTTTGAGGTCCCTTCCAGCCCTAACATCTATGAAATCTATTAAATATCCTCCTTACTAGCTGATGGTCTAGGAAATAATTCAACTTCACATGGGATGAGTAAATCTTCCTACTTCCTTCCATATATAAAACAGAAATATTTAATGAATATGTCTATCTTTTTATATTATTAACAAATGTACCTCCTAGAAATGAACCAAAAATCATTGTTAGAATTTCCCTTGTGCCTAGTATACTTAAAATTCATTTATGTGGTTAAACCCAGCCAGTCATGAACTTTTCCCTGGTATCTTAACTTCCCTTAACAATTTCATACACTAAATAACTTGAAATTTATATTGATTGCCACCTATTTTCTCCCTATTTGTCATATACTGCTTCCTTTAATTTTAAATGTTTCCATTATTTCACCAATGAACCAGGATGGACTTTTAGAAAAAGTTATGGCTAGAAGTCAATTCCTGATCAAGGAACTGTAGTTATTTGGCCATCTAATAACTCTTCTTTAAGAACTCCCTAACCACATTCATATTTTTCTGTATAAATATTTAATCTCAGTCAATGTCCTAATAGGCTTTTCACCAATGAGAAAATACCCCTTTTGAAATACCAAGAGTACAAAAATATCTGGCAATAATTCTGCATATGCTAGGTGTGAAACCAGAAATGTATAGCTGCATCAATGGGACTATGCTGCTTCCAGTTTTGGAGCTAACTTGCACACAGCAAAGGTGCAAACAAGAATTCATGGGACCTGCCCAGCTTGGCAATGCCTGGGGCTTGGAGCCTGGGGCCACAATGCACAGTGGTAGGGCCCTGGTGGGGAGTGGGACAGGACAGTGAGCAGCTCATCCGGGGGCCAGGACTGTCTTCCCACCCCTACACTCATTCCCAAGGGGAAGAGGGACCCACACCTCCAGATGTGTGCACTGCCCACTTCAGGCTCATGCTCCCCACCCTGCTGCCCTCACCTGGGGCCTCCACAGCCTGGTGTGTGCAACCTGGCCATGCTGCTGCAAGCTCTGCACTGTCCATGTCCCCTCTGCACAACCCTACACTGCTGCCCCCGCTGCAGCCATGCTGGCAGGGGACGCCTCATCAGGGCAGAGGAGAGCTTGCAGCGGCAGCCAGCTTCTGTGTGGCTCCACTGTTCCCTGCATCATTGGGTCACACATACCAGGCTGCAGAGGTGCCAGGGGAGGGCAGCAGGGTGGGAGCCCACAGCAGGCAGTGGGCAGCCCCTGCCTCATGCACAAATGTTGGGGGCATGAGTCCTCTTGCCCCCCCAGAAATGCATGCTGCAGTGGAGAGCAGCCCTCCACTGCCTCAGGCCACAGTGGGCAAGCAGCAGGCGGGAGAGTCGGGCTTCACTCTGTTGCAGCAGCCACCACCTCCTGCTGAGGCCAAGAGACTAGGAACCCAGGTCCCTGACCCCATAGCCCTGGCAGCTGGAAGCCCCCTCCGGCAGGGCTGGGGGAGCAGGAGCATGGATGGGGGGGTGAGGGGCACCAGCAGGGCTGGGAAGGTTGTGGGGAGGAGTGAGAGGCAGGAGCAGGGCTGGAGAGTTGTGAGGGGTAGTGAGGTGTACCAGCAGGGTCAGGGGGCTCTGAAGGGGGAGGAGTGAGGGGCACCAGCAGGGCTGGGGGCTGTGGGGGGACCTTTCATTTTAATCACATATTTGAGGGGGTTACAAGAGAAATTGTGATTTTTTTTATCAAGGAAAATAAGGATCCCTGGTGATAAACAATATACTTTTTCTCCATGCTTTACAATTAAAAGCTGAGTCAGCGCATAGTCAAGAGACTGGGCTTCTCAGCTATCAAAATCTAAATCAGGTAATGCCATCTTCATGTAGATTGCCATCCTCCCTACACACCATTTTTAACCATTCTATCCTTCTAAACTACTTAGAACCAGAGATTTTAACACTATAGTCATGTGAACTGCCCCACCAGGTTTCATTATACCAATTTCATCACATTTCTTCTAATCAAATAAAAAAAAATCACTTTTGCTATGTAGAATCCTAGCTTTTGGTATACAATCCCTTGAAAAAAAATCTTCTTGCATTCTTTGCCACATCAGTTCAACCTGGTCACGATACATTTAATATGAGTTGTACCCTGTTTCTTCCCTTAGCATCTTTCCCTTGGGTTGCTAGTTTACTAGTGGCTAGTTTCCAATCATGAAGTTTAGCCAATGTCTCTGTAAGATGCAGGCCATCCTTATTCATACAACCCATTTTCCTGCTGCCATTTGGACCAGCATTCCACAAAACTAAAACCTACTATTTCACACAAGCTGTGCAGGATTTTTTGCCCTCTGCCTTTTCTTGCCTGTTGCATTGAAATGATCTCTGGGATGACTTGGACTTTCCATTATTTCAGCTGTCTTCTAAGATCCCTGAATTCTTATAGTCTGTGACACCATGCTATTTGCTGCATTATATATCTTTACTAGTGGAATCTCAGCAGATGGTGGTAAGGGACCAGGGCATAGGTGGTCTTGCCTAATGGTTAGGCCACTGTGGAAAAGCAGGGGCCCAGGACGGGTCAGAGGACAGGAGCTGTATTATCAAATCCAGATGGAAGTCCAGGGGCAGAGTCCACAACACAGTACAGGATCAGGATCCATGAATCAGATGCCAATTACTAGTCTGAGGTAAAATCTACAGGGCAAAGTGTAAGAGCAGAGCCAAACTGCGGTTAGGAACCAGGGAACTGAGGTACAGGGAAATCCAAAGCCAAAGTCCAGAAATAAGTAAAAAACAGGGTCGGAAACCAGGAAAACTGGAGTACAGGAACCAGAAGGCTTGCCACAGTAGAACTGGGTCAAAACTGTTGATTGCCCTGCAAACTCAGAGCCCCAGCTAGTGCTAAAAGGATAGGCAGCACTCCCAGCAGCCAACCAAGCTGCTTGCTGTTCTTTAACTGAGGCAGAATTTATTAGCCAAGGCTTACTGCAGGTATTGCTGCTGAAGTACTTGGTTCAGGCTGACCTGCCTGATCAAAGTCCCTGACAATAACTTCATAATCATTTCCAGTCTTGTGTTTATCCCTCATATTTGTACAGGCAACCCCGCTTAGCACACTTAATTGGTTCCAGAAAAAAATGAGCATTAAGTGGAACAGCATTAAATGAAACCCATTGGAATTAATGTAAATAAATATAATTCATTACCTGGTACCTCAGGGCCAACTCACCACTGCTTCTCTCCACTCCCCTCACCGGCCGTGGCCCCAGGGTACTGGTGTGGGCCCTGCTCTTAGCCTGCCCACCCACTCACTGCCACCACCACTGCTTCTCCCCAGCCCCTCGCCCACCTGCCTGCCTGCCAGCCCTGTCCCTGGCACACTGGCACAGGCCCTGTGCTCATGCCCACTGACACTGCTGCTGCTTCTACCCACCCTCCCACCCACCCACTGGCCCTGACCCCAGGGCACCATGCCCCATGCTCATGTTCACTCTCCCACTCACTGCCACTTGCCTCCCCGCCTGCAACTACCATTTCCCTGCCTTCCCACCTACTGTTGCTGCTTTTCCTCACTCCCCCTCACATGCCAAGCACTCCAGCACATGGGCTGGAGCATTATAATGAAACTCAAAGAGCGCTAAGTGGCATCAGGTATGAATTTAGAAAGATTGCTATAGTGAAATAGCGCTAAGTGAAAATGCATTAAGTGGGGGTTGCCTGTACTAATAAAATGATGGCACATTATCCTGTGGTACTCATGTCCCTTGATGAATTCCCTTTCAGCTCTTCATAATATTGAGTTGATGATAACAATTGTTTTTCTTCTTCAGTTTTTATCTGGAGATCAGTGCTGTCAATGGCGGAATCTGACCCTGCAGAACATCACAGAAAGCAGAAGGAAGGAGAAGACAAAGATTTCAGCTTTCTCTGGAGAGAGTATAGAACTTCCCAAAAGGCAGAAGATAAGATATACTTCATATAGCCTCTGTGGCAGCGAGACACCCCCACAGGCTCCCAAAGGGGAGAAGGCTGTCCCTACAGGCCCCAAACTGCACAAACAGCCCCCCTGTGGGGGAAACTTACATCCAGGGGCTCAGTCAGAAACGGAGCAGGAACTGCGGCTGCGGCCGCACAAGCCGGCATTACACCGGCTGGTTTATTAATTTTTTTTCCCTGGGCAGGGAAAAACCAAGCCAGTCACGGTGGCCAGAACGGCCACCGTGGGAAGATTTAAAAGCCCCACTGGAACCTGGGGAGAAGAGAGAGCGAGGGAGCATGCGGGCATGGAGCACACCAGACGTGCTGGGGCTCCTGGAACAGACAGGAGCAGTACAGCCGGCTCGACGCCGGCAGGCAGAGCAGGGGAGACAATTGAGTCCCCTGTAGCAGGCTGGGAGGAAGGAGGCAACTCCACACCACTCTCCTCTCCAGTGGTCTATTTTTTTTACAAAGAAATAAGAGCAAAACCAGAAGCACCCTACCCAGAGGTGCTGAACCCAGTGCCAGCTTACTCAAGTCCAGCTTGCCGGTCTCTTTAGAGGAATGGCTACCTGCTGGGGCAGCCTGACACATCCCAACAGGACCCATGCTGACACGGGTTCCCCCCTAGGCAAGCAGGGGTCAATCAAGCATGATCAAACCACACCATTGACACCCATCCAGTTGGCGAGTGGACGGGGTGTAGGGGAGGCAGAGCCCCATGGAACATCGCGCCCAAACTGTGAGTACTACCATCCCTGGGTCCCCCAGGAAGAAAATCTCCATTGAACCTTCCCTTTATCCAATAACACCAAGTCATGGCAGGTGAGTTGAGGGGCAGGGCTCTGCACCGGAAGGATAGTATGCCACTTGGGGAATCCCCACTTAAGGCAGCTTTCATCACAGCCTCTTTAGTAGTTTCTAAGCAAGACCCTGGCTTTCAATTCAGTTTTCTGAATTGAACCACTGCTATGGGGCAGGCTGGAGCCATGCTCCATGCTCCGGGCTGCAGTAGGAATGGAGCCTGCCAGGGCAAAGCAAAGGTAAGGGGTGAGTGGGTTGTGGGACAGGCGGTGGGGAGAGACAGGCAAGGCAAAAAGGGTTGCAGTAACACCCCTTAGTGGTCACCTTGATCCTTCCTGGCTCTTGCCTCTACCTCCCAGGGTCCCACCCTGGTTCTTTACCTGCCACGTCTTGCTGCCCTCAGTGGCTGGTGAATGTAGGTGTTCTCACCTTCTTTGTCACAGTTCACTCCTGCTGTGCACTATGAACCTTAAGGGCAAAATTCATGGCTTTCTTCTGCCTTTACAGCAATGTTCATACCTAGTAGCTGTTACTCTATACACTGTTCTGTCCCTTATAGAGGCCTCAGCTCTCTTGGCTTTAGCCTTCCTTTCCTCTGGCTGCAGACCTCCAGCTCTAGCCCACTGATTCAGTCCCAGCTTTCTCAGTCTCAGCCCTGTTGGTTCTCTGTGTCTCTAGGCCCCTGGCACCTGTCTCTCACTCTGGGCAGCCCTTAGCCCTCAGGGTGCCTGACCCTAGGCTGCACTTTCCTCACTGTCTCCACCCTCAGCCCTCTGGTCCCTTACCCTGGGCTGAGCCGCTTGCTTCTCCAGCCCTTAGCCCTCTGGTCCTTGACCTAGGCTGCCTTTTGCCAAATGCCCTACCAGGCACCCCTCCATAGCCTTCAGGGGAGTTTATATATGTTCTTCAGTACTGGGCGGAGGAGGGTTCACTTCAATTAGAGCATGTCTGAGAGCCACTCTAATTGAAGTGCCTGGAGCATCATGTGTATCAGTGTCCCTGCGCGAAAAATGGCATTGGGGCACTTTAATTAAACCTTGTCAAATGAGCTTTAAAGTGCCCTCACTGCCATTTTTCAGTGCAGGGATGCTGATATACATGGTGCTGGAGTCTTCTGGAGAAAAGTAATTACCACACTGCAGTGCACTTGATTAAGCAAGTCTGCTCCAATGAGCTGTAATTACTAGGACTGTGCGAAATTTCACTGGGTGTTTCATTTTGATGCTGTTTCAACTCATTTGAGCTTGAAACAGCAAAATCAATATGAAATGAAAAGCTTCAAAACAACCTGGAAATGAAACGAGGGCAGTCAAAATGTTTTGAAAGTTTCAAAACATTCCAGGTTTCAAAGCTGGGCTTGCTTGCAGGGAAACAGAAAGTAAGGAGAGGGAGGGTGAAGAGGGGGGAGGACTGCTTTGATATTGACATGTGTAGCTGACCAATGACTGTGATCCTTCCCTGAGGTCCCTTCCAATCTCAGTACTCTGGGGGAGGTATGGGAAAACAGAATAACAAGCAGCATTGTTTGAACTTGAGCTTTCTACCTTGGGGTCATTACTGAGCTGTGTCTTCCAGCAGCTCAACAATGTCAGAGAAAGTCTATCATTTCCTACTTGCTAGCCTGTTGCTAGCAAGTGGGATTCATCAATACCTTTTGATTTCTATACTGTTTATTTAATTATTATATTCATTCATTCCTTTCAATTTATTTGTCCCCCCCAAAATCCTCTTTTTGTTTTTGTTAGCCTATTTTGATTCTTTTCCCCTAGAAAAGAAATCTGTGCCTTTTCTCATAGTGTGCATGCCATTTACTGTGCAGGGAAGCACAGCACATATTGCATATTATAATATAGAATTAATTCAGGATCACATACTAAATACATTTATATATTTTATTTATTACATAAATAAATAAATACATACATACATTCATACATTACATAAATACACATACATATACAATTATCTACATATATTACAAAAACCAGATTACATTACAGAAGAACACACAGATTTTCCAGCCCACCAAGGCAAACACAGTATGAAACACACCATGAAGCGTGCTGGAAAGGCAGCTGGCAAACCTCCATGGAGGGGTGAAAGAGGGGCTAGGGGGAAAGCTCCCCCCCGCAAACTGAGATGCAGCCTCTTTCCTACAACTAGCAAGTATGAGGCTTCTAGTTCTGCAGGCAGCAAGGAGAGCGGAGCAGTGCCACTACCTGTATCTGAGTCTGCATCTCCTCCAAGCCATAATGCCCCCTCCCCCACCACCACCATGACAACAAGCAGTACCAGCATGACAGTCTCCTCCACCCCCTTTTTGCTTCCCATGCTGAGCTTCCCAGTGCCATAGGAAGAGCTGGATCTGGATCTGGATCTGGATCTGGATCTGAGTGCCATAGCAAGGGAAATTCTGAGTAAGAAGGGGGAATCATCTGAGTTTGTGTTCCATACCCTCAAGTTTCCCCTAGAGCCAGGACTCCTTCCCCAGAAGGCATTTTGGAGGTGGTCGAGGTAGAAGTTGTGGAGGCAAGTAGCTCAGCTGGGTCCACTCCTCCTGTTGCTATGCCTCTGCCTGCTGAGGAAGGGGAAAAGGCAGCATCCGCACATGCACCCACACCCCAGAAGTGAGCAGGTAGTATAGTCTGGGATCATTTTGAGCTGGCAGATGATCCCACATATGCTATCTGCCTGCACTGCTGAGCCAAAACCAGCTGGAGCAAGGGAACAAAACACATGAGCACCACGGGGATGCTGATGCATCTCCACAGGCACCACCCCCTTGCTCTTCCTCAGCCTGCCACCAGTGGGAGTGTGCTTAAAAATAATTCCCCTTCTCACTCCAAAGCTTCTGTCCCCTTGAAGCAGAGGCAGGCCATCCTGGAGCAGTGGGGGAAAGGTGGACAGAAAGGGGGGCACATTGCAAAGGTGAGCAAGATCACCAAGATCATTGGGAAGATGCTTACTGTGGATGGGCAGCCCTTCTCCTTAGTTGAGTGGCCAGGGTTCAGGTGGTTCATGGTGTTCATTGCCCCATCATACCAAGTGCCCGCACACACCATCTTCAGCAGG
>NW_005841834.1:3296894-3330938 GCF_000455745.1 Alligator sinensis
AGTAGGACTGTGGTGCCCTTCCTGTATAAGGCATGCAGGGAGTACTTGGGGGAGGAGATGTGCAAGGCAGGTCCTTTGGTGGCCTTACACTTCACCTCAGACATGTAGAGCAGCCGGGGTGGAGATAATACATACCTCTCCCTCACAGGGCACTGGTGTGATCAGTAAGGCCATTGATGGGCTCTCCTTCAAGCCAAGGTGATGAATGAGTCCCCCACAACAACCACGATCATAGGGGCCATGAACCACTTGGTGCAGGGGTGGCTTGTTGGGCAGGGTGAGTTCACCCATGGGTTCATGGTCACCAACAGTGGGCCCAATGTGACCACCAATGTGGTCAAGGCAGTCCATGATGCCAACTTTGTTAGCATCCTCTGTGTGGTACACAAGTTCCACCTCATTGTCAGGGATGCCTTGGAGGGGGACAGGGCTGCTGGTAATGGTGCCAGCACCACTAGCAAGCTCATTTACAAATGCAGGAAGGTGGCAGGCTACTTCCACTGGAGCATCAAGGGGAGCAAGATGCTACAGAACAAACAGGCAGGCCTAAACATCCCACCACACAAAATCATGCTGGATGTGGAGACTTGGTAGAATTCCATATATCTGACGCTCGATGGAGCAACAGAAGGCTATCCATAAGATGGCTTTGCTCAGAGAGATTGGGATCAGTGGCCCCCTTAACAGAGATGAGTAGGAGACCATCTCCCCAGATCTTGGTGGTCCTCAAGACCTTCCTTGAGGCCACCGAGACCCTCAGCACTGGTGATGCCCTCCTTAGCCAGGTGATCCCTGTAGTGAAAGAACATCAGAACCAAATGGAGATGTTCCAGGGGATCAATGTTCCTGGCTGGGGCAAGCTGCTGTCACCAGATGTGCAGGCACTGGTGAGATGGCTGAAGGAGGGCATCAGGAAATGGCTTGATCCCTTGTGATCCAGTACAATCCACATGCTAGGCACCATGCATGACCCAAGGGTGAAGGAGAGTGTCAGCGTATGCGGCAGCAAAACCCTGGATCAGTGGACAGACGTACTGGTGAAGAGAGTCAGGCAGGCAGAAGGGCAGAGGCAGGGGGATGTGGAAGAGAAGGATCCACTGTCCTGTGCCAGCATGCCATCCACAAGCCAGTCTCCTCCTCCACCACAGGCACTGCCAATGTGGGCCAAAGGCATGGCTTACATTGTAGGGTCCAGAGGCACCAGATCCCACCATCAGGCAGTTAGTACTCAGGCCTTGGTGGCTACCTATCTTGCCAAGGATGTGGAGCTGCTGCTGTGCGACCTGTTGGCCTACTGGGCAAGCCGCAGCCAGATGTGGCCAGATTTGGCCACGGTTACCCAGGAACATCTATCCTGTCCACCGACCAGTTCCGAGTGAGAGGGTGTTCAGTGATGCTGGTGGTGTAGTGACACCCCACTGCACCTCCTTGGATCCTGGTTTGGTGGAGCAGCCGGTGTTCCTAAAAGTAAACCTCCCACTGCTGGAGTTCCCCAAGCTCCAGGTCCAGACAGAGTGAGTGCCACCCTCCTCACTCTGTCTGCACCTATTTCCTTTTGGTTTCTGGTTTCCAAACCACTTAATGCCCCACTGTCAGAGCTGGAGGGGTCACTCACTACATCACTTGCCAACAGGGGAAGAACATGTCCCTGCTGAGCTCCCGTGCCAGGACGAACTTGAAGGTATGGGAAGGAGCTATGGGGAAGGAGAAGGCCCCAGGTCCTGGGCATGACCACTAAAATTTCACTCTGCCAGGGTCAGGAGGCCTGGTGGAACTGCAGGTGGCATGGCAGCCCCAGGAAATGCCAGGACCAAGGATCTCACTGGTGAAAGGTGGGTAGGAGGTGCCATAACTTCCAGCCACCACATGCACGCACACAATCCTGGTTGGGGAAAGCCCAGACCTGTCACATCTTTGACAGGCCTGAGGCTTGCTGGTTACAGTGGAGTTGTGAGGATCCAGGTTAGCTCAACTTAGCTGCCTAGGATACCAGCTTTCAGGTGGAAAAACCCTTTGTCAGACTGAGGAAACTCCTGCAGTTGGTGTGTGTGCTGTTCCTGGATGGAAGGAATAGTAAAGAAGCCAGAGGCTGGCATGCAATGCAGGCAAGAAAACTAGTCAGTGAAAATAGAAATGGAGGTGTCAGGTGGTGACGGGCAGGTTGGGGTGTGGGAAAGGGGGATGTAGCAGGTAAAAGTGGAGAGGTACCTGGGAAGTCAGATGTCCGGCATGTTGTAATGTGTCAGAATTCCAATGTCTATATTGAGTCCATGAATGTCTGTTTCTAGGAGGCTGATTAAGTGAAGTTGAGGCTGAGGCTATAGGTGAGGATGCCTCATTGGGGCACACTACTGTGTCATGTAGAGGCCCCAGCACCAGTGAGTGCATGCCTTAACACACACACCACGTCACCATTGTCATGAGTTTTGCTTGTCAGCAGCTTGAAGTGAAGTTTCCCAGAAACCCCTTCACCTATCCCCTTAAAATCTGACAGGCTTTGTGGAATCAGGAAGGGCTACCATCCCTGCTGTTTTCATTCAAATTAGGAAAGAAATGACTAAGTTTTAGGCATTTTCTTGATTCCCCTTCATAGCGTATGGGTGAAACGTCGAAATGCGTCAAAACAGTGAAACAGTTTCGACGAAATGAAATGGAACAGTGCTTCAAAATGAAATGAAATGAAACGCAAAATTAAACTCTGTCCCTTTGAAATGGTGAAACGGAAGTCAAAAAGAAATGGTGCTGTTTCACACAGCCCTAGTAATTACAGTGTGTACGAGCAGCCTCACTGCACGTGTATGGGTGCCCCAGATCTTCTCCATAGTCACAACCCAATCCTCCAGTCTAAAGCCTAACTCACCACATAAACAAAAGCCCCTGCTTTACAACAAAACAATCTATCCACCTCTGGGTGATTACCAGGGATCCTGGTTTTCGCCAATTAAAAAAAAAAATTCCCAATTTTTTAATTAAAAAAGGTAACCCAAAATGCACATTTTTCTGTAATCAAAATGAAACACCACTATATGTATATCCAAATATTAGTATTGTTTCACTTTGATCATGGAAAATGTGGATTTGGGATTACTTTTTTAATCTGAAAATTGGGGAATTTTTTTTATCAGAGAAAACCAGGATCTCTGGTGACTACCTCCCTACAGGGCCATCAGCTCCCATTAGTTCTCAATGGGCAGCTCCAGGGAAGAACACAGGTGCCTGATATTTCCTTTGCTTATGGTATCTGCCTCAGGAGCTCCCCACCCTTCAGCATACAAGGTCAGACTGCCTGCTCTGGCTCAGACCCAGGGTTGATATGCCTAGAGGCCATGCCCCGTTTTGGTCACACACTTTCCACAGCTCTGCACAGGATATTTCCTGTCAGTGTGGCCAGCCTGTCCTCCTACAGCTGTGGCCCTACACAGTCAGATGAGCCTGCTGTATCTTCTGAAAGGGAAGGCACCTCCTGCCCCCCTGCCACAGTTTCCTCTCCTCCACTTTCCTTACATCAAATAGGGGCTGGGTCCCCCATTATAGGTGAGGAGATGGGGAAAAAAAGGGGCAGGGACCTAAGGCTATTGGTGGCAGAAACAGCATTGAAAGGGGAAGAGGAGGGAGCAGTGGAAGTGGGGAATTGGAGCAACCTGAGGCTGTTGGGGGATGGGTACAATGGGGGAGAGTAAGTGAGGGGGGACAGGCAACAGGGGGCAAACTGCTTGCCTCTCTCGTTGCCTGCCCCACCACTTCCACACTGTCTTCCCTCTACCACTCTGCCTGCCCCACTGCTGCCTCTCTGCCTTCCCTACAACATGTCCCCCCTCCTGACTCCACTACTGTCTGTCCCCCACCACCTGCCTCATTACTGCCACCCTCATCACCCCTTCTGCCACCCCCTGCAGTAGTGATGCAGGGGGGTAGATGAATTTAAGTTGATCCTCGAAGAATCAGATTCCATACATGAAAAATTATAATAAATGTATCATTTTTTTGTGTGTAGAATCTAATTATGGGGGGGAGGGGGTCTTACATTCAGGGTTGTCTTCTATTCAAGCAAATACTATAATACTTTTGTTTCATGTTCAGTCTTATTGGCTTAACCAAATAAAGCTAGTTTCGGTCATCATCACTTCACTGGAAGACAGGAGCCACTTTCAAAACAAACCAAAAAGGGCTAACAAATTCAAAGTGAACAACCAAGCAGGAGCTAGAGGAAGAAAACTGTAAAGCTACTGCCATCTTTTACAAGTAGAGATTAATTTATGGCCACAACTGGTGTAGATAAGGTAAAAAAAAAAAGATGTTTTTGCCTACACTGCTTACACTGATCCAACATGGGTGACCTCCTAGAAAGCTAACAAACCATATTTTTGTACTGGAGTGTGTATCCTGACACTTTATTTTGATTTTTGGTGATGAAACTACTAACATTCATAACTTTTATGGAATTCTACAGAAAGCTGTTGATGGACTGAAGCACAATGGGGCTTAATTTGCCCTTTACACCAATTATATCAGGAGTAACTCTAATGAAGTTGACAGAGGTTGTTTGAACTTGATGTAAGTCAGGGGAGAATCATAGCCAAATTTCAGGTATGTTCACAAACTCCACCCTTAATTCCTCATAATATAACATTACAGGGTAACTAATTAGAACATTGTTATCAGGGGGTTCATTTTTGCATTGGGAGACTTTAGAAGTCATAAATTGTAATTTACCATAGAGTTGAGCAGAAAGCAGAAAATGAAAAAATAGGGGAAAATCAAAGCAATGATAATTTAGAAAATGAATTCCAGCTCTCAGAGGAGTAGTATCCTTGTTTCCTTCTAGATATACCATTGATTCATGAAAATCAAAAAGTGATGATGATTAAAACTTGATTCATTATGCCTTGTAAGCTTGATCTACATCCAAAGAAAGACTTAAAATGGCATTAGTATAGTATGCTCCTCTCTCTACTGGAAATAACATGTCTCATATCTCCTGAGATCTTATTTGCCTCCTTCATGGCTGCATCAAATTGATGGCCCAGTCAAACAGTCAGATCCTTCTCTACCTCAGTAGTTTTCAGCATGACACCCCAATATATAGCAAAACTTCTTGTTTTAGTTCCTAAATCAATGATTTTACACTTTGCACTATTGAAGTCCAGTGCAGTTCCTCTAACTCCAAGGTTTATAAAAGCAATCAGATTTAAAATGAAATAGATAACCAGCAACATAGAAATTGGTGATGGGCTACATATATTAGATGACCTGTTTCCCTCCCAGTGGGGTAGTCTTCCTACAATATATTTTCTGACCACTGTTTTAGGTGAGTGTAAAATGTTCAAGACAATAGGATATACTATTCTATCCTGCAATATATCTCACTGATAGAGTGAGAAATATTCCTTCTTAATTTCAACAAATTATTTATTGTTACATTCCCTAGTGCAATCATAAATAATTCCCCTCTATTCGTGGGATAAAATCCAGGACCCTTTAAAATGCCAGGAGTTTTGCCATTGATTTCAGTAGGCCCAGATTTTATCCTTGGTTTTTACAGCTTGAGATAACTTAGAGTAATATTCTAAAAGTACCTAGGCTATATAGATATATATTTGTTTTAATCAAATCACTGAAGAAAGGTCACAAGGGATCCAAGAATTGAAATAGTAAGTCAAACAAGTGGGAAACGCAGACACATTCATCCAGTACCTTGTCATATGTGATTAAACAAGTGTGCAAGAAAGGACTAGCTGGCACATCAAAGTGGAGAACATGCTGAATATTCATTAAAAACTATAACTACAATTGAGAAAATCTCCCAGAGGGTGAAGGGGCTCTACAATATCTGTGCCTCACTCATATCCTTTTTAAACCTTTAGAACAGAGCAGGAAAAGGTTCCGTCTACACAAGATGCTAAATCACCAGTGTCATAGCATCAGTGGGCATAAACTGTGGTGCCAATGCCACTAAACAATGAACTACTGTGCAGTAGCTCATTGCTACTGCATGGTAGGGTCAGAAATGACCCGGGCGCCACCAGGACTGCATAGTAATGGCAGTTACTGTACAGTCATTTAGTATTTGCTAAAGTATGAAAGCACAGCAACATTTACACAGCTAAATGACTGCACAGCAACATTTACACAGTCAGGCGCATGCGTAGATGTGACAAAAAAGATTTTAAAAACGGAGGACCAGAATGGAAGGGGAGGAGAAACTGTGGATATGGACAAGCAATCAAACTGCAACAAATTAACAGAAGCCAGGGATTAACAGTGGATCTGCTGATGGACAGTACACCATCTCTTAACCAGTAGTAAGCGAACTCTAAACCAGAGCACCTTACCCTTAAATGAAACAGAGTTTATTCCAGTTTAGCATTCACTTAATGCAAGGAAGTGCCAATGGACAGTTACCGTGCCAGCTGCTTCTCAGTAAGTCACTGTCCAATTTTAACTCACTGCATTTTGATTGTAATTGTCTCTCTTAAGCATCCTGATCTTGCACCATTAAAGTTATTGGAAGTGTCTCCGCTAACTTAAAAAAACAGAGGATCAAGCACTGGACAAATGTTGAAACAAGGGGGAAAAAAACCCAAGGAAAGTGAATTTCTTCAGTTTTCCTATTTCTCTCTTTATGTCTTCTGGCTCATTATCCCACTACCTTCGTTATTCCACTCTCAATCTTTTTCCCTGTTTCTATTTTCCCTTAATCCCACCCTAGAAAAAACCAAAAACAAACCGTGTACCTACAACATTCATAACACAAAATAAGAAAATAGACGGTAGAAAACAAAGTGAAATGAATCCAGAAGTCAACTCCTTTAGACACCTAATACATACATATATACATACATATATACATATATATATACATATGTATATATGTATGTATTAGGTGTCTAAAGGAGTTGACTTCTGGATTCATTTCACTTTGTTTTCTACCTTCTATTTTTTATTTATATAAATATAGATTTAACTTCTGATCCCTGTGCTTCCTGCTTGCTTATATCGTGGTGATGCATATGTTAACATCCTGTTGATAACATAATTAAAATTTATCCTGAGGCGCTACCATGCCAGAAGCTGAGTCCACTGCCCAACCTTTAGTACCACCATTCCTACCCACACAATGTTCATGTTTCAATTTACTGCTGTGAACATTTACAAAACCACCACAAAAATGAAAGAGTCTTCTGTGCAGAGGCCCCTATTGTGAGGCCTAAGTGTTTCATAAGCATTATCCTGTCCTGTCCAATGATCCATTTTTCACTGTCCTTTTTCTCGACTTTGAAAATAGCTACCATTTTAAACCATGGAGTACATAAAGTAACACAAACATAAATTGGATAAGGATTCACTGGCCTCTGTAGATCAAATGTTTTCCTAGTTGAAGATGATGATACCCAGAAAGAGTTATGGCAAAAATAACTGGATCATTTTACCTCAAGAAATATTTCCTTGGAATTTCAATAAAGCAGTTCCATAATAGTGTTTTCAATTAATCTTTCTTTCTTTCCTTCTTTCCTCAACTAAAGCCTAGTGAGAACTTTTGGATGAATATATTAGCAAAAGTAAGAAATCACTGGAACCCCACTGTATTCATCTGTTTTTTTTTAATCTTTATACATTATATGAATGCTGTATTTCCAAAGTACTCTAAGAGACCTTGTAAAATAAGTAGATCTAATCTATTTCCTCAGAATCCATCCCAGTTGCTTAAATCAGACCAACTCTGGAAATTTAATTATTTATCATAGTAAGAAATTTGGCAGAAAAAAGCTAAATATGCCATCATTCAATATTTAATGATGTAAACAGCTAAAGTTACACCAACCCTGGTAGGCTAGCTTGCCAGTCTACAGCCATTGCCAATCATAATAAGCAAAAGCTAACCTTATGCTATTATGCCAAGGTATACAAATGAAGCTATTACAAAGTTTCCATTCAATGTTTTATATGAGTCCTCTCTAACTGTACCTCTATATAAACAAACTATTTTTCTCCAAACAAAGGGCACATTAAATTCAGGCAATAGAATTGGTCAGGTACTCATTGGCTTATCATGAAGTATTTTGTGTTCTATATCAAGACCCATTAAAATAGCATGAATATTATCTAACTCTTACTCCAGTAGGAGTAAGAGTCAGATATTGATCATTAGATCAATGTGGAAATATAGTGGGTTTTAGACACTTAAGTCCAAAACTGTAATCTCAAAACCACCAGCTAGCTGATATCTATACTTGGAAGTGCTTGAATTCCCTAGGATGTCCTACTTTCTTAAAGTTTCCTACATCTTGCTCATGCTTAGGCCAACACAAAATCTAGAAAGCAGGTGTTACTCTGTACAAATCCACCCATGAGCTCAAAGCATTCCTAAGACTCAGCAATAGGTTTCTCAGAAAATGCAGTGGCAACCACTTCTATATAATAGCCAAGTAGTTATTATCCACTGGAAAGTAGAAAACTCAGATTGAAGTTACGTGTCAGCCTGAGGTGATTCAAGCCAACATCTCCCTTTTCAGAGTCCTAGGAACAGACTAAGGACTAGGCTTGGTGGAACTAGCCTCCCTCCTTTTTGTTGAACCAGAAAAGAATTGAAGACACCTTAAGACAAAGAAAGAACACAAGAGAGCATGACTCTGTAGCCTAGTAATTAGGCCACTGCATTTCATTTCCTGCTCCAAAGACCATGTATGTATTTTACCCAATGTCCAAAGCTTCAGGAACTAGAAATCCCCAAAATTTGTAACTGCACTTGAGCATGGATTACTTACTGCGGGGACTCAATCTTAGAGGTTTAAGCCTAATCTTTTACTTGAGAGTTTACTGTTTAGCTAAAGCTCAACACATTTACACATAAAGAAAACATACTCGGGTAGGTATATTTATTCTGAATTTCAAACTGAATTTAAACTTAAATGTGTTCTAAAATTCTGGACAGTTTACCTTATACCCAGTCATACCAATGGGCAATACAGATAGAAGAGAATTTTATTAGAATATTGCATCAATCTTCTAAATGTTAATATTCTTTCCTATGAAAAAGCAGCAGTATCTATTTTATATTAAGTTAAAATATGAAGTAATAACTGCACCACCAAGTTAAATGATCCTTTCTTTAGGTTTTATGAAAACATTCACTACTTCAATAAACCACTAATTTTTCTTACATAGTTTTCAACTAAAGAATGAAAAATGAAATATGATTAAAAGGAAAATAAAAATATACCAAATGACTGGCATTTATTTCACAAGAACATGTTTGAATAGCCTTTTTTCAGGGCAAAATGGATAAACTAATGAAGCCCTGTTTCATATCCTTTCTAGAAGAAGGACTTATGAGTTGATTATGAAACAATTTACTAGTACAATAAATATATTTAGTGAATATGTTTTTCTATCCTGGGGAAAAGAAACCATGAAAGGGGAAAATTCATCAGAAAAAATCAGCACATTTCTATACATGAAAAAAAAAAACCTTTTGGTAAGTAGGAGTGGCATGAAAAGAAGCCAATGAATCACAACAAATCCTGGTTTAAGTCTTAAGTATCATAGAAATTAAGGGCTGGAAGGGACCTCAAAAGATCATGGAGTCCAACCTCTCTGCTCTGGGCAAGAATACTGCTGATATCAAACAATCCCAGCAAGGTGTCCATCAAAAGGAAACTGGATAGTATTCCTGCCCAGAGCAGAGGGGTTGGACTTGATGGTTTTTTGAGGTCCCTTCCAGCCCTTAATTTCTATGATACTCTGATTCCTGCAAACTTCTCATTGTGTGCAGCATATTTCTGTTTTTTCCTACCAATGGCTACAAAGCTGGCTCAGTAACCTGGGTTTGTAAATGGTTTAAAAAGTTTCCTAAGTTTAAATAAAAAAATCCAAACTTTTTCCTATTTCTAGATTTTGCTCATGACAGAACATTTTCCAGGTTAATTTTTAGGTTATGCTGTCATTTAACATGTCTGACATTTCCCCTTCCCAAATCTAATACCAGTACATTGTAAATTCTCATACAGTAGTGCCACTAGCAATATTAGAAGAAACCCCAAAATTGTAGAGAATATAATTCTGCTGCAGAATAATTTCTAGATGATTATAAAATCTGTGAGTTTTCTTTCAAATAAAATCATGAGTCATGACTTAAAATGTAGTAAAAACCCTAATTTTGCTGTGGTGCCTAGTTTTCTTCTAGACTCAGTTTGTTCAATTGTTACTTTTTCTCCCATCCCCATCTGTCTATTTCTTCTTGATGCATCCTGAATACTTCTCCTTGCTCATGGTGAGCACTCTGCAGCAGGGACTGAATTTTGTTTCTCATACCATAGTCCTGGTACCTAACCAATGCATTAATAATAGAAATATAAACTTGCAATATACAAAAACTCAGTGATGTAGCTTTGGCTAGATACTTTTTAAACAGGTCAAGTTTTATGTGCCTTTTATAGTTCTCCCTTGTACATAAATTTTACCAAAACCAATTGTTTGAGAGATGATGTAGCCTTTAGTCTATCAATAAATGTTAATGTACCAGTGGGTCCATATAGAAAAATTGCATTTAAGTGTTCAAGGGATTCAGAGCCACCTATCTACCCAGCAGTAAGTTCCCTGCCAACAGAAGTATTATTTCTGGCATACCATTGCCACATGACATCACGCTCTCAAGTTAACAGACCAAAGTGTTCTATCAAAGGTGCTGGCTGGAAGTCTGAATTTATTCCTTGGATATGTGAGATGTCTTAGTGGACAACACACTAAGACAGAAGTCCAGAGAGGGACAAGAAAAGGTTTATTTTCTGCTGCTTAACACAGATTCAAAGGTAACAGAGAAGCAAGTTTGTCAAGCAAGGGTGAAAGTGAACTTAAGGATAGTGGAAAATCTCTCTCTGAAAAAGAGGTGATTTGAAAGTCACAACAAATGGATGCTGTACCACCTCCAGATATTGTCTCATCAGTTTTTTCCAGCTATGATAATTGTTTTGCTCTTTACCTGAATGAGAGAATGCCAAGAAAAACCAAGGCAACTGCAGAAGTTGTTGGAACTGACTGTGGGTGAAAATATGCTCTCCAAGTCGATACAGATGTTACAGGGTGTTGTTGTATTGAAGGTGCTATCTTTGAGATCCATATGTATAGCTGCGATCCTCTCTATTTGTAATCCCTTAATATGACAGAATGCCTTTTGCAAAAACAAAGCTATTGGCTGGGTCTGGATGATTTTTTTTCTGGTATCAGTATCCCACCTCCCAGGTGAAATGCCTAAATCACTGCAGCATAGAGTCACTCTCACTCACCTGAAAAATCAATTATTTATACAGTCTTATTATTATGGCCAGATTTCATAACAGTAATACTGGATTTTCTCACATACAACAAACCCCAAAATATAATGCACACCTTGTTTTTGAAAGTAGAATGAAGAAAAAAGAATTTTTACAGAGCTATGGCTCCTAGAGCAAGGACAGAGCCTAAATCTTCAGCTGACTGTCTCTTCCTTTCCTGCTTAACTAAATCTGAAAACCTAGCTGCTACTGAAGACTCATCTCCATGGGCAGATCTATGGTTTTGAAGAGCTAAAGACTTTCCAGGCTGTGAAACAGGAGAGAGACCAAGAGCAGCTAACAGACAGTAAAATTACCCTAAGAAATTTATCTTGATTAGTATAAAATCAAAACCATAAAAAAGAAAGGATGATTGCTAACACCTTAAGAGTAAAGAACAATGAGTCATTAAGTCAGTTGACTTCTTCAGCTGCCTGAATAGTAATATTCAGCTACTGAGCGGTGGAGCAGGAAACAAACGGGATGCTTCTAATGTAGGCACAAAACCAGCTTCCTTGCTGAATACATGCCCCCCAGTTTTCAGGGGTGGGTTTTTTGGGGAAAAGTGTGTTGTATGTGAAAAAATATGGGAATTGCATTTTTGCCTTCCTAAATCATGACTGTTTTCTAGGATGAATATAATACTGCTAAATGCCATGGTGCTTGGATGACACACTCATACTTGGCACTCATTCCCACACCCAGCTGAGCTGTCACACATCCAGCTAAACTTGCATCTGGCCACCAGGAATCACTGTAATCCCTGCTCTGCCAGCAGCAACACTGTTTCTTTGTCTCCCCTTTCTTTTTCCCCTCTACTGTATCACAGTGGGGAAGAAGCAACAGTTTAAAGATGTAGTAAGGAAAGATCTAGCATTGGCCATGGTATTCTCCAAAGTCCCTCTTAACCTCCACAGACAGCCCCAGCTACCTCCACCTTTTAGGGCCTTGTTACACATTCATTTAAGCAGCTCCTGGAACTCTTAACTTCTGGATTGTCTGCACATTAACAACTGAAACTAGCTTTAAACCAGCTTTAGGAGGCTTAAAATTACACCACTCCAGGGCAGGACTTATCTCTGATCCATGTTACCCAACTGGTGTTCCATTAATGTGTGGCCATTCCCTACAGACAAGCCATGCAAGTTGCAGCCCTCTAGCATCCCAGCCTGCAGTCTCCCCTCTTTTCCCACCATGCTGTTCTGTGTGGACAAGCTTTCTCCTCCCTGAATTTTACTGCTCAGGAGGTGGTTCTGGCACCAAGACAACTACCTTTCCCATCCCCAGGGATATGACATTCCCACCCCTTGAGTGCAACCCCTGCAAATGGCCTGCAGAGCATATGCCAGCTAGCAAGGTTACAGAACACAGAGGGGGAGGGACCTAGGTAAGGGACTAGATCAGGTCCCCATAAGCTGGGATATCCATCCAAAGCAGGGGCAGTAGCTCCCACAAAAGCACCTTCCCTCACCACTCCCACCTGCCAGCCACCATGGAACCAGCAACCCTCACACCCCAGTCCCAAATCCCAATTTATTAAAACATGAAACCTTCTTTAATTTGCTTCCTCTTTATTTCTTTTTCTCTGTTGTTTTGGTTTGGTTTTTTTGGCTTCTTTTTATTATACTTCAGTGGCTGACTTCATTTTACCATCCTTCCCCACCCTATTTCCTTTCTACCTCCCAATTCATTTCCTAACCTCTCTCATTAACTCTCCAACTTCCAGTTTCCATGTTCCTGCCTCCCTCCCCCACCCATCTCTCAGAAACCCCCACCTAGAGCAAGGATAGAAACCTGTTCTGGCTCCCCTGGTCAGGTGACAGCAGTGGCAAGTCACACCTGTGCAGATGGGGGACAGTCAGAGATGGTTTTTAGCTTAAAGTGTGGTTGATCTAAAATAAATTAGCACTAATACTGATCAACATTTGAGCAGCTAAAAGTGCAACATATAACAAAGCTCTTAATTTGTCACCCCCATCATGTCCTCAGTTACCTCCTCAGCCACTCCCAGAATCCAAACATTCTTCTAAATGCATGCTCCAGCACCCACCTACTAATGGGTGACTGATGCCTCTTGAGTCAGGGGGGCACATGCCCCCCTGACACCAGTCAGCAACCAGAAGGGTCCCCTGGTAGCCAATCTCACTGATGGGGGCGGGATGGGTCCACCAGCAGCTGATCTCACTCAACAAAAAGCATCCACACCACTTCAGGAAATCCCACAGCCACTTCCAGAAGTGGCATAGCCGCTTTTGCTGATGGCCTGGCTCCCTAAAAGGAACTCGCTGAGGGAGCACTGGCACTCCCACCTGCCCCCCTGCTGGCCACCTAAACAGAGAGTGCAGCTGGACAGGGGGTGCATCAGCACTCTCAGGGGGGGTGCATGTGCACCTTCATGCAACCCCTATGTGTCACCACTGCACCTACCTACCCAACACCCACCCATCTCAGAACCATCTGGGGCCTCATAGACCAGCAGTCACTCAACCAACTCCCTGTGGGCACCCTAATGTTACACAGCACTCATTCTTCTCCATGCCACAGGCATTCCAAGCACGTTATTCCTTACGAACTGTAGCATCCAACCACCTTTCTCTAGCAGCCCAGGTCCATTTGAAATGTGATACACTGATCCATAATGCAATGTTTATGGTCATATCATTTGCTATATAGTTGTGTAATTTGTTCGTTATGCATTTTTCATAAAGGCAGAGCTAAACAAATCATGGCAGATACGTGCAGCTGTTATAGATGCAATCTCTCTTGTGTATGATACACCTTTATGCATCCAAGTCTGCCATCTGCCATGTCTATTCATCCCAAACTCCTTCATGATAGTTTACCTTTTGTTCTTTTCCTGTGTTGTAGTTTTGAGTAACCTGAAATAAGAGACACTGTATGATTCATTGTGGGAATGTACTGTCTTCTCAATCCATAAGAAAGGGAAAACTAAAAGGAAACATAATAGTAGTTCAGAGACAGACAGATAGGGGGCAGGGAGCACATTGAACTGTGGGTGACTGGGTCTGCCATATTTAAGAGCCAGTCCCAAAAATAAATACTAGGCATGTCTACACAAGATGCTTACTTCACATTAGACTAATGACACTGCTCAGTAGCATGGAAGTCAGAACTGTGCTAATAGCCTACTGTGCAGTGTTATTAGGCTAATGCACAGTAAGCATCACAAAATAATTATGCGCCGGTGCTACTGCCCCGTAATGCTAGTTACTGTGCATTTAGTTAGTACTTTCTTAAGCAAATGCTAAACTAAATGTGCAGCATCTAAGGTGCATTAATGAATGTATAGATGCATCCACTAAAAGAAAAGAAGCCTTAACTGCACTAGGAAAGAGGCAGTAGGGACCAGGCAATCAAAGATGCTCTGTGGAATGATTGAGTAGAGTACTTCTATTGTTACTCTTTAGATATTGAAATTGTAGCATTTACAATAAGATCCTGTATTCATCCACATTTGCTGTTTTTGCTCTATTACTGTGGAATGTAAGCACCAAGTGAAACTGTTGTGTAGTGTTACTGTGCCCAGTTAAATAGCTCCCGGGTTTCATCCTACTGCCAGATGCTCTTCAGAGATGGGCAAAGCAGTACCTGTATATAGCTTCTATTAAGTCCTTTGGGTTACATTATATAAATGCAAAATATTATATTATTCTTCTAAACCCTGAAAAAGTGGTAAGCTTGGAACCCTAGAGGCATGAATACGTTTTTGTTTTTATTTGCAGTGGAAAAGAAACTGAAGCTGAAAATAAAATACGGTTCATGGATAGTCAGCCTACTGTATGTGGAAGATGGGGAAACTAAATGAAATCCATTCACAGTAGGTTAAAGTTGGCTGCAGAAGCAGCTGACATTGGAACATAACTAGAGAGACTATGTTGTTGTGAGTTTATTGACTGCTTCCCAAACAGCAGAAATAAACAGACCATTGGGTTTTAATTTTAGGGTATATTTGCACCCTATTAAACTAGAGACCCCAATGACGTCTGTCTAAAGTAAGTCCTGGCACCATTTCTGTTTTTTTAAACTATATTGATAAAAGATGGTTCAGCACTAAGAAGGCACACAGTACAGTGTGTGTGTGTGTGTGTTATCATCAGCAGTACTTCCTGATGCTATTATAAGTATGCTCCTATCTACTCTAATTACATTTAGGAAAATTACTTTTAAAAAATGACAGATCCTTTGCATTTTGCAGTAGCAGCCATTATAATTTTCTGTTGGGAAATGCTTTTTGCATTGTAACGTGGCCTTACGCAAGTCTAGAGATTCTCAAGGAACAATTATTCTTGTGGAGAGGAAAATTCTGCTACCATGGAGCTAAAAGCAGCAGTATAGTTTTCCACAGCAGCTAACCTATCACTAGTGACGTACGTGTTGGGGGCCTCTAGAGGGTATGTCAAAGTGGGTAGGAGCATGGAAGAAATGACTCTATTAACTCTGATCTCCACCAAAAATGGGATGCTTCCTAGTCTAATTTTTGCTGGGTTGTTAGTCTTATGCCAAATTGCTAAATCAGCTTCCCGTAGTTACCATTCCACTACAGAATACACTTTAGACATGGTGGAGATTCAGCCTCTATCTTTAAACATGAGTGTAGGAAAAGTTTCAAAGGGGTTGATTCTGACAAATATCCATTCAAGTACCCAAACCTTTATTTTAAAAAACAGTCTCAATTACCAGGCAGTTATGCTCCTGTTTTATTTTTGTTTCCTATAAATAAAATAGTAGGATTATAACACATCAATTTAATTCTCATTCATCTTCATAAGCCTTAGTGATGGGTACTGGGAAAAAGCTTGACTGATATATGTAAATAGTACCAGCTTCACTGTGGGGCAGTTGTTTGCAGATCTAGTCATCAGCAGCTCTAGCTCTCTCTAAGGACAGCCTTCATAGAGTCCCCAAGAAGCTGAGCTATGTGGCTCACTGGGGATGTACAAAACTTGATTGTGGTTCCCAGATTCTATCCCTTACAGCAAAACCACACCAGCTGTCACAACTTGAGAGCTCTGTGCCCTGGAAGTAGCTGAGAATTTGTGCTTAAAACTCAACTTGGTAGGTGATCGGGCTGTTTGACTTCATTGTTTTTCACAATTTGAATGGACTTCTAGCAATACCTGTAAGTGGTTTATCTCCTGTAGATAAGTGGTTCATGGCTACAGGAAGTCATAGCTCATTATGTTCATGAACTGGTGGAACAAAATGAATGAAAAGTCTCTTCAAGGGTTGAGGTTTTCCAATTATGAACTCAGAAGTAAAATAACATACTGCTGCTCTGAGATGCTGAGAGAACTGATTTAAAGACAGCATATCCTATTTCTAGATGTGGGACCTCTCTGCATCAGTCTGAATCCTGATAATGTTCACCCCATGAACCTTCAACCAAAGTTGTGATTCACTGTATGCTGTGATTGTGATGTAAGGACACTCACGCAACAGGAAAATTCAAGGAACTCACAAACAAATAAATTAATTCTTCCAAGCATTACTCCTCTTGCTATCACCTCTCCTCCTGAGCACTGGGACCCTCCTTCCTTCACCCTCTTTTTTTTTCTCCTGAGTGTCCTTTCCTCAGGTCTTTAAGAAGTCTTTGTTGTCTAGCTCCCCCATTTTATATCATTTTAGAGACAACAACACAAACGTAGTATCTATCACACCAAACCTCACGCTAGGACATAATATGACTAGACCCTGACATTGATGTATTAAAAAATTCAGCCATAGTTTTGGTGTAAAAGGAATGTGGGTATCTTAAACTCAAGCCAATAAAACTTGTACAAGACACTACATTACCATATGTACCAAATGTACAGAGATATCTTTTAAACAAGGAATAGGGAAGAAAAGGTTTTCTTGACAAAGAGAAACAATAAAGTTGAGTGGACTAGTGTTCTGTGTCTAGGGAAATTTTCCTGTGCTCTCCTCAGATATTACAGTCCCTAGAAAATTCTTAATTTAGTAAACAAATGGTTTTATCAGAAACTACCCACAAGTTGATTGAAATTGCCTAAATGTTCATATTATTCCAACTGAATTCAAAAGTATTTGCTGAGTATGTACCCCAGACAGATTAATTATGAACAGTTCACTTCTTGAGAGTCAAAATTAAAGTTGTGTAGGTTAACCGTAATTATTCATCCCATATGCTGTTTTTGCTGGTTGAATTAATTTAGCTATTATAACCAAGAAAAGAGGTCAGTAGAACGTTGAATCTGCCAGGCAGTCTTTTAGTGAGGAACAGTAAATACCTATTACTATATTGCCTGGAGGGCAATATTAAAGGTCTATATGAAATGAGGCAATGACTTTTCTATTCCAAGGGAAAAAAATAAGCCATGAGAAAAAAAACAGCACAATATCTATTAAGATTCAATACAGAGATTCTATAGGGCTTACATAATGCTTGTATTTTAGCTAGATCTATTCACACGTTGACCTTCTGAGGAAACTGAGGTATTTTGAGAGATCTTGCTGAAATAAAGCTATTAGTTTGTATAGTTAAAGATTATATCATAATATGTATACATAAGGGGGCTGGGTTAAAGTTACAAAAGCCATATTAACTTTCTTATTTTTTGCCTTTTAAATGTTTCACTTTGCAACCTGAACATTCTTTTTAATATAATTTGGATTCAACAATGTATATAGTTAGTATTAAATTATACATGAAAATTATACTTATGGTTACTTCTTCGAACATCAGTTTCCCTTCAGAGAGTCTATTTTTTTCCCCAAAAGTTAAACAGGATGTTCAAAACCTTGGAAAACTGACCAAAATTGTCAGCAGTTATTTGAGAGCTGCAACCACATTCTGTACCTGTCATTAACCTTTCAGAAATCCACAAAGTGCAGGACTGAAACAATGTGCAAGAAAGACCACACTTTTTAACTACTTATCCCTCAGCACTCTCAGAACGTTAAGAGTATGGGCAGGAAATCTGAGCCAAATGTTTATCAGAGAAGCAAACCTTTTACCTTTTCTTCTATTCAAAGTCCCCATTCACACTGTAAAAGGTTGCACTAATACCTCTGTCTCACATCCTATCTCTAATCTAGTTGAAATTTCCTCTAGGCTCTAGCTTAACTTGAGGCCATTCACCCATATCCAACATAAGGATTAGTAGTAGGAGGAGGAGAGAGTGTTTATTCTATAGTTCCTCCCTGGTCTCTACAGAGAAGAATTTTAAAACACATTTGTGGCACCACCTCTTTTTTCCACAGAGCCTGTAAAGAAACATCATTGGGGTTGAAGGACATGTCTGAGAGATAATGGGCAAACATTTTACTGTTCAAGGGGAGGGAAAGTTAATAGCACCTGAGGTCCCCCTCCTCTTAAGAAGCTCTGGTGAGCTCTTGCAGTATGGCTGCAACAGAGGAAGCAGGATGGATGTCAGGGCCTTCAGTGCTGATGCAGGAACACAGGCTATCCAAATGGATACACTATTCCTTTTGCAGATCCTCTGGTAACATTGGATATTGGAATAAAGCCAATAGTCATCTGTGGGGGACAGAAAAACCTATTATCTCATGGCATAATTGGGTGCATCAACACATTACTGTATGGTGATGTTGCTATGGTGCTATGCTTTAGTACTTCCTTTTGCAAGTACTAAAGCACGACACATTATGGGCAGTTACTGCGCCATGCACACAGTGCACGGGTAGATTTTGCCGCTATGTCACCATAGTGGTACACTATTCCCAGGGAGCGCACCACTATGGTGACATAGCTGACGATCACGAATACATTTGTGTGATTGCTACTTCACTGTAGTACGCTGTGTGGCAACATAGCGTGTCACTGCATCTCCGTAGGGCGATGTGTAGATGCACTCATTCAGTTATACTTCTTGGGCATGTCTACGTGAGATGCTAATGCAAAGTGGTTACTGCACACTAATTTAGTAAATGAAAGTATAAGCAAGTACTAAATAAATGCACAGTAACCAGAGTTACGGTGCAGTAGCACCAATGAACGTCTTTTAAGTGATGTGACTATGCAGTAACCAAATAATACTGCACAGTACCGCATTAGCATTGTCTGTGCTGTGATGCGCTACTGCACACTATTATTCGGGTACTGCACAGCCAGTGTCTCATATAGATGCACCCTTTGAGAATGCAAAAATTAGTAAATCAAAAGTTTGGGGCCCCATAAAGTTCTTCTTTGTTTTTTCCTGAAGAAAAGCAACTTTCACTCAAGGAACTTGATGCGTTTGACCGCATTCACTCATAGCCCTGTGAGTTAGTTAATATGCATGTAGTTTGAATTTCTCAGTAAACTGTATAGAAACTTTTCAGTTGATTAAAAAAGGAACAGAATTCAACATTTGTAAAATGTCCACCTTCCAATTTTCCACCTGCTGAAATGATTAGACTCAATAAAAAAAAAGTCAGCTGTCAAAGAAATTTTAAATTAAATGTCCAAGTTCATAAACGATTTGGTGGTAGAAATGAATACGGTGGTTCTGACTCTCAGCCCCCAACTTAAGCTTGTGTTTCATTATCTGCCATTGCTGTACTGTTCCTGAAACTCTGTTTTCAGTTTTTTGAAATTCCAAAGGTAGCACCAGTTCCCTGCCCCTCTCAGGCCTGCACTTGCTTTTTTCTGGTGTTATGAAAGGAGAATCTTCTATATAAAAAAGGGGGGAAAATATTCAAATTAAAATTCTAAACATAAACTATTAAAATGATTCCAGCCTATAGCCACTTATTCCCAGAAATGGAACAAGAGTTTAAGGTTGTCATCTCCAGCTCTTGTACCAAAAAAAAAAAATTTCCATAGAGAGAGGTTTTTTTCCCTATGGAAAGGCATGATATTCTTTCATCAGAAAAACAGCTAAACTGTCTCTCAAATGCCTTCTTTTAAAGACTTTGAATGGCATGACCTATATTCCTCTAGGCAATAAGAAATGTTTGCCAACAAAAACTTGTAATATACTGGAGCTGTGTATTCTGGTACAATTTATAAAATGGGCCTATAATTATCTTCAAATGCATGCTTAGCAATAACAAACAATATAAATATAAAATAAAATGATGGACTATCACTCTAGTTTTCTGATTGAATATACTAAGTATTTTAAGTGTTGATGCTCATGGGGTCAATTAGTCAAATCTGGAGGTATCAGATTCTTGCACCAAAGTTTCTCTGGGGGGAATCTTCTGCCACAGTCAACTCATGTGCAAACTTTGGGTCACATAGCAAGTGTGTCCTAGCTAAACTTAAATGCCAGTTTAGAACAGGAAGAAAGAAGCAGTTTAAAATAACCAGGAACCAATCCATCAATCAATTTCTAAATCAAAATTAACATTCTGGATTGCACCTGGAAAGAAAATTAAATCCCATGCAGCAGAAGATGGGGAAAAAAAGATTAATAAGCTCCATGTCGGAAATATGTATAAGCCACTAGGTTATGGCTCTCTGCACCAGCTGACACTTGAATATTGTTCAGTGGAATCTTACCTGCGCTGCATTCAGATCCAAACCAGAAGTGTAATAGTAAGTAACGATTCTCTTTTCTAATGACATGGCCAGACCTCCAACCAAAATGTGATTCATTCTTGATTGCTGCCACTACCTGGAACTCCTGAGATACCTCTAGTCTTCTAGGCCAGGTACAGACATTATACTTCTATGGTGTAAATGCTCAGAAACTGACTTAGAACAGAAGTTTGGCACACAAAACCAGTCTATACCTGTAACATACGCTTGACAAACGTAGCCACCTGTGCAGCTGGCACAGCTCTCCCCACCCAGCAGAGATAGGTGCTAGCAGCTAGGGTAGCCTAGAGCTCCCAGGGGGGCAGACCAAGGCAGGTGCAATTTACTCCTGAGAGGGGCAAAGGTGCAGATGTGTGCCCAGAAGCATATTAATGAGCCTGGATTTTCTGTACAGAAAATTCAGGCGCATTAATTGCACTTGTAGATATACCCCGCTCCCCCCAACCCCAATATGAATCTATTATCACAGATATAATCAATCTGTCTGAATCAATACATAGTCTTGTTCCTTTGCATAGTAGACCAGATGGAGAGTTTACAGCCAGAAACATTCAGCTCCATCCCTGAGGGAAGATGTCGTAGATTTGTCACCGTCTGCCAACCAGAAAAGTTCCATTGTCTAAAAATTTACAAATACAATGGTGCAAGATAAGAAAGGGTTTTGTTTTTCTTTTTTTGTGTCTATCATAGTTATGGCATGTCACTTCAAATAATAAATCCTTACATCATGGCTGTGTGGGCTTAGAGTATATCTGTCACCAATATTCTGAACACCCTCCTTTATTGTTCACTTATCACAGATCATAAATACACATATTAGCCATCCAACAAGCACAGAGAAAATGAACTAAGGTATTAGTTGCCTTGGATAAAGGATGATAACAATGCCCCACTAGATTATTAACAGACTTGTCCATGGTCTGTGTAGCATTCTACCTCTGGGACCACAGAAGCTCTTACTTCTGTTTCTTCTTTTTCTAATTTGTGTCCTGTTATATACTTCCAAAAGAAACCATAAATTAGATCATAAGCTATTTATTCCAATATTAAAAAAACATTCTTATAACAATTTCACTTTCAAGTAATATAAATAAGATACATATGGTGAAACAGGCATGACATACTTTTTGAAAAAATATAAATCTTTATTATAAATTGTATACCAATCAACCTTTTATTAAGAATAACTCAAAGGCTTGCATTCTAGTGTGTAGATTTTATCATCATGGCAGCTATTCAACAATATGCTTTTATTTTAAATTCAACAAAAGAAATATTGTAACCTACTTCGGATAATTAACAAAATAGTGGAAAAGGCCCTCCAATTCTCCCTGGTGCCTATAATCTCTCACTGAAGATGACTAGAAATAAATTGCAGAATTGTATTGTAAAATAAGAAATACATTTTATGGCCCTGAAACTTACAATACTCTATATGACAATAAATGTTGAAAGAAGATGACAGACTGAACTAACATTTCACAGATTTTGCTGTACAAATCTGAATATGCTGTAAAACAATTAAAAACTCAAGTTTTGCATATTTGTTCAGCAGACCATGTATTGTCTTTGAAGAGTGCTTTTCAAGGACTGCACTACTGGGCCCAAATGTTAACGTAAACATCTTATATGTATTGGCTGTTCTTTTTTATTAACACAGTTCAACAGAGCAGGGGCCATATAATATAATATTCACTGTAGTTATTAAAAGCATGAACTCTTGCTCCTGCAAAGCATGAGCTTTACTAAACCAACATTTTTGTGGGTAGGAAATCTTTTACTTTTGAAAAATAAATATTTCTTTAATCACACATTACAGATATTTTAACCACACATTTCTGAACAGCACATCTGTTCCTATGTCCACAGTGACGCAACATGTGGTGACATGTCACATCTATTTATGTCAAGTAGGCCACTTTACATCAGTAGGACACCATATTTAACATGATAGGGTATTCTAGGAAGAATACTCTCCTGTGAATATACAGAATTGGATGTGATAGCTAAGTTTGTATGCCTAGACCAAGAAAGAAATAGACATATTTATGTTTTGAAGTATTGTTCTGGATCCTATTCTTATTTCAGTAAGAATTTTGATCAGTTAAGGAGTTCCGTATGGTGCCTTATGCTAGCCATTTCATTTGTTTAATGGCAGTGCAGCATGTAGAAAATACCTAATTATAGAAAGGCATCATCTCCTCCATAGTTAAGTTTGAAGCTAGCTTTCCATTATATGTTTGAGTCTGATATATACACCCTTCTAAATTTGCCAAGTGCACAGAAGCTTGCTGAAGTTTTCCACATGTGACCTGATGCTGGAATTATTTGCTTATGCTTTTTTGTTCTTGTTTTTTTGTTTTGTTTTGTTTTTTGGAGGGGGAGGAAGGAGGTTGTGAGGGGGTTACGGTTGTGGGTGGAAGAATTGTATTGGAGATGCTAGAGCTTTGAAAATTAGATGTTTATGTTTGGGAAGTATCCAGATGTTTGTATCCCTTACCCCTCTCAAATAAAAATCTTGACCTCAATGCATCACATCCTTTTTGTATTCAGCCCAAATAAAGAAATGGGTCAAGTGCTTCTTGCTTTACTAGTAGACAGAATTTTAAAATGCGCAACTTTTTATGAATGTAGCTGTCAAGGGGCATATAGATGCTGTCCTTCAATTTTGTGTGACCTTCTGAATGTTCCAGGTAGATCATGCCGTGTTAACCCATGAGTGATTCAATTGTTTTTGATAGCTAGAGCTACATGCTTCTGTCTTCACTAGGAGTATAAATTACTGTCCCAACATACCAGTTTAGGGAAAAATTATATCCTTAATAAAGAGTCCAAATGCAGGGCAAACAGACAAGATTAACATAATATAACATAACATAAGATAACACAACATACCACCAAATTAACTATTGATACACCTATTTTTCTGTGCTAACATGTTTACTTCTAAACATGTCTGATATAAATACACTTCAGCCCTTGCACACTTCATAGGAATATGTTGCATATATGGATAACTTAAGAAATTAAAACTTGCCTAGGTTAAAATCCTTGTCACAAGGTTTCTAATATACCATCTTTACTCAAATATAAGATGAGGATCCCCCCCAAACAGCATGGGGAAATAAGCCCCTCTTATATTCATGTACAAAGTGAGGGATGGAGGAAGCAGGCAGCTGCTGTGGGTCTGACTATGGCATTGAGTCTGGATCAGGGCCAGAGTCAGACCCACAACAACCTCCTGCATCCCCTCATCCCCCTTCCCTCCCTCTTATTGTTAGGCAGAGCTCAGCTCCACTTGGGCTGGGATCTCTCCCAGCAGTGAGCACATGGAAACTACTTCCCCTGCCTAGCCAGTCAAACCACTCTATCCAGGAAAAGCACAGACCATCTACAGATACTTCCTCAGCCTGATGAAGGGCGTTTGTACCTGAAAGCTTGCTAAGAAGAATTTTTCCAACTATTTTAGTTGGTCTAATAAAAGATACTGTATTTACCCAAAGAACCATGTCTGGAAATATTATAAGATATTGTATATGTAAAAAAAATTATAAATCTAATTATTGGGCAGGGAGGGGCATCTTGTATTCAGGGTCATCTTTTATTCAAATAAATATGGTACAACCTAAATGTACCAAAAGTAAATATGTAAGAAACAATGTTCTAGCAAAACATATCTCACTTCCATATGACAGTCATTTACATCATCGTCAAGTGAATGGAAAATGTTATTCACTTGGTAGAGGCAAGGGTTTTTGTAGGCCATATATTTTATTGGACAAACAACATGGTGGGAGAGATGTAGACAAATTTCTGGGAACAAATGGCTTTTTTCAAGTCTGAGAAAAAAGCATACAGCACTTGAGCTAAGTTGTAGATAGAAGAGCAACTGTGTAGAGGTCCATATGTAAATAAAAACTGTCTGCTTGGAAGAATGGAGCAGGGCTGTGAAATATGACAAAGGACACAATGTTAGGAGTAGTTAACAGGCAAGAGAAATGCAGTAGAAAGAATAACGTGATTAGTGGCAGACCGTTCAAGATGGGTGAGAGTCTTTATCACCAGTGCAGAGAAATTATCAGGAATCCCAGGTAGAGTTAATGCACCATAAAGTCAACATCCGTGCTTCGGTTTTTAGTGTCCAGTAAAGTTATGAACTTTTGATCCCAGGTCCATCCTGTAACAATGTTTTGTAATTTTCCCTTGAACATAAGGATTTTGAGATCAGGAAGGGCACAGTTATTCTGTGCAAAGTATTTTCCTACCTAGGTTCATGTACTCTATGCTTAATCCTTTTCCTGTGATCATTCATTTTGCTACATAATTTTTGTCTAGTTTCACCCACATAGTTTCCATGAGGACATTGGATGCACTGACTGAGGTATACCATACTTTGGGCTAGACATGTAAGAACCATGGATTCTGATGGTTTTGTTGTGTGGGATATTGATTGTTGTGGCAGGGGAGATGAGGTGACAAGTTTCGTAATTATTGTTATGACAGAATTATATTTTCATCTCCACTGTGTAGATATCTAATCAAGGTTCAATGTTATAAATGTGAGGCATGAAAGCTAATACAAGATTATTAACCATGCATTTCCATGTCTCATCCTTCTTTAAGTGTAAACTTGTTTAAAATCAAAATGTTTTTCCAACATTTCTGCATGAGTTGCTTATGTTTAAAGTATTTTCAGTGTCTCAAGCTAAAGATATATCTTATAATTTACCAATAAATCAGCAAGTAACCTTATATTTAGAATTACTGAACTTTGTCACAAATGGCTTAGCAGCTGTCAAAGAAATTCCTCTACTTTCTCATTTCCTAGCTTCATAAGATGCATTTTAAGTGGTCTTTTATTTTCCAAGTGTAAGCCCAGTTCTTGTGATTAAGTAATCAATATGGAAAGGGGGCGTTTTCTAGCCATAATCACAGGATTTGAATTATAATACAAAAACCAGAAAGTTATACTCACTTCAGGATTTTAGGACTTGTCATTTATTTTCAGTACCTAGAATCAAGTTACTTCCTTTTCTTTACCGAATACTCCTAAAGTCTCTGGTGCCTATACATGGCCAGGGAGGCTGCTCTGATGCATTGTAATTACAGTGCTGGAGCGTGGTAATTACTATGAGCTTTACATAAAGCACCCCAACCTCCATTTTGAAGTGCAAGGACACTGATACACGAGCCACTCCAGGAGCTTTAGAGTGGCTCTTGGAGCTGCTCTAATTAACCCACCCCCAACCCCACTCCTGGATCATGTGTATAAATGCCCTCTATTCCTACATTTGCTGCTTTTCTGCCAATTAGTTGGGGGGGGGGGGGGAGAAGGAAACAGTTGAAATGGCAGTGTCCTGCAATTCATATAGTTAATTAAATTAATTGAATAACTGGTAACTTAAAGGGAAAAAACTGCCACATATTAAAGTATATTTCAAAATGTTACTAATTTCAAAGTCCAATCATAATTGCTTTCAGTGACCATTTCCCTAAGCATCATCTAGGAAGAAAGGTTCAGAAACAGAAGTGTAATCAAATTCATATTAGAATACCAAATAATTAATCAAATGCTCCCAAGCTATTTGGGAGCATATATTCTGTATAGGAATAATACCAAATATATGTACCTATAGTTTGTTGTTTATTTTAGGCTCCTTATTTTAATGCAGACATTAAAAATGGCACAATTGGAATCAGATGAGTTTTATGCCCCATCCCAAGTATCATGCCTCCTACTATGCCAGACATGCATGGTTTGAGACTCTAGGCTGTCCCACGGCTGGGGCTGATAATCACATGATTATCAACCTGACCCTGAGCAGCCCCGGGTCCAGCTGGAGACCTGAGACTGTCCAGGATGGGTGGACAATCAGCTCCAGGTCTGGTTTGAGACCGGGGCTTTCCCAGGGCAGGGACAATAACCAGCTGGTTGTCAGCTTCATCCCTGGAACAGCCACAGGTTGGAGGCTCTGGAGGCTCTGCATATTTAATTTATCGCAGAATACGAACAAGCCATGAAGATGTTCCACATATTTTGTGGAATATCTTTGTGGCTGAATTACTACCTTATGGCACCGTAAATAGTATGCATGTCTAGCATTATTACAATTTATAGCACAATGAACACTGTAATTTCACCGTAACTGTAACACACCTAAGGCCAGGGGCCTTAGGCACAGATGAGCATATACCCTGTAACAACTTATTGGCTCCTGCAAGTTAGAACACAAGTTATAGTAGGGATGATTTGGAAGGTGACAACAGGAAGCTTAATGTGGTTGGAGAATTTTGAAGTACTTGGAACACACACTGTACCTCATGGCTGCAAGCAACAGCACTGAGCATATAGCACTTCAAATAAAATCTAACTTGTTGCAGTGCAAATGGAGTCCTTTTATTATTGCACAGAGCTCTGTGCATGGAACATACCCCCATATTATTAATACTGATTTTACGTACAGATGTAAATTGCACCACTATCGGAACAGACAGATAAGTAGATATCCTGTGTAGCATGCACAGTGGGTGGTTATTACTGCATCTTGTTGCTAGGCAACTGGAGGACAGGTATTAGTCAGTTTTTCTTTGCCTCCATCTATGGATGGACATGTACAGATTAAATTTAAACCTCCTCTGAGGTAATGTTAAATCAAAATGTCTAGAGAATGGAAAGAATGTATCCACTAAATTTGGAGTTACTCCACTTAAAAGATTTTTCATTGTCTGTCTGCTACATTTTTATACTGGTATTAACATTTCATCTACCTAAGACCTTTGATGAAAAAAAACTTATGTCAGTGATGATATGGTATAGTTTACAGATGAACCAAAACTAGACCCTAGAATTTGAACATCTTTAAAGTCAAATCTAGAGATCTGAACCTGGTTCAACTGTTATAAATCTGGGCTGGATTCAAAACAAGTAATGGACTTTCTTTAAGTCTCAGTAGTGGGTGCGTCTACACATGCACTTTACCATGGAGTTGACTAATTACCTCCTCACTTAAGCATAACTGTCTATACATGCACCAGTATTAGGGTGCAGTAAATTAATTGACTCCACTATAAGACAGCACTGTCGGAGACAGTATTATCTGATGGCATAATGGCAGAGTAATTACATACGCTGAAACACACATGTAGATGGTGACAAGGGCTGGCTGGGGCATTAGGGTGCTAAAATGTAGGGACTGCCTGCCACCTAGCCCCACACTTTAGTATCCTCATGCCCCAGCCAGTTGCTCCACCGCCCAGTGCCAGCACCTGAGGCTGAGGGATGACCCCTGGGCCCCGTGTAGGCCCAGGGCTGCCCCGCCTTGGCTCAAAGTGCTGCGGTCTGAGGCACACATGCAGACGCTGTGGCCAGAAGCAGCTGACTCTGGCGCAGTCGATCACATCATCTTAACAGAATGTGTAGATGTTCCCAGTGTAACTAGTTTACTTCACTATCAGTTCTCAAGAGATTTGACTTAAAACAGTGTTAAGTTTGCACATAATAATATCTTGATCTTTTAATAATTTAGAAATCACCCAAGATGACTGATTTTACAACTATACACCATTATAGACCAAAAACGTTGCAAGAACCATTTGTAAGATTTTGGTGCCATTAAATCTACACATTAATTTCAGTCAAAACTAAGTCTAGATCTGGATCAGAACTGTATCTTCAAACTAGTTCTGCTATACTTGCAATTGATACGTATTAAAATATTTGTATTTTAATCTGTATCAAGATGATAATGCCATACCCTAAATTATTGAACAGCCTTTTAACTTGGGTATGAAACAGAAACACATCAGGTGCAGCCAAATGAGCGTGGTCATGTTGTATGTGGCGCCACAAACACATCTGCAGTGCCACATACCGCACAGTCAGGTGCTCTCCACACTGCCAGGGCATGCTGCCTGTGCACATGCTGCTCTGCTTTTTTTTTTTTCCTCTGCAGCAGGGGGTCAAAAAAAACCCATGGAAAAAAAAAGTGGAGCAACACATACACAGGCAGTGCGCACTGCTGAAAAGCAGAGCCAGGCAGCCCAGAGCCATACTGTTGCTTCCAGTCAGGCTCCGTCTAGCAGGATTGTTGCTGCTGCAGCCACAGGAGGCTGCCAGGACCCCAGGTAAGGCTGCTGTGGCCAGCCTAGTGCTAGCCTCAGCTTCCCCTATTACCCCTGTGATAACTTGCCACACCAAACCACACATCACATGTGCATTCCCCAGAGACAAGTAGCTGTGGCTTTGTCATGTATTGTGTCCTACATTAGTTAGCTAGTTTGTTAAGCCTTGTTAGTTTGAGACATCTCGAGTTTGTTTAAGTTTTCCACCTGTTCAAATTATATTTTTAATTTTTGTGAGCTTCTGCTCTTGCAGATGCAGCCACGAAGTGCCAAACACCTCAAGATAAATCATTTAATTTCTAACCCAACATAAGCCAGGAAATAATGTCTGTTCTCAGGAGATTTTCAGTTGAAGTTTACATAACCAAGTTTGCATAACCAGGAGCTTCAATGCCCTAGCAATTACAGTCTCATCTCACTGAAGCTTCGGTAGAAATTATATTCTAAGTCAACCTTACAAACCTATAGCCATGTTGGACTCAACACTTGCTGTTTCATTTGATCTTAGATACCAAACATGTTAAGGTGAGCTTTCGGGTGTCTCTCTAAATAGAATTCACACAAAGTCTTTTCATGCCTGGCCATCACCTATTAAATGGCGTTATGTTGCATAGCTTTATGAGCTGTTTTATGAGATGTTTTCTCATGTAATTCAATGTTTCCTTCCAGCCTATAGTGAAAAACAGTGACTGACCAGTAGGTGGCTGTATTTCTTGTGACAATTTTTTTACTTATGTTTCATGTATTTCTCTTTCTTCATTTTATGGAAATTTGGGTGCTCATTTTTTTCCCCTCCTTTTTCTTTCAGGGATACATAAAAGACTGGTAAACTCAATTTCACTAGACTTTTTAGTTTATAAACTTTTTTGCCATCACCCAAAACAAATGCTTCTGGAAATACTGTATTATTTTCTAAGCAATATCGAGAACAACTTGAAGTGTCAGTGTGCCTACATGCACAGATCTGTAAGAAAACATATTTAATTTTAAAGTTTTTAAAGTCTTAATATTGTGAAAATAATAAAAAATATAAAGAGTAAAGAAAAAAAAGTCCTTTAAAAGTACTTTAAACTATTTAGTTGATTTAATAATTTTTAACAGAAACACAATAATTTATTTAATTTATTCACTGTTATTATTATTTTTAATACATTACAACCTAGCAGCAAAATGAAGATAATGGCCCAAATGTGTCTTATCTCTATAAATACATATAATGAAGTGGTGGTTAGTAGGCCTGTGCGAATAGGGAAGTATTCAATTCAGATTCGGCTGATTCGGGGAACAGTGATTCAATTCAGAGATTCAGATCACTGTCCTGAATTGATTCAGCTGAATCGGCTTCGGAAGATTTGGCACAGATTCAGACAGATTCAGATATTAGGCCATAAACAATAATGGGGAATCACTAAAATACCTATAACTTGGTAATTTTTTAGCTGATTCAGATAACAATTGCCCCTTCTGAGGGCATGAAGCAGGCCTGCCAAGCTTGAAGGAGATAAGTGCAGAAATTTCTGGGAAACGATACCTCAAAGTCTTGAAACCAAAACTCATGTTGTGTGTGTGTTAAAGTAGATTTAGATGAAAACAGCAGGAAGGGTAGCCCTTTCTGAGGGCACAAGCCTGCCAAGTTTCAAGGATATAGGTGCAGGGGTGTAGCTGGGCACTGTTTGTGCCTGCCACTTTAAGGACTGAAGCCAAGCAGCCAGCAGGTGCTTGATGGGTGTTTGATGAGGCCAGCCATTTTAAATTCAGGGCTGCCTATATAAGCAGGGCATTTTGTTACTGGCTGGAGGTGCAGCAACATCATCTGGCTGAGAGACTTCATGGAACACTCTGGAGGTAAGGGAGGAGCTGTAGGGGATGGTCAGGAGGCTCCTTGGTCCTGGACATGACCTAAAACTGCACCCTGCCAGGAGTGGGTGGCCTGGTGGAGCTCTCAGTGGTACAGGAGCCCCCAGGAAATGCCAGGCCAGTTACCACCCTGGTGAAAGGCAGGTCAGAGCACCTTAACCCCAGCTCCCACAACCGGGTGGGTTACCCCTTGTAGGGTCCAGAAGGTGGGTTACCCACTTGTAGGGTCTGAGAGAATATGAGCATAGACTCAAAAAACCTGTCTTGACATCCCCTGACTGGTCAATGCTGGGGCCAGGACAAGATGGGTTGAAGGGCCAGAGGCCCACCGCAAGAGATGCCCAGAGCTGAGGGCCTGGGGTTCTGACTGGTCTGGAGGTGGGGCCAGGGCCAGTGTAGCCAAAGGTCCTGGGGGGACCACACCCACAAGGGGGAAGCAGCTCAGGGAGCTATGTAGCCTAGAATGAAAGTGGAGTCAGCTGTCTGAATGGAGGGATCCAGGTGGGGTTCAAACAGTAGGATTCTGGGGCCCGGAGTGGGGCTGGTGACTGTAAGAACAGAGGATGCCATCTGTGAGGCATGGGCTGCAGTGTAGGGGATGTACAGAGCTGCGGATAGCACCCCCTGGCATCGGGGCAAGAAACGGGCAGCCTCCTGCTTAATTAACATCAATTAACTAATTATCATCAAGGCGTGGTGGGTGAGAAGGTGGGCGGTTAGCTCAGAAACAGGTGGGCGGGTCACAAGGAAATCGGTTCAGAGAAGGGCCCCTATGTTATAAGGGGTTTCTGGGAAACTGCACCTCAAGCTGCTGACAAGCAAAACTTGTGTCACGTGCATGTGTTAAGGTGCAGCAGAGTAAAAACTGCAGGCCTGGTAGCCTCTCCTGAGGTGATGGAGTGTGCCAGCTTTCAAGGAGACAGGTGCAGGGGTTTCTGGGAAACTGCACCTCAGGCTGCTGACAAGCAAAACTCATGACATGGGTGACTGTGTGTGTGTGTGTGTGTGTGTGTGTGGGGTGGGGGGGGTAAGGCACACCCCCACTGGCACTGGGGCCTCTACATGACATGGTAGTGTGCCCCAATGAGGTCTCCTTCCCGCTACATCCTCAGTCCAGTCCACCACTTTAAATAACAACACGTAAGTAGTACTAGCATCTCAGACAGCCAAACTGTCACAGACTAGAGCCTTTCTTTCCTTTCCTGCAGGAGCTTCTTCTCCAGAGAACTCTCCCTGCCAGCCCCAGCCCTGGGGCTTGGATGTCTTCAGGGCCCTGAATCTTTCTGGTCAGGGAACAGGTACTAGGGGTGTTGGTCTAAGGACATGGCACTGGTGGACAAGGTCCTTTGGGTCAATCTTGTATCTTTTAGTAGATCAACTGAAGAGTTGGAGAAATACATCTTAGCAAGCTTTTTGATTGAAAAAACCCTTCATGAGGCTGAGGAAGCACCTGCAGTTGTGTGCTGTTCCTGGATGGAAGTTATAGTAAAGAAGCCAGAGGCTGGCATGCAATTGAGGCAAGAAAGCCAGTCAGTGGAAATGGAGGCATCAGCACTGGGGGACAGGTTGGGGTAGAGGGGGAAGGGGGATGTAGCAGCACAGGTAAAAGTAGGGAGGTACCTGGGGAGTCAGATGTTGGGCAGGTTATAGTGTGTCATAGATCAAATGTGTATATTGAGTCCATGAGTTTCTGTACCTAGGAGGCTGCTGAAGTGCAGTTCATAGGCTTGCCTGTGAAAAGTGCTGTGGAAATTCAAACAAGCACCGAACCTTCCTAACCTAAACTCATCACCAGAAGCAAGCTTCCTATACCTCAACACACACAACCTGCCAACAATCTCCAGTACCCCCACAAATTGCACACCAGAATCTATCAAAAACAAGAATACCCAACTACCTGTGGGGGAACATTTCTCACAAAAATACCATTCTGTCTTCAGTCTCTCAGGCCTGGTACTGAAGGGAATTTACAAACCACTTTTCACAGCCACTTCACTTTCCACTTTTCCATCCAGAAACAGAGCGCACACACCAACTGCAGGTGCTTCCTCAGCCTGAAAAAAGGGGTTTTCAACCTGAAAGCTGGCATTCCAGACAGCTAAGCTGAGCTCACTTGGAGCCTCACAGCTCCACTGCAACCAAGAAGCCTCAGGCCTATCAAAAATGTGGCAGGTCTGGGCTTTACCCAGCCAGGACTATGTGGATGCTTGTGGTAGCTGAAGGTTATGGTGGCTCCTACCCGCTTTTCACCAGGGAGATCCTTGGTCCTGGCATTTCCTAGGTCCGCCACACTGCCAATGGCTCTACCAGGCCTCCCTGACCCTAGCAGAGTGCAGTTTTAGTGGTCATGCCAAAGACCTGGGGCCTCCTTCTCCATAGTCCCAGTCCATACCTCCGAATTCATCATGGCATGGAAGCTGAGCAGGAATATGTTCTACCCCTGCAGTGAGTGCCCCCTCCAGCTCTGAGAGTAGGGCATTAACTGGTTTAAAAAAATAAAATGGAAATAGGTGCAAATGGAGTGAGGAGGGTGGCACTCACTTTGTCTGCAGGTGGAGCTTGGGGAACCCTAGCAGTGGTTCAACCTGAGGAACACCAGCTCCTCCACCAAACAGGATCCAAGCAGCTGTGGTGTGGTGGCACAACATCCCCAGCAATGCTGAACACCAACTCACTTGGAACACTGGTCAGTGGACAAGACAGGTGTTCCCGGGCAACCATGGCCAGATCCTACCACATCTGGCTATGCCTTACCCAGTAGGCCAAGGGGCGCAGTCTAGCGGCTCCACATCCTCAGTGAGATAGGTAGCCACTGAAACCTCAGCACTACCTGCCCGAGGCTGGGGTCTGGTGCATCTGGACTCCAACAATAAACCTATGCCCTTGGCCCACATTGGCAGAGGCTGGTGTGGAGCAGACTGGCTGGTGCTGGGAGTGCTGGCATGGGAAAGTGGATCTCCTCTTCCACATCCCCTCACCTCTGTCCTTCTGCCTCCCTGACTCTGTTTCATAGATTCTAGGGTCGGAAGGGACCTCAATAGATCATCAAGTCTGACCCTCTGCATAGGCAGGAAAGAGTTCTGGGTCTAGATAACCCCAGCTAGATGCATATCTAACCAACTCTTGAAGACCCCCAGGGTAGGGGAGAGAACCACCTCCCTTGGGAGCCTGTTCCAGACCTTGGCCACTCGAACTGTGAAGTTCTTCCTAATGTCTAGTCTAAATCTGCTC
>NW_005841834.1:3331315-3333966 GCF_000455745.1 Alligator sinensis
TACCCCCCGCCGGTGGCGCCACAATGCCGTCAGCCAGTGCCTTCAGCACCCTCGGATGGAGCTCATCCGGGCCTACCGACTTAAACGCATCCAGTTCCTCCAAATGACTCTGCACCATCTCAGGGTCTACGCATGGAAGTCTGGGACCCTGCTGCTGCCTCTCCACAATCCCAGTGAGAGACTTGTCTTGCCCCTTGCTTAGGAACAGTGAGGCAAAGAACTCATTGAGGAGTTCAGCCTTGTCCCCCCTGTCCATCACCAATTGCTTCTTCCCATTCAATAGAGGTCCTATTCCACCCTGGGCCTTCCTTTTACTCCCTATATAGCTGAAAAATAATTTCTTGTTGTTGACCAGCACCTAAATCCAGTGATTGAGGGTTTTGGTGCTGCCATTGCACATGCTCCCCTTCACCCTTGGGTCGCACATGCCCACCAGCATGAACCGTAGTGGACCACAAGGGATCCAGCCATTTTCTGATGCCCTCCTTCAACCACCTCACCAGTGCCTGCACATCTGGTGACAGTGGTTTGTCCCAACCAGGAATATTGATACCCTGGAACTTCTCCATTTCATTCTCAAGTTCCTTCACTACAGGGATCGCCTGGCTAAGAAGGGCATCGCCAGTGCTGAGGGTCTTGGTGGCCTCAAGGAAGGGCTTGAGGACCACCAAGATCTGGAAAATGTTATCCCACTCAGTTCTCTTAAGGGGACCGCTGATCCCAGTTTCCCCGAACAAGGCCATCTCATGGATGGTCTTCTGTTGCTCCACCAGCCTTTCCAGCATCAGGCATATGGAGTTCCACTGAGTCTCCAGATCCTACATGATTTTGTGCTGTGGGATGCTTGGATCTGCCTGTTTCTCCCACAGCATCTTGCTGCCCTTGAAGCTGCAGTGGAAGTAGCCCACCACATTCCTGCATTTTGAAGTCAGCTGGGTGGTAGTTATGGCACCATCAATGACAGCCCTGTTCCCCTTCAAGGTGTCCCTGACTATGAGGTGCAGCTTGTGTGCCACACAGTGGATGCCAACAAAGTTGGCATCATGGACAGCCTTGACCATGAACCCACATGTGAGCTTGCTCTGCTCAACCAGTCACCCTTGCACCATGCGGTTCATAGTCACTGTGATCTCCCTTGCTGTGTGGGACTCATCCATCACCTTGGCTTGAAGGAGAGCCCACCGATGGCCTGACTGATTGCACCAGTGCCCTGTGAAGTGCAAGGCTACCTGCAGCCCTACCTTGGATAGCTCCTCCCTCAAGTACTCCCTGAATGCCTCATATAGGGAGAGCACCATTGTCCTGCTAAAGGTGTTGTGTGCAGACACTTGGTAGGATGGGGCCATGAGCCACCTGATCCCTGACCACTCAACTAAGGAGAAGGGCTTGCTATCCAGAGCAAGCACCTCCCCAATGCTATGGGTGATCTTGCTCATCCTTGCAATGCATACCCCTTTGTCTGTGGCTTTCCCCCACTGCTCCAGGGTAGCCTGGGCCTGCTTTGGGGGGATGGAGGCTTTGAAGCAAGCAGAGAACTACCCTTTGGGTATGCTCCCACTGCTGCCGGGTTGAGGAGGAAGAAAGGCAAGGGGGTGCTGCCTCCTGAGATGCAGCAACATCACCATAGTAGTGAAGTGTTTCACCTTCTTGCCCTGGCTAATCTGCCTTCATCAGTGCTGACATTTAGCATACTTGGTATCATCTGCCACTTCAAAATCATCCCACACTACATTACTCCCTGGCTTCTGGGTTGAGGGTGTGGATCTTGCCTTATCCCCCTCCTCAGCAGGCAGAGGCACTGTCGCAGGGCTCAAGTGCCTATATACTAATGCTACCTGTCGCAGGGCTCAAGTGCCTATATACTAATGCTAGGAGCATGGGAAACAAGCAGGATGAACTAGCGCTCCTGCTTGCACAAAACACCTATGACTTAGTAGGGCTAACGGAAACCTGGTCAGATTCATCCTACGACTGGGCGGTACATATTGAGGGTTATAGATTGTACAGAAACCACAGGGTGGGAAAAAAGGGGGAGGGGTTGCGCTCTATGTCAATGAGCAATATACATCGACCCTCATCAAGACGGAATCCAAGGATGAGGAAGTAGAAGGATTGTGGGTTAGGCTACATGGGGGACAAGGAGAAAGGAATTTGGTGGTACGGGTCTGCTACAGGCCCCCACATCAAGGGGAAGAAATATATGCGGGGCTCTTGAGGCAGCTCTCAGAGACCATAAAAGCTAAAGAGGCGGTAGTCATGGGGGACCTAAACTACCCAGACATCTGCTGGGAGTCACAGATGGCAAAGTCCCACCACTCACGCAGGTTTCTAACCTGTGTACAGGACCTCCACCTGACACAGGAGGTACACGGTCCCACTGGGGGGAATGCCATACTGGATCTGGTATTGGCAATGGGGGATGACATGGTAGGGGACCTACAGATCGGTAGCCATCTGGGGGACAGTGATCACCTAATAATAGAATTCACCATAAGACGTCGAGTGGGTAAGGTAACTAGTAGGGTGAAAGTGCTAGACTTTAGGAAAGCTGATCTCAATGAACTCAGGCAAATAGTCAAGGACGCACTGCAGAATAGGAGTTTTGAAGTGATGGGAGCCCAAGAAGGGTGGCTGTGCCTTAAGGAAACGAT
>NW_005841834.1:3335479-3352997 GCF_000455745.1 Alligator sinensis
CACTTTATCGTGCATCAGCAGATGCATGACGAATAGGTCCAAGGAGGTGATACTTCCCCTCTATCGGGCGCTGGTCAGACCGCAGTTGGAGTACTGCGTGCAATTCTGGGCACCGCACTTGAAGAGGGATGCGGATAACCTGGAGAGGGTCCAGAGAAGGGCCACTCATATGGTTAAGGGCCTGCAGACCAAGCCCTATGAGGAGAGACTAGAGAAACTGGACCTTTTCAGCCTCCGCAAGAGAAGGTTGAGAGGCGACCTTGTGGCTGCCTATAAGTTCATCACGGGGGCACAGAAGGGAACTGGTGAGGGTTTATTCACCATGGTGCCCCCGGGGGTTACAAGAAATAATGGCCACAAGCTAGCAGAGAACAGATTTAGATTGGACATTAGGAAGAACTTCTTCACAGTTAGAGTGGCCAAGGTCTGGAACGGGCTCCCAAGGGAGGTGGTGCTCTCCCCTACCCTGGGGGTCTTCAAGAGGAGGTTAGATAAGCATCTAGATGGGGTCATCTAGACCCAGCACTCTGTCCTGCCTATGCAGGGGGTCGGACTCGATGATCTATTGAGGTCCTTTCCGACCCTAACATCTATGAATCTATGAACAGGAGGAGCTATCAGCTGAGCCACTTGCCTCCACAACTTCCTCTGAGGTGCCTTCCTGACAAGGAGACCTGGGTCTAGGGGAACTTTGAGGGGTGTGGAGCACAAACACAGATTCCCCCTTGGTCCCCAGAATTTCTTTAGCTAGGGTACTCAGGTCCACTGGTTCCATATCCAGCTCCTCCTCTGGCAGTAGGAGGCTCACGCTGGGAGATGAAATTGGGGTGAAGAAGACAGTCGTTCTGCTGCTGGTGCCTATTTGTCAAGTTAGGGAAGGTGGGGCAGGTGCAGGAACAGGTACTGCTCCCACTCCCTTACTTCCACTGGCAGCAGAAGACTCATCGCTGTGAGGAAAAAGGATGCATCTGTGTTTGGAGTACGGGGGAAACTGCGCTCTAGCTCTCCCACTACCTCCTCTAGCCCCTCTCTCTCCCCTGGCAGAAGGCCTAGCACCTGCCTTTCCAGCACACTTCATATTAATCTTTCCTGTGGTGGAAAATGTTTCTGTGTGTGTAACTAACTAAGAATATATGTCTCCTTCTTCTTCTCTGATATATGACTGTGTCTGACTTCTTCTTTTGTGTTGTGTTTACTATTGTGTGCATACCTAAAATAATATCTCTTCTTCTTCTCCTATGACTATCTGACTTCTGTGTTATGTTAATCTGAATCTCTATCTGACTTCTTCTGTGTTGCCTGTAGTCTGATTGTAACTATAACTAATAATAACTAATAATAGCACCTATACATAATTTGATCTCTTCTTCTTCTATGACTCTCTGACTTCTGTGTTGTGTTAATCTGAATCTCAATCTGACTTTTTCTTCTGTACTGTCTTTAGTCTGTATGTAACTATGAATGTCTGACTTCTTCTTTTATGATACATGTGTGTGCTCCCCTGCACAGTGATGGATCACTGCCAGGGAAAACCCAGCTTTCTTTTTAAAAAGCGTTGGGGGAAAAAAAAAGAACAAATATAAATTGAAATAAATGGATTGGATAGGGATAAGTAGAGGAATTCTAGTTAGTATGCTATATCCAATCCTTTCCAAGAACAGAAAGTAGCAGGAGACTGACTAGGTAGGAAGCCAAGCCAGTCCAGTACCTTTCAGACACTGTTGCTGAGGCAGAAACAGCTCACAAAAGGCACAGAAAGCCTAAAGACAGAGGCTTACATGCTGTTTCTACATCCCTCCCCCAGATCACTGTGATTGGAAGGGGACTCAGGGAAAGATCATGGTCACTGGTCAGCTACAGATGTCAGTCTTTCCATGTCTGCTCCCCCTGCCTCTTCTCAGTTTCTGTTCCCATGAAAGACTGCCTTCCAAATCTCTGAATCTTTTGTGAATCAATTTGGAACTCCAAATCAATTCGGAAGCTTTTTGTCTTCTCCCAATTTGATTTGGATTTGGTGATTTGGCCTCTGAATCTGCTCCAAATCAAATTGCAGACCAAAGATACTCACACCCTTGGTGGTTAGCCATGTTAATCTGAAGTGAGGCAGAAGGTAGGACAAGGTAGTACAAAGAGACATGAGTTTTCATAGGCAACAGTCTATTGACTGAAATAGTATGTTGGCTATGGAAGGTCATGCCTCTCTGAACCAGTTAGTCTTTAAGGTGCTACCTTGCCCTACCATCCTTCTAAAAACTTATAACAACACAATTTATGAGCTTAAAAGCTGTTAATTGTTCATATGCAATAATACTCAAGGAATACTTAGAGATTTGGGTTTTACTTTATTTTGGTGCTTTTTTCTGTGATCTATTTGTATTGCCCAATACTGCCCTGAACACGGGCAGGGGGAGTCTCACAATCCAGGTTATTATTAGTGGCAATGGTGGTGTTAATCATGACCAGAATGTATATATTGTATACATTTTCAGATTTAAAAAAAAACAACTTTAAATATATAGCAATTGAAAAAAAAAAGCTGTATTAAATACAACACTGTGGTTGAAAAACTAAGAGGGCAATAATCCTGAATTTCAATGTTATGGTTCCCAAAGCAACTGTAACTGAAACAAGATAAGGTCTTGTTGCTATAGGAATATGACTTTGAATAAATCATTCTCTTGTACCTATGTAGCATTTTATATCACTATAAGGTATACTGTGTTTTATTTATGCTGTATGCATATGTATTTGATGTGACTGACTTAATGTTGCTGAGGGAATCATAATTTGGTTGAAAAGTTTGATTTGTGTTTAAGTTCTCATCCCCAATGCTGCATTAATGTTTTTTGCATCACATTACTTTGTTCTTAAAAATATAGTGCATAATTGCTCATAAAATAAAAAAAAAACCCTGCAACTGATTTGAGTGTATATAGCACTCAAACGATAAATAGAGTAAATCCAGTAAAAAATAAAAATAACTCACCTGATTGCAAATTAATATAAATGCATGCAGTCATTTATTTCAATGTGTAATGGATGATTCAAATGTGATAGTGTGCATACACCTGATATTTTGCAAGGATACTTATTGAAAAGATTGCACTTTGAAACAAACAATAAATTTCACCCAAGGGTTAACCATTTCCAAAGCATTATAAGAGCCTGAAAAGAGAAGTTTAAAATAAGTATGCCTCCTGAGCCATCACCAGACCATGGTGCATGCTGAAAGAGTCCCTTTCTTTAAATACCTTGACTGTGCTCCTTCAAGAGTTGAGACAACCAAAGTATAGTTTTAATAGGGCAAGTAATATTAAAATCCTTGGAAATTCAATAAGATAGTTAATAGAAATTAGTGAAAAAGGCATAAATTTTAAATAAGAATTCACATGGAGCAGATATGCACAAGTCATTTGGAATAATCTACAGCAGGGGTTGTCAATTGGGGTACACATACTCCTGGGGGTACTTGAGAAAACCCTAGAGTGTATGCCTGGGTGGGAACAGAGTGCCACCATGCAACACCCTGCCCTGCCTCACAGGCATTGCCCACCTGGCTGGACACCGGGGGGGGGGGGGGGGAGGGAAAAGCCTGCACACGGTGGCTGCCGCCACTCTGTGTCCAGCAGTGTGCCACCTTGCCCCTCCCCCCCACACCCCAGCTCAGCATCTGGCTGTGCACCACACAAGTTGTATTATCAGGAATCTCTCAATTCAAGGATGACTTCTACCATGGCTCATTGATGAGCTTTCAGGTGACTAAAGTGTCCAATCCTTCAGCCACAGAATTTTCAGGTTTTTTTCACAGGGGAAAGTAGGCTGCAGACTGAGATTCCTGACTTTTTCCTTTCTCTGATTCAAGGACAAGATGCTTTACCTTGAAATGGGCTGCTTCCTGGTTGAGGCTGCAGTGCCATCGGGGTCAGGTTGGCAGCCAGCTGCTCCCAACTCTTGAAGGTTTTCTTCAGGTAATCGTTAAATGTGTCCTCAGGCCATCAAGCTGGGAGTAGAGCACTTGTTTGGAGAACTGAAAGTCTAGCATTGCCCGGGGAGGTGCTATAAGGCCTGGGCCCTCTTCAGCCTGGAATCCTTTTAGTCGGTGACATCAGGTTGTGAGGGAACATTTCTATCCTCTCCCCCAACCACCTGTTGATGTTAAATTCTCCCCCTTTTTTTTTTTTCTTATTTGTTCTTACCTACCATGACTTTGATCTTGTTCTAGGTAGGAAGCTGGTCCCACTGGGGTGAATAAGTCCAGGCTTACTGGAGAGAGATCTTCATGGGGCTCCACCTCCCCTACACCCTGCTCTTATCACATCCAGGATGTTCTTCAGCACTGTGCACTGGGATGCAGCCCCCTTCCCTTCAGGCTGCATGTGATGGTCTTCTCTGGGGGTGTCTGGCATCTATGTCAGACCCCTTTTTGTTGAGTTTTGGCTAAGCCACTCAGCAGGGCTATTGAAGTCTTTATCAGTAATTCAACTAGGTCTCCTGATGTCTCCTCCTAGTAGTGCCAAACACAATCCTCATCACTCATTGTGCATGTGTTCCTCCATCTATCAATTAATTTTAATAGTACCATCACTATCAAAACCAATTCAATAAACAAGTATTGTCATTGGAGTGAATTCCCTTCACACTCTATCTATTTCCTTGTTCAACAGTTCTGAAGGAAACCAAAACAATGAAGAATTAATTTAAATTCCCTCATGTACCTGATGTAGTTCCCCTCTACAGATTTACTTTAACAGTCCTGGAAATAATGAAATTAATTTGAACATGAATGAAATAAACACTCATGGTTAGCTCATGGCTGCAAGCTGTGTACTACTCACCTCCTCAAGCACTTACTTCATTCCACAGCTTCCACCTTCTCCAGGCGCACCACCCTCAATGGCTCCAGCAACAGTCACTGGCCAGGTTGGTGATTCTCTGATCACATTCACCGGTTGCCGTGCACCACCTCACCATGTTTGGCTGCAGGCAGGTGTCAGCAAGAGAGTCCTTTGGCATCTCCTCCGCTGGGATGCTGCAGTCTCTCCTCAGCTATCCCTCTCTGGAGCCAGAAATACTGTTCCAGGCTCAGCTGCTGGCAAGCCAGAGTGAGCACTGACTCCATAAGTGCAGAGTGGTGTTCTGGTCCCTGACAGCACTCCCTACTCTGCTTGGGGTAAGTTCCAGACAGGGGTCACCCTCATGCTTCCCTCTCTTCCCAGGGTCTTGCCTTCCACAGGCATCCACACACACTGTGCAGTCCAGCAAAGTTGGTGCTTGAAGATAACCAACTCAATGCTGAAAGTGTTGACTTGAGCAAGAATGCTGGCATTTGTGCAGTGATCTTCTCATCTGATGTGGAGGATTTTTCAGTATCATTAGTGATACCTCTCCAGGCTCTTGAGATGACAACAGGAGGTCACCCACATTTCACACCTGTGGAGGAGGGTGGGTACGATGACTGCACTATAGACATGGATCTTGGAGCCATTCTGGAGATCATGATGAATATAGCCATGCTGAAGCAATCACCCAAAGGAGGCATTTGCATACTAGACCTTGTGCTGGATCTCCTCATCAGTATTCATTCTTTGAGAGAAATGGCTACTGAGGTAGAGGAAATGCTCAATTACCTCCAGGGTCCTTCTCTCTATGGTAATCTTGGTAAGGGGTCATATTAATGGCCTACGGAAGGCTGATAGAGAACTTTTATGTTCTTGATGTTGAGAGAGAGGCCCAAAATTCAGTAGGCTTCTCTGAAAAGATCCAGCACAATCCAGAGGTTTTTTTCAGCGTACACTAGGATGGTAGTCTTTGGCCTTAGTGAGGTCAGTGAAAACCATATATAAATATGAACCTGAAGTCCTGAACCTTTTATTGGACCTTGCAGACACAAAAAGATCATGTCAATTGCCCAACAGGATGGTCTGAAACCACACTGATATTTCAGCAGGGCTTCCTCAGCAAGAGGTAGAAGAGGGTTCAGGCAGATGTAGGCAAGGATTTTTCCTGTGGTGGAAAGGAAGAAAATAGCTCCCACACACATACTTATCTAATTTCTTAAAGACAGTCATGATGTTGGTATTCCTCAGGTCCCCAGGGATCTCTTCACTGTTCTAAATTTGAAGAATAAATTCATGGAGTCTCAGTATTAGTTCCTTACCTCTAGCCTTGACATACCTCAGCAGGTATGTCATCCAGTCCAGTAGCTTTGTTGTTCTTGATTTCCTTGATGACATGCCAGACTTCTTGTAGGATAGGAGGGTTGGTGAGGGATCCCCTTTCAGAGGGTAGTGAGATGGACTTGATGGTGGTATCTGCCGAAGTTGATTCATGGTTCAGGAGTGCCACAAAGGGCTCTTTTCATCTAGCTTGGATAGGTTCATTGCTTTTGAGGAGCACTGAGCCATCCTGCAATCACAGGGAAATGAATGGGACCATGGGAAGTTTGGTTATAGATAGCTTCTGTTGTCTGGAAAAAGCTATGCATGCAGCTATGTATGCATGTCAACATAGGGCACATCTACACAAGATGCATTAATGCACATTAGCCTAACTGAATGCACATTATGGGCACACATCTACACATACACACCCTTAATGCACATTAAAAATGGTGAAATTAGGTTGATTGTGCCTAAATTTGACACCTGTAAATACAGGTATCAGATTTAGGTGTGATTAGTTAAAGCACATTAATGCACATGTAGACATGACCTGGCACTAAATTTAGTGCCTGGTCTGCCCAGCCACTAGGGGTACAAGGCAGGTGCACTTAATGCCAAGCCCCTGCATGAGTAGACACCTGCCAAATATCTTGTAATGAGCATTATATTTAGTTGTGCATAAATGCATGCTTAGACATTTGTTAATGCCCATAGAGTTGTACCTCCTTGCCACCATTGAATTTTGATATCCCAGATCTTCCTTTGAGCTTCAGTTTTGAGGAGCTGATATGCCACTTCCATCTGCCGAGATGAGCTATCATCTTGCCAAGCAGCATAAGTTCTTCTTGTTCAGTCATGGAGGGCTTGGATCTCAATATTGCTCACATCAAACCAGTCTTGGTTTCAATGAGCAGTATAGATGATGGATTCAGCACATTTTAAATCCCTTACAGAGTTTGTCAATATTGACTTGGTTTGTGAACAGGACATAGAGCTTTTCAGGGAGAGAGTCAGAGATCCTTACAGACCTCCAGGTCTTAAAGACATTTGGTGTTGAAAGTCCTTCACATTGCTTTTGCCTGGTTTCATTGTTTAGGAGCAAGCAGGATGTTTGTAATGGATCTAACAAGACAGTGATCTGTCCAGCAGTGATTCTTTCCTGGCATGGCTCATGTGATATGGACATCCATTCAAATCACAGGCTCTAACCCTAACATAGCCAAGGAGGTCTTGGTGGTTAGAGCACAGGTATCTCCATTAGGTTTTTTATTTGTCACTCAGTCTGAAGATGATGTTCATGATGACAAGACCATACTCTGTGCATTTGCTCAGCGAAGGATACTGTTGGGAGCTGGCTTTCCCTACTCCTTCCTTCCCAATGGTACCACTCTAGAGTTCTAAGTCACTTCTGACTCTGGCATTGAAGTCACCAAGGCAAATTATCTTGTCTTCCTTGTGAGTGTTAGTATGTGATCAAGGTTGGAGTAGAACTGTTCTTTGACATGCATCAAGCATTGGGGCATATGCACTGATGGTGGTGGTGTACTGGTTGTTGCTGAGCTTGAGACAGAGGGTCACAAGATATTTGTTAATGTCCACAGGGAGCTCCATAAGTTGACTGACAAGCTGCTTCTTGATGGTGAATCCAATGCTGTGAATATCTGGCCTGGGCTAGTTTACTCTTCCAAAAGAAGGCATAGCTTCTACTCTCTTCCCTCAGAAGACTCTCATCTGGTTGTCTTGCCTCACTCAGAGCTGCAATGTCAATGTTGCATCTTTCTAGCTCCCTGGAGACAATGGAATTTTTCTTTCTGGTCATTCATTGTCTTTATTATTAATCAAGGTTATCCATCAAAGAATGTTCCATGTTGCAAATACTATTGTCATTTTATGGTATTTTTGACCACAGAGTGATCCCATTGTATGTGGTAATCCAGCCTGGAGGAGATAAAACAGTTTAGGTTCAGGGCACCTTTTCTAGCCCCTTTACTCTGTTGGGCAAGGAGAGGGTAACTTGAATAGGACTGCTCAGTCATGGTACCATCTGCCAAATTTCACCCCATGAGAAACCCCATGAGAAACCCTTTGTCTCACCATAATTTAAGTAGGTCCCTATTTATTCCTCACTGGAATCATACTGGAGGTCAGATGATGTTAGCAAAGATTGTATACCTCATTTTTCTTCATTTACTCCAGGTTCATGTCTGTAGAAGAATCTTAGTTCTGAATTCCATGCCTTCCTAATCTGTTGGAGCTGGGAAAGTTTTAGACACTGTCTATGGTTTTGGGTTTCTGAGCATGCATTCAAGGGACAGGGCTTGTCTGACACTTCTATTATTGGTAGTTAGGATCCTCTGATGCAAACAGTGAGACCTTAAAAATAGTGCCATTTCTCCCAAACATCCCTAGCAGTTTACTCAGATTCCCTCCACATGGTAACGGGTTCCCTCTTCAGGGACACATAGTCCACATAGTATACAATACAAACACAGATGGTCTTTTCACACAGTTTCTAAGCACACAATGTAAAAGAGTACATAGATCAAGGTGATAACAACAACCATCATCATAATCATAAATCCTACATGCATTTCCTTGCCTCATCTTCCTTATTACTTCACAGTATTCCTTGGGTTGGAAGTAGTATCTTTCTGGATTGTAAAAAATCTTTCTGCAGATCATGGCTGAACAGCATAATCTATCTCCTTCAGGGTTCACTTGATTTGCCACTGATATGTCCAACAGCTAAACACACACCTATTTGTGTTTCTCTGTTCTGCTGCAGGCTATCCCTGGGTAGTACCCTAGTAATAGTGTGTCTGTTCTACCAATGTCCAAGACCTCCCTTTGTGGTGTGTGTCATTGAAAAATTTGTTCCCCTGCCCTGCTTTGTAGGCACTCAAATTTATACTTCCCAGCACTAACACCTGACCCCTTTTTTTGATGTTGGGGATTTTCCTTGGTTCTAAACACTCTTCTTGTGCATAACCTAGTTTTAATGTTCAAAGATAAAAAGTTAAGGTTAACTACTCTCCATTGTGCCAGAGTTGGTGGATACAAGTTAGAGGCCTTGTCAGCAAATGATAGTTTTCACATGCACAGAGAGGTAGTAAAAATACAGCAATTTCATCACAAGAATTTCATAACATCAGCCAGAATTCATAAATTGTGTCTATGTATAGTCCTCAAATCATCACACAATCCTATAGAATTTAAAGAGGATTGTTCATTCACAGGATTCTGTAGAGGTTCTACAACATTTAATATCAGATAGTAGATTTTTTTTTTAAACCCTTTTGAAAGAGATTAGTTTTAGTCTTGTTAAATTCCAAAGGACCTTGTCATCTGGGATTCCAAACATGTATAATAATAACACAAATGCAAAAGTAATTTTCACAGTGCAGGGTCCCTGGGGATGGCTGTAGTACCCCTAGGGCTCCATAACCGTGCTAGCTCCACCCTGAGAGTGCCTTCTAATCTCACCTTTCACGTCTTGTTGGAAAAATATACTAAGTAGGCTGCCAACAAGTTTATGTGCAGCCACAGTCCTGTTGAACCTTACTAGACTCTATAGGTCCTTGGGCCCCTTGCCGGGTCCTGCTCCAAGTCTGTACCTCACAGGACACCTTAAGCCTTATTGGTGAATTGCGTAGCAACAAACTCTCTCTCTACCATGCCCCATGCCTCAAGTGTTATATGAGTGTTGTCGCCTCTGTTGGGGCCTCAGTCTACTCATCCACTGCCCCTTTAATGTGGCTAGGCCTTCTAGCTTAAGCCCACTGTGTTGGACCTGGCTTTGAAGCGCTAGCTCCACTCCCTCCTTTCCTGTCAGGGCGTCCCCGACCTCTGTCAGCTGTGCACTTGTGGTGGTAGGATCTCTGATTACTGTATTTCTGTGTTCCTTTGTCAACAGGCTCTCTGGCCCATATGTATCCACACCCCTCTGGCACTGGGCTCTCTGGCGCCTTTCTGTAGTGCCCTCTCCAGTGCTGGACCCTCCAGCCCCTTGTGTGCCCTGTGTTTTGTACACACACCACCCTTCAGTCTCTGTGACTACCTGAGTCCCGAGCTGACTGCTGATGTGACCCAAGGTGATCATGTGCCACCTCTGGACACTGAGGTCTCCATACGTGCACTCATAGCCTCATCCCAATCCAATGGTTAAAATGACAACACAAACATCCCCTGGGCTATAACGTAACAATAATGATGGAGTCTCACACTGCACATTTAAGAAGACAAACTTCTCCCTGAGTCTAGCATGCTACTTGGCCCAGGGTACCTTATGAACTCTGGGAACCTAATGAGTCCTGCAAGCAGCAGATCAGACAACCAGACATCTCAGGCTGGTTCTTTCATGCAAGAGCTCCTTCCCCTGGCACTTGCCAGAGAACTAACCCCTGCTAGCCCCAGCCCTGAGGCTTACATGTACCCAGGGCCCTACCTTCTTCCAGTCAGCTGACCGCATACAGGTGTCAGCTAATTCCATCATTACCCTGCTGCTCAGGCAACCTGAAGCTGTGCCTAGCCTGCAGGGCTCTCTGGCTAGGCTGCTTCTGCCCATAAAGAAGTAGGCAGGTCTTAGTGCCCTGAGACAGTAATACTAAAAAAATTAAAAGTAAGATTATTTTATGTCTCTTATTAAGCCCAATAAATTCAAGTCATGCTTCATATATTGTACACTAACTGAGCAAGTGGAGCTATACTAGAGAAAAATTGGTCCAGTATGAAAACTGTATCACCTATGCAATAGAAAATCTTTTTGTTAGGTGCTGTTATAGAAAAAAAAATTAATAGTTTATGGTCCTTGGTCATAAAGGCACATATGATCTTAAACCTTTCGTAAATGATTAAACCCAATGAATTACAGTTAAAAAGCTGATAAACATATGCTGTCAAACAGGCTTAGATTTACAAACTTTAATAAAGTGTGCTAAATGCTTAAAAACCTTGCTTAAATCTAGACCCTTTTGATTTCTCTTTTTATAGTGAAACTTGCTGATTCATAGTACCTCCATGTGTTTTCTACAACTCCCATTTACTGCCCTTACCCTAGTTTTAGTAGAAGTGGGATTAGATCCTTGGGGAGGATCAGAACACCTTTAAAAAAAACAACCTTTAGAAACTGTAATGTAACTGTATCCTGTCCTTAGACTTAGGCTAGCCAATGACAGCAAGTTCAAAGTGATGTAATATTTCTTTTATGTGCATCGCTTAAGTAAGTTTGTAATTAATACTCTGCTAGAAGAGATTTTGTAAACTGAGTTTTGGAAACACTATTCAGAGCAGCACAGAAGAAAACCTTGCTTCAGCTGTTTCTGGTCTATCTATAGAAGTAATTATCCTTTCTAAATTGCTCCTGATTTAACTGCTACAAAGCATGTACTTATAAGTATTACTAAATGCCTTTGCTAAAGCTCAATTTCTTGTGCCCTGGCAACTTATTACTAATGTAGAAAACCCAAGAACAATTATATTGTGAGGAAAGAAAATCTAAACTCAAAAATAATATTTTTAGATATTTGCATAGGTGTCCCATAAATGAAATAAAGTTACATTTGTGAATGTTCCTCCCATTTCTATGCATACTTTGCATACACAAAGTGCACATATGAATTTTCCAAGAGTGAAACTATTTTTAAACATTTCTGCTGTAAAGGAATCTTGTTTAGTAATCAAGAGTGCTTGTACATATAACAAAAATTGGCCATTTTTGCAGTTTAAGTGCATCATGCTGTATAGGGCTTTTCTATAATTTAAATGAGTTTGCTACTTTGCAAACTAAACCACATCTGCATGTAGTTTAGTTTGCAATGTAGCTATTTGTAACACTGAAGCCTTTGACAACTCACTGAGGGAGAGGCGGGCTGAAGGCAGAAGTGGCAACGGGCCCCATCTTTTCTTGTTTCCCTGCAGAGCTTGCCTACATCTCCCGCAACCAGGGAGTGAGCTGCTGGTGGGCCTAGTGGCCCCAGAGCTGCAGAGGGCTCCAGTCCTTCCTTCTGCAGTGGTGGCACCTCCTGGGGCCACCCAGGCAGGCTGCTAGTGAGTGGGTGCTTCCCCAGCTCAGGCTCAGGAAACAGTTGGATTGGGCTAGGTTTGGCCTGTAAGCTAGGGCAGCACCCACCCACCCAGATGACCCTGGGGGCACCACCACTGTAGATGGAAGGTCCAGGCCCCCCCCCCACAGCTCAGGACCCACTGGCAGCTTACCTCCTGGCCACAGGAGAGGCATGGAGGCTCTTCAGGGTGGGGAGATCAGGCCCTTCACTGCTTTTTATTTTTCTCTCTCTCAGCAGAGCCTGCCCGCACGAGCTGCTGCTGGGCGATGCAGTCCCTAACCTGCGGGGTGAGGTTCTTCCCCAAGCCCATATGCTGGAAGCCTGCTGGGCACTGCTCCCCACACGGGTTCAGGGAAGAGTTGGATCTGGCGGGTGCTGCCTCCAAGCTGGGGCAGCAGTTGCACAGCTAGCACACTGCCTGAGTGGCCCCGGGGGGTGCCACCATCACTGAGGGAAGGACCAGCCCTCCTTGTAGTTGAGGGGCTGCACAACCCAGTGGCAGCTCCCATGGGCAGGCTCCACTGGGGGGAGGGGTGGTGCAAAAAATGGCAAGAGGTCTGATCCTTTTTTTTTTTTTCCCTGCAGAGTTTACCTGCCTCTCCCACCACTGGAGCCCAAGCTACCAGTGGGCCCTGAGCTGTGGGGGGACCTGGACCTTCCCTCCATGGTGATAGCACGTCCCCAGGCAGCACCCATCCAGGCAGTCCCAGGGGGTGCCACCACTGCAGAGGGAAGGAGTTCCCCCACCCCACCCCCCCAGCTCAGGGGCCTCTTGATCTACTGGCAGCTCACCCTCTGGCTGTGGGAGATGCAGGAAGACTCTGGGGGGGAAAAAAAAAAGATCAGGCCCCTCACTATAGCAATGATGGAAGCCCCTAAATTGAAATGGTTGGTTTTTAATTGTCCCCTTTCAATTTAGGGGACTAAATGCTCATCACGTGTACAAGTGGCCCAAGTCACAATCTGGGAAGTAGGACTATTCCTTGATCTCCAGCAGACTTGCTAAGTAATTTTGGGCAGGTCGCTTAACTTTTGCATCTCAGTGGCTGCACCTACACATGTGGTGGACTGCACAGTTGTTACTGTGCAGTTATTTGGTACTTGCATAAGCAAGCACTAAATGACTGTGCAGTAACTGGCATTATTGCACAGTACCATCACCAGATTTTTTTTTGATGCTACTGCATAGTAGCTTGCTGTTACTACACAGTAGCGTTCACATCATGGCTAGTGCCAGACAACACTACTTCATGGTAGCAATGAGCAACAGCACAGTAGCTCATTACTACTGCACCACAGTGTCTTGTGTAGACATGCCCAGTTTTTTCAACTCTAAAATGTAAAAGCCAAACACTTGCCCTTCTAGATGGGTCACAAATTTTAATAGAGGCTTGTAAAAAACTTTGAGATCTTTCAGATGTTTTGAAAAATAGTCTCTTGATGGGAAAAAAGCAATGGTGGTAGCAATGGCAGGTTCTAGCACCTGCCCACCTTCCTCTAACCCAAACTGGGTCACTCTGAAAGGTTGCTGACCACTGAGATAGACTATTCCCTGTGGCCATATGGGAAAGGAAGCGATTGTTTTAAATGGCAGAATGGGAAGTTTGGATTTGGTATTAGGAAGCATTATCTCACTGTAAGCATGGTTAAGCATTGGAACAAGCTATCAAGAGATGTGGAGTCTTCATTTTTGGAAGTTTAGGAGTGGTTAGATAAACATTTGGCTGGGTGGTTTAGTCAGGGATGATTCAGCCTTGAGCAAGAAGTGGGATTACATGACCTCCTGAGGTTCCTTCAAGCCCTATTTTTCTATGACTCTGTCCTGTGAGTTACGATATAATAATATGCCCCCTGCCACCACTAAGTGCATGGGGAACAGGGTGGGTGTGTCAAGAAGTGGAGTGGGGGCACAGATGACATGGTAGGGGAGGGAACAACACGTGCCCTACAAAATGTATGTGCTCACTAGGCCACAGTGGTGGCTCCTGCCCAGATCTGGACTGGACTGGCTGCAGCCCTACACCCTGCTGTGGGCACAAATTTTGTAGGGCATGTGCCCTCCCCTCCCCCACCATGTCATCTGTGCCCCCACTCCACTTCTTGACACACCCACCCTGTTCCCCATGCACTCAGGCCCATCATCTTAGGACCCCTACATAAAAAAAAACAACTTAGCACCTATGTCTTAACACCCGGATTGTCTGCACATTAATATCTGAAATGAGTTTTAAGCACTTTCTGCAGTTTAAAGCTACACAACTCCAGGGTAGGTTTATCTCTGATCTGTGTTACCCAGATTGTTTCATTAATGTGTTGCCATTCCCCACATATGAGCCACACAAGTTCCAGTCCTCCAGCAACCCATGATGCAGTCTTCCCTTCCCCACTCTTCTACCCTGTCTGAACAGACTTTCCACCCGCTGAATTCTACTGCTCAGGGGGCAGTTCTGGCACCAAGACAACTGCTTCTCCCAGTCCCAGGGGCATAACCTTCCCACCCCAGGGGTGCAACACTGTGAAAACAGCTTGCAGAGCACATGCCAGCTAGCCAGGTTACAGGGCACAGACAGGTCCAGAAGTGGTATTCATGAGGTGTGGAAGGGGTTAACGTAGGGAGCTGGATTGAGTCCTTATGAGCTGGGGCTTCCTTCCCAGAGAAGGGGCAGTAGCTTCCTCAAAAACTCCTTCTCTCACTGCTCCCACCTCCCAGTCAGCCTGGGAAGCACAACTAGCACCCTTCACAGCCCAATCCCAAATTCCAATTTGTTAAACCATGAGACCTCCTTTAATTTACTTCTTTATTTCTTTTTAAATTATTTTATTATTTCATCTCATTTTATCCTTCAGTAGCTGACTTCTTTCATTTCATCACCCTTCCCCCATCCCCATTTCCTTTCCATCTCCCATTTCATTACCCACCCCCATCCCATTAACTCTGCCTCCAAGATTCATGTTTCTACTCCACCCCAACCCATCTCTTCCCCCACCCCCACTTAAAGCAGGGATAGAAGCCTATCTTGGCTCACCAGCTGTAGCTTCTAGTTAGGCCCCTGCTTGCCAGCCCTCTAGTGGAAAATCATAGCTGTGCAGGTAGGGGGCAGTCCGAGAAGGTTTTTAGCCTTAATGTGTGACTGCTCTAAACTCTAGCTAGCACTAACACTGATCAACATTTGAGAATCTCATTTGCAACATGTAACAAGGCTCTAATTTGTGGCATATTGTTACTTCTCCATATGGCAGTCCGATCATCATGTAGGCATGCTTTTGTGTTTACATATCTATAGATGCAGCAAGTCCCATACTGAGTCAACTTCAACACATTTCAATAAGGACCTGTTTCATATGGCTTTCAGCCATTAGCCTCAGAAATGGGAGCGTATGAGTAATTCCATGATTTTAATTTATCTACCTTTATTAGGAAATGCAAACATTCATCCTATATCTAAGCTTCACCCTAAAACAATCTATTTTAAACATACATACTGTAATTTATTAATAGTATCTAAAATATCTTAGTAAAAGAAAAATAAAATTGGTTTAAGGTCCAAGGGCCAGATTATGTTCTTAGTCATGTTAGTATAAATTAGACTAACACTATTGTATTAATAAGAAAACAAATTATTGTTGTGTTGTTATTAATAAATAATAAGATAACAATAAATCAGAATATTAATGTATTCATAGATTCATAGATGTAGGGTCGGAAGGGACCTTGCAGATCTTCTAGTCTGACCCCTTGCCCTGGACAGGAGAGAAAACTGGGCTCAAATGACCCCAGCTAGGTATTTTCTCCCCACTGCATTGCCTTGGTCCCCCAGCATTGCCTGTGCTCCCCCACCATGATACCTATACCCCCCACCCCTCCAACACATTGCCTGCGTCCCCTACTACTCCAACCAAACTTATCTGCACCATAGGGACTGACGGCTCCCTCTGGAGCCAGCATTTTATTTTCAGTAACTTTTATTTTTTGCAGTAAAGCTGTGATCTGTTGTAATGAACCTTTGTAGTTCCACTTGAATGTAATAAAACTCAAAAAGTTGCAGTTCAATGCTTATTGTATTGTAAAACTGCTTAGATCAAGGGCTCATAATGATTATCTGCTGAGCATTGCAAGGCTCTGCTTCAAAGTCCACTGACGTCACTGGCAAACTTCCCATTGACTTCATAGGGAGCAAAATATCAAATCCTAGAAGGGATTACTCTTAGTCTCATGAACCCACGACAGCTTATTTGAAACAGCTGTTTCATACTCAGAACTTCCAATTGCATTGAACGCCATAGTGCAGCACCTTTATTCTAGGGAGGCCAGGTTTATGACAATTAAACAATCCCATAATCCTGCATACAGTTAAAATGGTTATTCTAAACCAGTGAGGGCCAACCTTTTTGGCTGGTATGCCACGAATTAGCCTCACACCCTTCCCAAATGCCACTCCAATCCCCTTCTCCTGAATGACCTGCTCACTACTCCCTCTCCTGAGCTTCCTGCCTGATTTGCTATTCTGCTTTCTGATCTTTACCCTGGGTTTCCTGCCTGCTCTTCTGCTCCGTTTTCTGCCTTGTCTCCTTGTGCTGCCTGCCCCCTCCCTGATCTGTCACATGTCACACATACAGTCTGCCTGTGCCACTTTTGACATGTGTGCCAGAAGTTGGCCATCCCCAGTCTAAGCTAATCAGGTATGTCTGTTTTTTCAGAGCATTTATACCCTTGAACTGGGAAAGTGGAATTAAGTACCAGGAGCCAAATCTCTTTTTGAGAGAACTGTCATAATACAGTACTTACTAGATAGAAATTGTGTTTAGTTCTTGCAATGACCTGCTGTAGTAGGACTTGGGCACATTCCCCACTACTTTAGCGAAAAAGTGAGGTGCCAGGACATCTGGAGTAGGAACCATATGTCATTGCACTGGTTCAGAATTACCATGTTAAGGGGTACTTTTAAAATACCCAGACAGATGATATAGAAACTGGTAAAAACGATACATTAGAACATTTTCCAAATAATGTTCTTTGCCTTTTATGCAGGACTGCCTCACAGACCTAAGAGCAAACTGGAAAAGCTCTTGATTTTCTACCTTCATGTGGGGTAAGCAGGTTTGGCTGAAACTTTTTTGGGGAAAGGAATTTTATGCCCGAAAGCCAGACAGAATCATACAGTTAGTGCTTAATTGTTCTATTATTTAAAGAATGTGTGGCTGAATGTAGCCAGAAACTTTGCTAATCTCTTTGCTCAGAAAAACTATACACAATAGTAAACCCTCAGGGAGGATTTGGTCTTTGGAACTTGGAAT
>NW_005841834.1:3353028-3360377 GCF_000455745.1 Alligator sinensis
TTGTCAAGCTGTAGGGATCCTGCTCTTGCCACATGATTTCTATTGTAATCCAAAGTTTTGTGGAGAGTAAATCTATTCTTCCTTTGCAGAGTAATATAGACATCTACTGAAGTATTACAAGAGCCTCCCATTCACAGCCATCCTTTCCCACCTACCTTCATTTACTGATATCCTGAAACAGCTAAAATATGATGGTTTGAGGAAACTAGACTATCATTGTTGAAAGGGTAGTGCTGAATTCAACTTGACTGAGACACAAAATGGTCTTATGCTGTTATGCCATGGCAACATCTGAGGTCTTGAACAGAAGCACATTTGAAGTGCTCCAAATTATGCTCCAATCTGGAACACTTTAAGTTCAGGGCACTTCAGGCCATCTCTTCCCCGTCACCCCCCACCAGAGCATTTCAGAAATCACTGTGATGGCATGAAACAGCGTGCTTTACAGCCACAAGGAATGCAGCAGTGTGCTCTATAGTCATGGGGTGTGTTTTTTCATCAACTCTTATGTACCCCCTTTTACCCACAGATCTCAAACTACTTCACAAAGCAGGAAAATATCTGTATCTTGATTTTACAGTTGAGAAACTGACACACAGAAACAGCATGCGACTTCCCAAGCTCATCCAGGAGGCAAAGAATGAAACCCAGGTCTCGAGTTTCAGTCTAGGATCACCTACAGAAGGTACCAGTTGCTCCTCTATTCCTGCTACACATTTCTCAGGACTAGAAGTTATTGGCAAGGATCTGAAAGGGTAGTGAAAGGCTACTATTGCCCTCACATGTCCTCTTTACATTACAGCGCTCAAGTGCACCTGAGGTTCTGTACCCTGCTCTCCATAAAGGGAGCTGGATATTAAAAGCATGCTTACTTCATCATAAATATGCAATATTTAATTTGAGTGCATATAGTATAGTATATAGTGTATATAATACATCATTGTTCTTAACTGTTAATTCATTACAGAACACCTTGTGAGCAATTTGTCATTTGTCCCCACTTAATGTTTAAATAAATGAGAAAGAACACTATTTGTCCTCTTTCATGTTATTAACTAACTTAGATGCATGCTGTTGTTAGCTTGGTTTTAAAGCAATTTATCCAATTATTTTGGAAGTGATAGATTTGCTTAAATAATCCCCTATGTAAGGGATGGGGAGGATGACGAAGCTACATAATTTGGAGAGACACAAATCCTTCCCTGCTCCTCACCTGCTCTGCTGGAGTAGTCATGTGTTATGGTTCTTGCCCTTTCCAGTAACCAGCTTACCCCACACTGCATTTCCACCCCCCCACACACTCCCTAAGACTCTTTTGGTCAAAACTCTACTCATTTGTCACTTGCTAGATATTGTTAAGTAGGGATTGGTAGGTCTGAGACCTGGCAAGTTTCAAGGTTGAGTTAGTGACAGCCTTATGTGATCTGACCTATAGCTTATCCCACATCTCGTGGGTTCATGAGACTAATTGTATCTTTTATATTTTTTTGAAGCCCAGTACTGCTAAATATTGGCCTATGTTATTTTATGTTGGTTATCACTAGTGTTTTCTACATGCAGTACTTTACAACTTTAAGAACTTACATTAACCTGATTCTTTTATGGAAGAGATGTCCTGCCATTGCTTATGGGACCAAATATGCAATTTTTGCTTTAATATGCAGTTCCCTCATAGGCACGTTCTTTATTTACCAATAAATTTCTTTAATTGCAAGCTCTTGGGCAAAAGCCTAAAAAAACTTTTCCAAACTAGAGATTTTAACCACACTTTAACTCTCCTATGAACTTTCATTTCTACCCAGGAGAACTTTTACAATCTTTTCTCCGATGCCTGATTAAGGACGTTTGTGCCTGAAAGCTTGCAATTAAATATTTTTTCCTGCAAAAATCTAGTTGCTCTAATGAAAGATAGCAGTCAGGACTTGTGGTAGAGGTGATATTTCAGGTCAGTCTTAGAGGGAGTGCAGCTCCCACTGCTAGCCTGGACATTGAGAAATGTATACTTCCTGGTTTGTCTTCTTCTGCAGCAGCTGGAGATACACTGAAGTTATACCTGTCCCAGTAATCTGTTCCTTATACACTGCTTTACATTTTAATACTTTGCTCCAGTTATTTGCACTGAATCTTTCTGTGTAAACCTAGACCTTTGCTTTTTTTTTAAATAAGAACAGATTCTAATGTAGTCACATTTTTCAGAAGAGGTTTTCAGATTTATAGATTGTTAGGGGCTGGAGGGGATCTTACAGATCAAAGTCCAGCCCCCCCACTCTAGGCAGGAAGACAATTGGAGTTAGGTGACCCCAGTGAGGTGACTGTCCAATCTCCTCTTGAAAACCTCCAGGGTAGGTGACTGCACCACCTCTGGAGGGGGCTTATTCCGCAGTCTGGACACCCTGACTGTGAAGGAGTTTTTCCTGGTATTAAGCCTTAAGCAATCTTCCAGGAGTTTGTATCCATTGGTCCTGGTCTTCCCCAGGGGTGCCCTAGTGAAGAGTCATTCACCAAGCACCTGATGCACTCCTCTGATATAGCAGTAAGCTGCTATCAAGTCCCCTCTCTACCTTCTCTTCTTTAGGCTAGAGGCCCAGGTCCCGCAGCTTTCCTCCTATGGCTTGCCTTGCAAGTCCCTGATCATATGGGTGGCTCTTCTCTGCACCCTCTCAAGTTTTTCCATGTCCTTATTGAAGTACAGTGCCCAGAACTGGAGGCAGTACTCCAACTGAGGTCTCACCAGTGCTAAGTACAGCAGAAGAATCACTTCCTTAGTTTTAGATGAGATGCCAGCATGTTGTTTGCCCTTCTGACCACTGACTCACACTGATGGCACATATTCATGGTCCCTTTCAGCTGTGGTGCAAGTCAAGATGTCACCACCAGCCTGTATGCATGTTGAGGGCTGTTTGCCCCCAAGTGGAGCACCTTACACTTGGAAGTGTTAAACTTCATCTGGTTCCAATCTGCCCAACTCTCCAGCCTGTCCAGGTCCACCTGTATCTGCAACCTATCTTCTGGCATGACCACACTACCACATAACTTGGTGTTGTCTGCAAATGTGGCCATCGAGCTTTTGACTTCCCCATCCAAATCATTGATAAAGATTTTGAAAAGCACCGGTCCAAGCATGGACCCCTGAGGGACAACACTAGTCACTTCACACCAGGATAACACAGATCCATTCATAAGAACTCTCTGGGTCCCTGTAGCCAGTTTCCCACCCACTAAATCGTCAAGCAGCTGAGCCCACAATCTTCCAGTTTCCTCACAAGAATATTGTGGGATACTAGATAAAAAGCTTTTTTGGAAGTAAAGGTATATAATGTCTACCATGTCTCCTGTGTCCAGGTGCTGAGAAACCTGGTCATAGAAGGAGATGAGATTGGTAAGACAAGACCTACCCATGACAAAGCCATGCTGCCTGTCATTCAGAATCTTACCTTCTGCAAGCGCATCACACACAGATTCTTTAATGCGCTTTTCCAGGATTTTCCATGGAATGGAAGTTAGGCTGATTGGCCTATAGTTGTCTGGGTCCTCCCTCTTCCCCTTCTTGAAGATGGGCACAATGTTAGCCCTCTTCCAGTCGTCAGGGATTTCCCCTGTACACCGTGAATTCTGAAAGAGCTTTGCCAGGGGTTCTGTGATGACCTCAGCCAGCTCCTTCAGTACTCTCAGATGAAGTCCTTCCAGTCCTGCTGACTTATACATGTCTAGCTTTTCTGGTTGATATAGCACCCAATCAGCATCCACAGTGGGGAGGCTGTCAGTCCCAGCATGTCCTCTATGAGCCTTATCTCGCTTGACTTTCCTCATGGTCTGGTGAAATACCAAAGAAAAGCGGGCATTCAGTTCAGTTTTTTCCTAAATGTCGGTTACCAGCTATCCCAAGGTTTTCAGCAGGGGTCCCACACTTACATTTGTTTTCCTTCTACTGCCTACATACCTAAAGAAGGACTTCTTATTGTCCTTGAGTCCTGTAGCTAACATAAACTCCGTCATCACTTTGGTCATTTCCCTCCAAGTGCTGGCCACTGTTGTATAGCCATCCCTAGCTTCCACTGTGCGTACACCTCTTTTTTCTTTTTTAAGAGGGCCACAATGTCCCTATTAAGCCAGGAGGGCTTGCTAGCTCTTCTTCTGCCTTTCCTCTTTGCAGGAGCAGTTTTCTTTTGTGCTTTGAGGATCATATCCTTTAGCAATGACCACTCTTCGTGTACCCCATTTGCCTTGCCTTCCTGGTCCCACACCACCTCCCCTACTAATGCTCTGAGCCTGTTGAAGTCAGCATTTTTTAACTCAAGGACTTCAATCCTGCTGGTTGATTTGTTGATCCTGTGGCGGACAGTGACCTGATAATTTCATGGTCGCAGTTGCCCAGGTTACCCTCAATGTTCAAGCCACACACCAGATCATCTCCATTGACCAAGACCAAGTCTAGGAGAGCGTTACCTCTGGGTGGCCCTTGCACTTCCTGGGTCAGGAAGAGCTCCTCAATCACAGTCAAGAAACTATGTGAACGATCTGACCTAGCCAAGTGTTCCTCCCATCTGTCTCTGGGTAATTAAAATCACCCATGACAACCAAGTCCCTTGCACGCATGGACTCTGTCAGTTCTCAAAAGAAGTCCAGATCCAACTCCTCCCTTGGTTTGGTGGCCTGTAATAAACACCTACAGTTAGGTTTTTCTCACCTTGCCCCCTTCCCCCCGCCCCCCAGCTTGACCCAGAGGGGTTCAAGCTGCCCTCTACAGCTACACTTTAATCAAGCAAGGAGTCCCACCAGGTCTCTGTGATCCCTACCAGGTCATATTGCCCACTAGATTTATGAAGGAGATTCAGAAGACTACTCTGAAGTGAAGCTATATGTCTTATGACAAAATCACTTCTGATTTTATAGTTCAGAAATGTGTTTGGAAATGAGGCATTTTGTAATATGACAAGCATAGATGACATTGCCATAATGTAGTTGGAGCATGCCTTTACTCAAAATTGTTAACATTGTTCTCTTGTGTTGGTAATCTGCCAAACACTTTCCACTCTTCACAGAAAAATACATCAAATTATTGTCTACATGCAAATATCTCATTTGTCGGTGTTATGTTTTCTTTTTCTTTTCTGACATGAGTTTTGAAGTGTGTCCTATTATATTTGATTGAGCAGTGGGATTTCTTGAAAAGCTTCTTTACTACAAAGACAAAGAATCAGATAACTTGCATTCAATGTAAAAAGACTTGAGTTAGCTTTTCCTGCACTTCCTGTACTGTTAAACAAGAGTTTTATATTAACACATTTTATTCCTGCTTTTAAGTGTAATAAGGGTCCAATTAATGACTGGGCAAATTCTAAGAGGTACTTCACAGTGGAGTTGTGAATTCTCAGAACCTCTCAAGATTTGTCTCTCAGAATATGCAGATTTATTTTCTGTATTTTGGAGTTTTATATCAAAGGGATGTTTGGATGTTTTTTTCTTCCACAGTGTGTTTAAAAGGTTAAAAATGCATCACAAAAAAGGGAGAAAGAATTCAGAAGTGAATCAAACAAGCATTCTAGTACAGTAAAGCATGTAGAAACTGCCCTTTGACCTATCTATCCTGTAAGCTCTTCACTTTGATAAAAGGGAAGCTTGTCTGAGTTGAATTAGTTATATTTAAAATAATTAGAGTATTTAATAGTTTCAGAAGCTCTTTACTCTCAGCTGATCAGATTTTGACTTAAAGCAACCAAGAACTACCAAGCATTTTTATTCCTATTTATGCAGTGAGAACAAACTGCAACACCAATTCAAACTACTGTTTATTTTTTACAGTCATCTAGAAAATTCATTTATAAATAGGGGTCTACTTCATTTGCAGTTTAGCAGTGTTTGTGGAAACAGTGGAAAAAAACCCAAAAAACAACAGTGTTGTCTAGGATTGCCAGGAAATATTGTACTGGCAACAATTTTCCATGAAATCAACCTAACTCACCCCCCAGCACATTTTTCATATAATATGCTGTTTTAGAGTGCCCTGATGTTTACCGCAATACAAAAACAAATGAGACAATCACTGCAGCTATAGATCTCAATCTGGAGTGATTGAGAGTTACTGTTTGCTAGTGACATAGACTAAGTAAAAGCAGTCAGTCAATGAAATGAAAATGTTTCTATTAGGGTTAGCATGAATTAGTAGTTTCTAAACTTTTTGTAGAATGCTACATATAATTATAAATTATGATGAAATAAGTTACAATTTATAGTATATATAATTTATATTTACAATATATTTAAATTCAGATTTAAATGTAATATTTAGATTTATAATACGATAAATTATAAAATATAATTTACTTCCTGCAGAATTTGCTATTAAATTGTACAGTATATGCCTCTACTCTTCATTCCGTGACCAAGCCACAAAATTTGCTTTTTCTCACTATGCATTAAGTAGACCCCTATTTATAAGTTCACTCAGTATTTAACTCAACTTCAGTTTTGAATGAAGGTCTCAAAACAGAGGTAGGAATCACCCAACCTGGGTTAGAGGCAGGCAGACAGGCTTGTACTAGGACCCAGCTGCTGCTGCCATCACCGCTTGTCCCTGCAACAGCACAGGGAGAGTACCTGTAGCCAATGCTCATTAGAGCTGTGTAAAGCTTCGGTTCGTGATTCTATTCGGAGAAGATTTGGCCCGATTTGGAGGCCAAATCTCTGAATCTGAATTGAATCACTAGAAGCTTAAAACTTTCTGAATCAATTCAGAGCCTCTGAATCTATTTGGAAAAGATTTGGAAGAGATTCAGCAATTCACAGATTTATGGGGAAACAGAAACTTAGGGGGAGCAGGAAGGGGAGGGAGAGTGGGGGGGAAGGACTGCCATCTCTAGCTGACCAGTGACTGCGACTTCTCCCTGACTGCCTTCCAATCACAGTGTCTGGGGGCAGGGACATAGAAACAGCATAAAATCCTCTGTGTGCAGGCTTTTCTGTCTCCTTCCTGAGCTGTTTCTGCTTAACCAACAGTGTCTCAAAGGTACTATGACTACTGGCCTGGCTTCCTAGTCAGTGGCCTGCTACTTTCTGATGTTAGAAATGATTTCATAGATTTCATAGACATTAGGGCTGGAAGGGACCTCGGAAGATCATCGAGTCCAGCCCCCTGCCCAAAGGGCAGGAAGTCAGCTGGGGTCATAGGATCCCAGCAAGATAAGCATCCAGTTTCCTCTTGAAGGTGTTCAATGAAGGCGCTTGAACCACCTCCGGTGGCAGGCTGTTCCAGACCTTGGGGGCTCGGACAGTAAAGAAATTCTTCCTTATGTCCAGCCTGAAATGGTCTTGTAGTAGTTTATGACCGTTCGACCTAGTTGTCATCCCTA
>NW_005841834.1:3361424-3381180 GCF_000455745.1 Alligator sinensis
AGGCTGGGCTATGATGCTCACCAGCTCCTTGAGTACCCTGGGGTGAAGATTGTCAGGGCCGGCCTACTTGAAGGTATCCAGCTTCTCAAGATGTTCCTTCACGAAGTCAGCATTTGATAGGAAATAGTTTAGCTTAGCTTAGCATCTGTCTATTTCCAATTCTTTTCTTTCAATTTATATTTCTTTTTTTCCCCACAATACTTCTGAAAGAAAAACCTCAGTGTTTTTCTTTCAGAAGCACACACACACACACACACACACACACACACACACACACACACAGAAGAAGAAAAATCAGATATTCATAGAAGAGATTGTACAGTCATTAATATTATTATAGTTAGTTTTAACAGTTTACATACAGACTAAAGACAACACAGAAGAAAAAAAGAATTAGTCAGCCAGCCACACATTCAGATTTAGACCAGTTCAAAGAAGAACACAACACACCATATATATTGGCATCCACTGTGTGGTGCACAGGTTGTACCCAATAGTCAGAGATGCCTTGGAGGGGGACAGGGCTGCTGGTGATGGCACCACCACCACTACCACAATGAGCCAGCTGATTTCAAAATGCAGGAAGGTGGCAGGCTACTTCCACCGCAGCATCAAGGGGGACAAGATGCTGCGGGAGAAACAGGCAGAGCTGAGCATCCCACCGCACAACATCATGCAGGATGTAGACTTGATGGAACGCCACATACCTGATGCTGGACAGGCTGGTGAAACAAAAGAAAGCCAATCATGAGATGGCCTTGCTTGGGGAGATTGGGATCAGCAGCCCCCTGAACAGAGCTGAGTTGGGTACCATCTCCCAGATCTTGGTGGTCCTCAAGCCCTTCCTCGAGGCCACCGAGACCCTCAGCACTGGCAATGCCCTCCTTATCCAGGTGATCCCTGTAGTGAGAGAACTGGAAAACCAAATGGAGAAGTTCCAGGGGACCAGTGTTCTTGACTGAGGCAGGCCACCGTCACCAGACGTGCAGGCACTGGTGAGATGGCCGAAGGAGGGCACCAGGACAGCTGGATCCCTTGTGGTCCAGTACAGTCCACATGCTGGCAGGAATGTGGGACATGAGAGTGAAGGGGAGCATATTCACTGGCAGCACCAAAACCCTCGATTACTGGACACAGGTGCTGGTCAACAAAGTCAGGGAGGGAAAAGGGCAGAGGTGAAGGGAAGTGGAAGAGGGGGTTCCAGTTTCCCATGACAGCACTCCCAGCACCAGCACCAGCACCAGCCAGTCTCCTCCATACCAGCCACTGCCAATGTGGGCCAAGGGCATGGCTTCAATGCTGCAGTCCAAATGCACCAGACCCCAGCCTCTAGCAGGTAGCACTGAGGCTTCAGTGGCTACCTATCTCACTAAGGATGTGGAGCCACTGGACTGCAACCCCTTGGCCTACTGGGCAAGGTGCAGCCAGATGTGGCAGGATCTGGCCACACTTGCCCGGCAACACCTGTCCTGTCCACCAACCAGCGTTTCAAGCAAAAGGGTGTTCAGCATTGCTGGGGATGTTGTGACACCCCACGACACCTGCTTGGATCCTGGTTTGGTGGAGCAGCTGGTGTTCTTGGAAGTGACCCTCCTGCTGCTGGGGTTCCCCAAGCTCCACCTGCAGATGGACTGAGTGCCTCACTCCATCTACACCAATTTCTTTTTTCATTAAAAAAAAAAGGTTAATGGCCCGCTCTCAGAGCTGGAGGGGGCAATCACCAGCCAGCAGGGGCAGAACATGGCTCTGCTGAGCTCACTCCCCTGCCAGGATGAACTTGGAGGTATGGACTGGGGCTATGGGGAAGGAGTTTTCCCCTGGGCATGACCACTAAAACTGCACCCTGCCAGAGTAGGGAGGCCTGGTGCTGCACAGCAGCACAGCAGCCCAGTAAATGTCAGGACCAATGATCCCCTGGTGAAAGGTGAGTAGGAGGTGCCATAACCTCCAGCTAACGCGCACACCCACACACAGTCCTGGCTGGGGAAAGCCCAGACCTGTCACGTCTTTGTCTGGTGCAGTGAAGGCTTGCTGGGTGCAGTGAAGTTGTGAGGCTTCAGGTGAGCTCAGCTTATCTGCCTGGGATGCCAGCTTTTGCATAGAAAAACCCTTTGTCAGACTGAGAAAGCACCTGCAGTTTGTATGTCTCCTGGTCCTGTATGGAATGAATAGTAAGAAGCCAGAGGCTGGCCTGGCACACAATGCAAGCAAGGAAGTCACATAGTGAAAATGAAGGTGTCAGGGGCTGAGAGACAGGCTGGGGTGGCGGGAGGGGAAGGGGGATGTAGCAGAGCAGGTAAAAGTGCAGAGGTACCTGGGGAGTCAAATGTCCACCAGGTCACAGTGTGTCAGAATTCCACTGTGTATATTGAGTCCATGAGTTTCTGTACCTGCTAACTAGGAGGCTGATGAAGTTAAGTTCATAGGCCCAGCTGTGAAAAGTGGTTTGTAAATTGTTCCCTCTCAGGATCAGGCCTGAGACACTGGAGGCAGAGTGGTTTTTTGGTGAGGGATGTGCCAGGGTATTGTTGTCTTTGATAGATTCTGGTGTGCATTTTTGGGGGGTACTGGAGATAGTTGACAGGTTTTGTGTTTTGAGCTGTAGGAAGTTGGCTTCAGTTCTGGTGATGAGGTTAGGTGCTTGTTTGAATGTACAAACCACTTTTCAGATCTGGGCCTATGAACTGCACTTCATCAGCTTCCTATGTACTAGGTACAGAAACTCATGGACTCAATACACACAGTGGAATTCTGGCACGCTGCAACCTCTGCCAGACATCTGACTCCCCAGGTATCTCTGCAATTTTACCTGCACTGCTATATCCCCCTCATCCCTGCCACCCCAGCCTGTCCCTTACCCCCTGATGCCTTAATTTCCATTTTCACCGACTGGCTTTCTTGCCTGCATTGCATGCCATGCCAGCCTCTGGCTCCTTTACTATTCCTTTCATCCAGGACCAGCAGACATATCAACTACAGGTGCTTCCTCAGCCTGACAAAGGGTTTTTCAACCCAAAAGCTTGCTAAAATACATTTCTCTACTTATACAGTTGCCCTACTAAAAAGACACCAGATTTACTTTACAGCAGCAGGTAAGACGTGGACCAGTCTGAGGCTGTAGGGGAGGAGGAGACCTCACTGGGGCATACCACCATGTTTTGCAGAGGCCCCAGCACCTGGAAGGGCACACCTGAACACAAATACATACAGACACACACGCACAGTCACACAGTGAGGGTGTACCTAACAGACACGCGGTTGCTCCTACTTGAGAAGAAAGAAGGGCCTGACAGTTCAGTTTGGCTACCTGAGATGTTGCTGGTACTACTGGTGCTGACTGCTGAGTCACCAAGTTATTTTTACCTGCTGCCATTTACAATGGTGGACCAGACTGACGCTGTAGGGGAGAAGGCAGCCTCACTGGGGCACTGTCATGTTGTGCAGAGGCCCCAGTGCCAGGAAAGCAGGAAAGGCACACTCGAACACACACACGCACGCACACGCGCGCACGCACGCGCGCGCCCATGTCACAAGTTTTGCCTGCCTGTGGCCAAAGGTGCCCCTGAACCCAGACTCCCCTTGCACCTATCTCCTTGACAGCTGGAAGACTTCATGGCTGCAGAAGGGCCTAGCAGGCCTGCAGTAGTTTTTTTCACCCCCCTGTGCCCTAAGAGACACAGTTGCAAAGGCACCCATGTCATGAGTTTTGCCTGTTAGCAGCCAGAGGTGCAGAGCCCCAGAATCCAGACTTCCCCTACACCTATCTCCTTGACAGCTGGCAGGCTTTGTGGCCTCAGCAGGGCCTAGCAGGCCTGCAATTTTCACCCTGCTGTGGCTTAACCACACACATGACATGAGTTTTGTTTTCAAGAATTTGAGGTGCAGTTTCCCAGAAACCCCTGTGCCTATCACCTTGAAATTTGGCAAGCTTCTTGCCCTCATCAGAGGCTAGCATTCCTGTAAGTTTCATTTTAATCAGCCAAAAAATGACTAGGTTATAGATATTTCATTGATTCCCCATTATACTCTATGGCTGAATCTCCAACTCTCTCCAAATCAGCGCCAAATCTTCCGAAGCCAATTTAGCCAAATCAAATCAGAAAAGTGATGCACACCAAATCGCTGGCATCCGAATCAGCTGAATCTGAATCCTAATTGAATAGTTCTGTATTTGTACAGGCCTAGTGTTCATCCCAAAGCTGGCATAGGAAGAGCACTGACAGCCAAAGCCCCGAGCACTAGATGGCACCAAAACCCTATATCCCCAGGGTGGATCCAGTGGTTGCGTAGACTGAATCTGGCCTTTGAGCCTCGGGTTGCTGATCCCTGCTTTAGAAGGTTTTCACATGCACATTCTCAAACCAATATCCCCAGCTGATGCAAACTGGTGTAGTTATATTTCTAATTTTGGACTACTTGTAACTGCCTTTGTGATATATGCATAGTGTGTGCATAAGAAGCATTCCTCACGCTTACTGGCCAGCATGAAGGCCCTTTACAGTCAAAGTCTATGCTCAGAAACTCTCCTTCAGTGCACTGCAGGAGACTCACATTGCTCCAAAAAGCCTGGAAATGGAGGAAAGCTGTTAGGGCATTGTCCTCACTCCATATCAGGATCCAGTAGTCTAGACTATTATGCAGCTATTGCAGTCTGGATAGATAGCCCATTGTGTTGGGTTTACCACAGATAGGAGAAGAGGGTGCAATGTTTGAAGCTTCCAATACCAGGAAGCTTGTCTCCCGTGTTCTAGACTTGAGCTCCTTGAACTGAATCATTTGTACTATCTATTATATTAATCTTTCAGACATGTAGGGATAGGTACAAAAAAATAAAAAAATAAAAAAGTTTTAAAAAATTCGCTAACAACACCTATTTAAGCAGGAAAACCTTTGAATTTACTTGAATATTAGAGCTGTGCGAAGCTTCAAGTCCCTGATTCAATTCAGTGGAGATTCAGCTTAATTTAATCTGAATCCAAATTGAATCAGAGGACCCTTTAATCTCTCTGAATCGAATCGGACCCCTCCGAATCAATTCAGAGAGAGAGATTCGGAGATTTGAACATGGAGACAGTTTTAAATGTTTTTTCTACAAAGCTCTAGGTAGCAGGCGGCTTGTAAATGCTGTGATGCTGGGGTGCATGGAGTGTCGGGGGGAGGGGGGCGGTCTCCAGCATGCTTGGCAGCAGACCCGGAAGTGGACCAGAAACATTTCCAGTCCACTTCCGGTTCCACTGGGGAGCGTGCTGGGGGTTGTTTGGGGGTTTTTTTGTTCTGGGTCATCACAAGTTTAACACAGTTGTTTTTCTAAGCATGGGCAGACAAAGATTCGTTCAGTGGGTGAGGAGGGGGAGGATTTGCCTGGCATAATGGTTGGTTTTCCTTGGCAGTCATACAGAAATAACTGAGTTTAGCAACAAACACATTGACAAAGGTGCTAAGCAGGTGCCTGTTCGAAGACAAGAAAAGTGCACATGGATTGATTTTAAAGGAAGAGAGAATTGTATTTCTTACTCTCATCTTTAAGGAGTTTGACAATCACATATGTCCCTAGGAAAAAGGTAAAAGGTTTCAGTAGTGCTGAAGTGATGTTTTAGCCAAGATGGTCCAGGAAATGAGAGAGGCAAGGATTTCTGCAAATGATACCTTTTATTGGACCAAATCTGTGGTTGGGATAGATTTAGACAAAATTTTCAAATGCAATGAAAATGCAACTTCTTCAGGTCTGAGTAAATGGCTTAAGTCATTTTTGTAGTAACACAGAGAAACATGCAGGCTATATCTCTGTTGCATAAAGAGACGCTACTCTAACATATGTAGACATCCTGAGCTTCCTAGCAGGGAAGCTTCAGCAGTTAGATTAATGCAATCTTGTCTGGAGCCCTATCACAAAGATTTCTATGGTATCATTGGGTGCTGTGGCACCCTGGGGTGCCTTGAGATCTTTTCAGGAGTGCCACACAGTGTTAGCACTGTTAGGTGAGCAAACGTGATTCACAAGATAAATCCAAAGATTTCAAATAAGAATTCACAGTGTTAAAAAGATTCTTACCTGCTGTGGTCTGTGTTCTTTGCAAGAAAAGACTTGCTCTATTTTATTTTACCATGGTCAAAAGAGTAAAAATTAGGAGCTGGCATATTCTGAGGGGGTGCCTTGAGTTGAACAAGGAGTGCTGTAAGTCTAAAAAGTTTAAGCACTAGTGGGGCTCTCTAATATGAGGACCCCAGGAACATATTGGACCATTGAAATTCATGCTTCCATGTCCTCCCTCCTGGTAGCTGAGGAAACTACATTAAAGTGAGGTTACAAGTGTCTAGTTTGCTGCAATCCTGTATCTTCACAACACTGTAGACTTGCAATACTGTAGGCTTGCCCCCGACATATACCAAACTTGCAAAGCAGGTCATTCAGATTATACCTCCAAAATTGCTTTCAAACATATTTGAGTACCCCTAATTGGTAAGTACACAGTAAGTGCACATTCATTTACTACTGATTTGCTATGCAAACAGCTGTATACATGTGTTGCTGTAGGTTTTGTTTGAGCACATAGGAGCACATTTATAGTTTTGCAGGTTGAATTTTGTTTGCTACTTCAAGAAAAAAATGGCCCATGGTGTTTTATTTTATCTGGCATAAATCTATGATTGCAATATATACCACAAATATATATTAGAAATTCCAGCCAATGTTATCTGTTATCATGCATTTTTCTCACCATAGAGAGAAAATGCCATAATAGCACTATAGTCTCTTTCATTCCTCTCAGAGAAAACCACTCATTATTTCTTCCCTCTGATTTGGTCAGTGACGTATGCATCAGCTAGCAGCAACACACACAGTATGAAGGAGATTGATTTTTGTTCAATATATATATAAATTGCACTTGTCTGACACACGCAAAGTGTCAGATAAAGCACAAGCTAGCTGGACGAACTAAACCAGGGCTGTCAAACTTTCAAGCAGCAGAGAGGCTGCATACCCCATAGGCTGCACCAAGCTGAGCCATGGCCCCTTGCACAGGTGCCCCCCTCCACATCACTTTGTGCCTATAACCCCCAGTGCCACTTCACTGTGCACACAAGACCTGTCCCCACCTCCCCTATCTTCTGCTGCTCTGCATGCCCCATGCTCATCCTGAGCTCCCTGTATTACCCTACCTCTTGGGGCAGAGGCAAGGAGTGGCAGCCAGAGGCGGGAGTGGGAGCCTAGAGATTCCAGCTGCTGTTGCAGCCAGTTTTGGTAGAAGTGGGAGCTGGGCAGGAGCCTGAGGGCTGCAGTTTGATCCCTTATGGGTCAAAGGAGGCTCATGGGCTGCCAGTTGGACATCCATGAACTAAACTTTTCTTAGTGTAGAATTTAAGTTTTTACTCACTCTTGACCCTATGGAGCAACAGAATAAAGTTACAAGATCTTTATTTCATAGTTTTAAGACCCTCCCCTTTTCTCATTCAACCATAGCTCCACAGATTGTGACTCTTGTCCCCCAGCAGTAACAAATCTATACCACAGGTTTTATACCAAGGCTAGATGGCCTATTATGATCCAATAGTCTGACCTCCTGTGTAACACATGGCAAAGAACCTCACCCAGGAATTTCTCCTTGAAATGCATCAATATTTTTGAGCTACAGCATATATCTTATAAAAAATTATCATATCCTGGGTTAAGTACTCATAGAAAAAGAGTCCCTGCCCCACAGGATGCCTGTATACAAGCAGGGAGGCTGCCCCAACACACTATAATTATAGTGCATTGGAGCAGACTCTATTAATTGAGTCTGCTGGGGTGTGGTAATTACCACACTCCAGCAGCTTCCGGCATCTCATATATCAGTGTTCCTGCACTTCAAAATGGTGGTTGTTTGGCTAGCTTTAGATAAAACACCACCACCATCATTTTGAAATGCAGGAACACTGATACATGAGATGCTCTGGGTACTTTAATTAGAGCAGCTCTTGGAGCTGCTCTAAAGCACCCCCCTCTTCGATCACATGTATAAACACCCAAAGAGCCTACAACCTGAAAGTATGCAGAATTACTTAAACTCATAAACCTAAAAGATAGTGATGAGAAATGGAGGGGACTGAATAACACCTCAGGCCTGTGATATTTTGGTTGGTATGGGGAAGCTGAAGCAGAAGATAGTATAACTGATCTTTAGAGGTTCAGTATCTAGAGAAAACATGGTGAGCATTTCTGTAGATTGCTCTTTTTACATTACAATGAGTAATGCTGAAACCATTATACATAGTGTTTGTGAAAACATCCTGATGTCTTTAAAGTTTCCTGATGAGCTTTAAACTAGACTCGCCGGGGGAGGGGGCTGCAGGAAGACGAGGAGATGCCATCAGGGCAAGGGGTGCAAAGGTAAGTAATGGGGGTCCTGATGGTCTGCCTAATCGGCGGGGGGGGCACACAGTCTTGCAAGGCCTTAAATGCCTGTACACCAATGCTCGTAGCATGGGGAACAAACAGGAGGAACTCGCCCTCAGAATAGCTAGTTCAAATCCAGATGTCGTAGGGTTAACAGAGACATGGTGGGACTCATCCCATGACTGGGCAGTTAACATTAGGGGCTATAGGCTGTACAGGCGGGATAGAGAAGGCAGAAAAGGGGGGGGGGGGCACTTTATGTCAAGGAGCACTACACATCCTCTGCCAGCAGTATGGGGTCAGGGGAAGGGCGAGCTGAAGTGCTCTGGGTCAAGATCCAGGGGGCCAAGGCGAGAGGGATTTGACGGTGGGGGTCTATTACAGACCCCCCAATCAAGAGGAGGAGCTGGAGAGGGAATTTTCAGGCCAGCTTGCGGAGACACTAAAAGCAAGGGATGTAGTTGTCATGGGCGATTTTAATTACCCGGACATCTGCTGGGAGGAGCAGTCAGCCGGGACGGACTGCTCCAGGAGGTTCTTGGCCGAGTTGCAGGACCTCCACTTGATTCAGGAGGTGCACAGTCCCACCAGAGGAGATGCCCTGCTGGACCTGGTCCTGGCCGCAGGCGACGACCTGGTAAGAGGCCTCCAGGTTCTTGACCACCTGGGCAATAGTGATCATCGCGTGCTGGAATTCACCATCCAGCGTAGAGTGTCAAGGGCCCGCAGCAAGGTGGTGGCCCTAGACTTCAGGAGGGCCAACTTCAGTGAGATGAGGAGATTAGTGGGAGAGGAACTGGGGTCCTTGAGGGCAGAGGAACTCAGCGTCCAAGAGGAGTGGTCGTTCCTTAAGGAAACGATACTCGGGGCCCAAGGGGTGTCCATCCCGACAAGAAGCAAGGCGGGCAGGAGTGTCCAAAAGCCCCCCTGGCTCACCAAGGGTGTCCGGGAATGCCTGCTTGCCAAAAGGGTGGCGTACGCCCGGTGGAAGGGGGGTGTAATCTCCAAAGAGGAGTATACCTCCTCTGCTCGGGCCTGCAGGCGGGCTGTTAGGAAGGCCAAGGCGGAGATAGAGCTCGGATTAGCGTCCAGGATTAAGGATAACAAAAAGTCCTTTTTCAAATATATTGGGAGGATGAAGAAGGCGCCGGGTAATGTGGGGCCCCTGCAGGATATGCGGGGCAATCTGGTGGTTGCGTCAGAGGATAAAGCGGACCTCTTTAACCAATTCTTCACCTCCGTTTTCTTGTGCAGGGACCGGGACTTCCCTGCTGTGATAGAAGCCGGACGCGAGGGGATCGCCTTCAGACCTCAGGTTGGGGAGGACCGGGTTAGAGAGCTTCTGGAGGGGCTGGACGCGTTCAAGTCAGCGGGTCCGGATGCTCTCCACCCCAGGGTGCTGAGGGAGCTGGCTGGGGTTATTGCAGGGCCCCTGGCACGGCTCTACGAGCGATCGTGGTGCTTGGGCCAGGTGCCAGACGATTGGAAGGTAGCTAATGTGGTCCCCATCTTCAAAAAAGGGAAAAGGGAGGACCCGGGCAATTATAGGCCCGTCAGTCTTACCTCAATCCTGGGGAAGCTCTTTGAGAAGATCATCAAGGAGCACATTTGTGATGGGCCGGCATCCGAGATGATGCTCAGGGGCAATCAGCATGGATTTATTAGGGGGAGATCATGTCAGACCAACCTGATTGCCTTTTATGATCAGGTCACAAAGGCCATGGATGCAGGTGTCGCGGTGGATGTAGTCTTTCTGGACTTCAGCAAGGCCTTTGACACCGTCTCTCACCCCATCCTAATTAGTAAACTAGGCGACTGTGGCATAGATGCCTACACGGTCAGATGGATTGCAGATTGGCTGAAGGGTCGCACTCAGAGGGTGGTGGTGGATGGATCATATTCGACTTGGGGGGAGGTGGGTAGTGGAGTCCCTCAGGGCTCGGTCCTGGGCCCTGCGCTGTTCAATGTCTTCATCAGCGATCTTGATGTTGGGGTGGAGAGCAACCTGTTTAAATTCGCTGATGACACCAAAATTTGGGGGGAGGTGAGCACGCTAGCAGGGAGAGAGAGATTGCAGAAGGATCTGGATAGGTTACAGGGGTGGGCAGACAGGAACAGGATGCGTTTCAATACGGACAAGTGCAGGGTGCTGCACTTGGGTAGTAGGAACCAGCAGCACACTTATAAGATGGGGAGCTCCCTACTTGAGAGCACGGAGGCGGAAAGGGATCTTGGTGTCATTATTGACTCCAAGATGAACATGGGCCGACAATGCGAGGTCATGGTTGGCAGGGCTAACCGGACCTTGTCGTGCATCCACAGGTGCATCTCGAGTAGAGCCAGGGAGGTGATCCTCCCCCTCTATGCGACGCTGGTCAGGCCGCAGCTGGAGTATTGTGTCCAGTTCTGTGCGCCCCATTTCAGGAGGGATGTGGACAACATGGAGAGGGTCCAGAGGAGGGCCACCCGCATGATCCGGGGACAACAGGGCAGACCCTACAGTGAGAGACTGCGGGACCTGAACCTATTCAGCCTCCACAAGAGAAGGCTGAGGGGGGACCTGCTGACCGTCTATAAACTCACTAGGGGGAACCAGAAGGGTTTGGGGGAGACGCTGTTTCCCCTAGCCCCCGCTGGCATAACAAGGAGTAATGGGCACAAGTTGATGGAGAGGAGGTACAGATTGGACATCCGAAAAAACTACTTCACAGTTAGGGCGGCTAGGAGCTGGAACCAACTTCCAAGGGAGGTGGTGCTGGCCCCTACCCTGGGGGTCTTTAAGAAGAGGCTGGATGCCTACCTGGCTGGACTCATTTGAGTCCCGTTTTTGTTTTTAGGGTTTTTTGTTGTTCTCCCGCCCTGGCGGGGGGTCGGGCTAGAAGATCTATTAGGTCCCTTCTGACCCTAAAACTATGAAACTATGAAACTATGAAAGTTTGCTTATCTTTCACATATACCTTCATATTTAAAGAAACCTATTGCAGGAGAAAATTAAATGGGACATGCCAAAGAAATAGTTGAATATTTGGAAAAATGTATTTTGGTGAAACCCTGGGGTTATTCATTTTCTACTTGAGAAATTCAATTATTGCCAGTCCCTAATGCAAATAAAAGCAGGATAAGGTGCTTACAAATGTAGAAACAAACTTAAAAAAGCATCACTTTACTTTCAGGTCTGCACGCCCCCACGCCAAGTGCAGCACATGCCCAGGAAAGGAATCACAGCCAGTCTGATCTAGCTCACCTAGTGTCTGTCTAGCTTGCACACTTCAGCGAGGCTTTTTGAATCAGCTGTTATCTAATAGCCGATTCAAAAAGCCTTGCTGAAGTGTGCAAGCTGGACAGACACTAGGCGAGCAGAGTCAAAGTGATGTGCTTCCTCTTCCGGCAAAACGTTGGGTTTTTTCCCCCACACGTCTGTCAGATTCTCAGGGTCTTGGGAGAGATTATAGATATTAGTCTCAACAATCTTAGCATCTATAGCATCCTGACATAATATAGAACAGATGCCTCTTTTTTATGGACTACAAGTTCCAATTAATGTTGTAAAATAGTTGTAATGTTTGTGTCCTAAAGGAGAAACTGGACTTGTGAACCAACGTTTTAAAGTAATTTCTGGTTCTGGCAGTTATTTCTCCATTATCTGCATGTTCCACCAGTTTTACTACAGGTTATATCATTAAAACAATAGGGAACCATCAATTTAAGCAGAACTCTCACTGATTTCAATGTATCCAGTGAATCTTTGTCATTATACAGTCACAAATCAAAACAAATTACATTATAAAATACTCTTCACAAAATATTTATGAACATAAATTAACATCATGTAAATATTCATTTGTCTACAGGAAATGTTTGGGAACATAAACTATGCCACTGGGACTGCTTGTTTAGGAGGGGATTATCATCGCCACATAAAAGAAACAAGCTGCAGGGTCTAAGTCAAATAGACAAATTTCTTAGGGCCTTGTTATATATGAATTTTGGGTGGCTCCTGGAGCTCTTAATCCTGTCCTGGAGCAGTGTCTTTGAGTGACATAACAAGTACTTAAAACCAGTTTTAGGTGTTAGTGTGGACAATCCAGGGGTTATTTCTGATCCGTGCCATGCAGCTCGTGTTCCATAAATGTATGGCTACTCGAAGCTACACCTTAGTTTAAACATCCTACTCACCTGCCCTCCTCCTCTTCTTCCCTGTGTCCCCTCCCCTGTTTACTTGTGGTTGCCCATACTGTCTGTCCTAGGGGAGCAGGCAGGGAAGGGTTAGCCTGCCTGCCCAGCTGCCGCTGTTGCTGCTGGGCTGCTGCTCTCTGGGCCAGAAAAGCAGCAGCCTGGCAGCAATGGTGGACAGGCAGGCAGATTTACTCTACCCTGCCTACTTCCCTGAGACAGACAGCATGGTCAGCCACAAGTAATGCCCCAGGAGTGGGGGAAGGCAGGAGGGAACCCTGCAGGGGCAGGGGGTAAGTCTAGAGTGGGCGAGAGAGAGATTCTTACCTTTCAGTCCTCCAGACCCCTGCTGACCTGAACATGCATCTACTCCAAAACTCAAGCTAGCATGAATACCAAATCAACATTCGTGCAGCTCTCAGTGTAACAAGGTGTAACAAGGCTTTTTATAAGTTCACAAGAGGCCCAGCTAAAGCCCATAGACCCTTTAAATCCAATGTAGACACTAACTATTCAGTTTAAGTGGCTCCAAGAGTACTTCTATTGACATGGGTGAATTTCACCCACAGAAGTGAAGAGGGTGTTTTGCTCTGCACCTTAAAATACCCTGTAAGTCTTCTCCAGAAGAATCTCAAAAGTTTTAAGAGCTTAATTTAATATTGGGGGGTGGGGGGTAGGGTTGTAGCAATAAACAGCAGAGCCATGGGCTTCCACTCAAAGAACATGCAGTTTGGGATATATATACAAGAGGCAGAAACATATAGGTAGATGAAATGATGACGGAAATTAAAAGATGAGAACAGAAGATTTCTTGCCCCCCGCCGCTGTGTTCTGAGAACATTTATATGCAGATATAAAACATAGACAAATGGGATTTAAAGCTACAGAGCCATTATTGGGCTAGATTTATGCTGAAAAGCAAATAGAGTCATATAAAGAGTTTCAGATTAACAAATCTCTGAATAAATAGATATTTAATACATTCCGTGTGTCATTAGTAGGATCATTTTAGTACTAGATTTTATGAAGTGGGTAATGTAGAAAATGAAATCATAGAAGTTGTTACAGTACAGATTTTGTTGCACTAGCTATAGTATATAAGGAGGTAAAAAGCAAGTGAAATGTTTAACCTCTTGGAGGGAGCATTGCACTGCATCCTTTCCCCACCTTTCTGTCCTTCTCTTTAAGTGTTAAGAATTTTGCAGTATATTTCCTGTCAGTTTGCATTTTACCTTTTTTTGGTTTCACAATCAATAATTTTCTTGCTACAGTCACACTGTAGGATAGCATCTTCATGTGGTAAAGACACAGGTGTCTCAGTGCTGTGGGTCTGATTCTGCCTCTTGTGTAGAGGCAGGATCAGACCTAGGGACTACAGTCATAATTTCCATTCAAGGTCTCAAATTAGGTGGCAGAAGCAATATCCAGGCTTTATACTGCCTCCACAGGAATGAAGTTCACTCAGAGGTCATTTCATTCAGAGCAGTATCTAGCTCTGTACAAATAACTTTCTGTGTAAGTCAGCTTGGCAGGATTCAATTCTTATCGGTAAATGTCGATAAACGGCAACTTCACCTCACACTCACAGACCAACAGAAAATATTTCCATTATTGATAATTGAAATGTATAGAAAGGGGATGCAAGACTAGGCTGTTGCAAGGCAGGTTGGGCATTGTGTGCATGTCTGTCCTTGCCCTGACCTCCCCAGCTTGGTGCCTCCAGGGTGCCAGCCAGCTGAGACCTCCCTTGCAAACTCAAGCAGGAGCCAGCAGGTAGAACAAGCCACTGGCTGCAGGGGGCAGATGCCACTCCAGCAGCCAGAGGTTTCCTTGTCAGGAAGCAGGGGGTATGGGGTGGAAGAGGGCAACAACTGCTGCGAGACAGAAGAAGGTGGGTTCTGAACTCAGCAGCACTGTGCACAGGGGCTGGACAGCAAGCTGACAGCCCAGCAGCACAACAACTTCCCCTGTGTGCTAGGCTGGAGGAGGAAGCAGCCATGCATGCATGCGTGCATGTTTGCATGCAACCCCACGCCCCTAATTTCATTCAACCCTGAAAATTTAAAATCAATAAAAATCTAAAAAAATACTTAAATATAAATATTGATTTTAGCTGCCAAAAATATTATTAAAAATAAAAATCAAATTCTGCCAAGCCCATGTATAAGGAACAAGTTCCACTGGAACTTTTACCCAAGGTAATTATACCAGCAAAAATTAAGTCGTGTTCAGAATAAGATGGTTATAATACTGAAATCCCAATCCACACTGGAAAAATTATCTTTCATTTTAGATCTGCATTAACCGTAGCACAGCTTAAAAGCATTGATGTCATACGGCTTAATTTAGGAATCACTATTTTTATTACATTTAGTTAGTTTCCTCCTGCAGCTTTACATCAATATTGACTTCAAAGTTCAGGTAGCTTTCATTAAATTGAATTACTTTCTCCGGCAGTTTTCAGAGTAATGATGCAGCTACTTAATGAAGATGTCAAGGGCAGAATCCATTAAAAATTGTTTGGTAAAGGTGTGACTGCTAAGATGACTTCCAGACAAAGCTATATAATAGACAGGAAAGAAAAAAACAATTCTTTTCAAACACTTTCCTTCCAAGACAGAAAAATATAATTTCTCCTCATTTATTGTTCTATTGTCTATTCTATTGCATGTGGGTTCTTATATTACCTCTATCGCTGAAGTATCTGAAAGCTTTCCAGGAGGGCATTAAGCAATGCGACTAACATCTGTCACTTATTTATCCTGTCATCTTCTCAACAAGGGGGAGGAAGTATGTGAGAAGGAGCAACTTGTGTCAGATTGAGTTTCTTGTTTGGCAGAAGCAGCTTTTGGAGGGTTTTGTTTTGAAATGTTGCTATGTATTTACTTTGACAGAGACAAGAAAAATACACTTTGCACTTGGTACAGAAAGTGATAAGGTTTGTGGCAGTTCCTTTTGTCCTAGGGAATTAATTCCTCATACTTAAACTACGCACCAAAAACATTTTCTGAATGTTCTTGATTCACAATCCTATGGCTGGCCAGTGCAGAAGGTATAGGCCAGGTCTGATGTGTTAGCAGCTCCAGGTGTTCCTGAAGAACTCTGCAGTACTGGAACTTCTCTGCAGTTTCCTAAAAGCAATGTCTTCACAACCAGACAGACTACACTTCTGCGAACTAGCTGAGAGGTAATGAAGACATGAATAACTGAAACCATATCATTACTTGTCAGGATGGGAGAGAGTTTCCTCGCCAACTGGAAATGGTAGATTCACTTATGACCACTACTGTGTGAGTGCAAGGAATCCAAGAATATTCCTAAACTATTGACAGACTTCACCAATTATTGCTGTATGCCAAAAAACTGTATGCTGCAAGCTCTTCAAAATGCTTTCCTCAGACCCTCAGCATGAGTTCTGTACTGCTCAAGTTTGGCTTTAGCCAGTCACCTTCATCCATGAGCTGATTTTATCAAAGCTACCTTCGTGCTAGTAACGTAGCTGTGTGTATTGAAGGATAAGTAGAATTGTGTCATCCACACATTGCAGCACTTAAATTCATGTAATTTGAGCAGGTCATCTAGTTGCTGTGTGTAGATATTTAAAAGGACTAGAAAGATTCAACTCTGTGGGGTCAGAGATGTCTAGGAGTAAAGATGTACCCTTTCCATCACTACTCATTAGCTGCATCCCTTCACAGTCTTTGGAGCTGGAATACATGCATGTGTGTGCATGCAAGTGGGTGTAGTGATTACTATGTCTGGACCTAGATTCTGTCTCTAGGAACTACTGAAATACAATTTAATAATAAAAATTAATTTGATAGTGTTGCACAAACGGCTAGTTTCGTGCCCCTGGAGGCTTGTCCAATCCACCTCTAGGAGAGAGTCACACACACAGGCTGGGTCCAATTTCAGATTTATTGTTTGCAAACAAGTTCAACAAGGGAGCTTAATTTACTCAAATCTGTGTCGACCCCAAACAGAGTCTAGGGTTCCTTTTTATAGCTAACATAAACAAAAGATTCTAACGTGTCGCGTAATTATTGGCAGCCCAAGTATTACGTCTTACAACATATGTCTAGCAGGTACATGTTCTATGACGGTTTACATACATGTCTCATTTACATCTTAAATCTCCTCCCTGGGGCCGTCCTTAAGTCCATTTCGGTCATTCTTCGGTCAAGGTCTGAGTTCTTCACATCAGCATCTCTCCCTGTCCCTCTTCTCTTATCTCTCGTAAGGAGTTATTTGTTGCATCTGTTCCTGGCTATGTCTGCAAAAGTCTAGTGTTACTCGTAAATCTATCATTGGCCTACATACCTTAGCAGAAGCAAGTGTGATAATATGCAGAAGCAATTATGTAGTGAAACTAAACAGTTCTCAGCTGTGAAGCCTTTGTGTAGGGAGATGAGACATTTTTACCTCACAGCTGCTACACAAACGTTATTGCAAAATCATAATGACTAGATTATAACATATTTCTACCACAATAGCAGGCAAAGGTGTGGGGGAACAAGAGGAGGCAGCTTTCTCCTCCTGGGGTCCAGAGCTGTGTTGCTAAGCCAGTGAGTTCACAGCCAAAGGACCAGAGGATACAGCTGCAACCCCCACATTCCCCCTGGATCTGCCCTGCCTCCCAGAGGCTAACCAAAAGTAGTGGCAGTTTGGACTCTACATGATAGTCTCCTTTAAACAGCTAACTTTAAGAGGTTTTTTCCCACATTTTTTCTAAATAAAAGCTTCATCCCAAGCAAAACTTATTTCATTACTAAATATTATATGACCTGCATTCTGTCTTGAAGTCCTGTATTATAAAGTGCTATCCACATCAATTAGTAAGTAGGCATCTTATTTTCCACAATGACAGGAAGCTTTACTCATGAAAAATAACTCTTAATTATGTATCCCATGAATCAGAGCCAAACTACTATAACAAAAATTAATGCATCTGACAATATTATTGACTTTTCTGTCCAGAAGATCATGTTAAGCCCTCATAGTACATCCTCATGTCTATAATGGTCCCTGGTTTGACAAGAGTTCCAAACATTTTTCAACAGCTAGTTGGTCAGAGAGCATATTGCAGTCTAGATAAATACAATAAAATGTCTGTGTAATGAACAGGAATCTTCATTCCTAGATACGAACATAAAATATTTACACTATGGATAAACTACAAGAGCTGCCAAAAATAAGCTATTGTTATGAGTGCCCAATCCTCTTACCATTTACCTCAATGACTGTTACCATGCCCTTTAGCAGAATTTGGATCTAGACCAGAATTTTATAAGAGACTGACATATTTTGAAATACATTGTGGAACAACTTTGATTTAAAAAAAAGTGATGGGATAAATCTATGTAAACATTTACTTTAAACTTTCATATAAAGACTATGCTTGTTCTTATATATTCCATATAATTTAGATCAGTTTGGATGTAATTTAGAATGTAATAGAATTACGTGACACAATCTTACATGTAGGGCAATGCTGCACGTTACACTTTGGACATGTTACCTGCCCTTAAAGTGCGAGTGTCAGCATGTTCAAATGGCATAATGTGCTAAGTATAATCATATCATAGCAAAGTTACTCGTCCCATAAAAAGCTGTATCTCCAGATTGTATTAAGTAACACCCATTTAGCTATTGTCAGACTGCTGCATAGACATAATACAATTTCAAGACTAGTTGTGAGGGTAGCCCAGTACCACAGTAGAGCTCTTCCATGATTGCCAGTAGCAGAAACTGCTAACCCCATGGATCTAGTGGTAGATGTAGTTCAGTGACAGGAGTGGCACCCTCTCCCAGACTTGGCTCCCTATGCATCTCTCCACCAGTGGCAGAGACCCGGTTTGCCCCAGCATGACAGGGGAAGGCACTCCCAAGATGGGCACTGTTGCACATGTAGCAAGAAGGGCATGAGCTGTCAGTGTGGGGGTTACACTCCTCATAGGCAGACATGCAGGCTATAGTGCCTAGTGCCAAAGTGAACATCTGGGGGTTGGGGCATAGATGGTTCCAGCCTTGTCCAGACCAGGTTGAGATCACAGAGAAGTAGGTCTGGAAGGGATCTCCAGATGTCATCCAATCCTAACCATCCTATACTGACAATAATCTAAACTCTACGTAAGACTACAGTCAACCCTCACACAATAGAGCCCTAGCACTGTAACCTGCCACAGGTAAAGCAGGGAACCACAGCCATCAACACCCTGCATCTATGAAATATTATCAAGATGTAGCAGCCTTTAAAAAATGGACCCACCTGAACAGAAGGGGAAGAGCTGCCTGACAGAGACAGAGTTTGTCCCAGAGGGGACACTGCAGGCTCTGAGGGCAAGTGAAGCTGTTTGGGAGCAGCCCTGTTGGAAGTGGGAGGGGTGATGTAATTCCAGCCCAGTTTTGAAAGAGCCTTTAGCAAAAGCCTGGGAAGGGCCCTGAGCTGGGATTGGCTGAGAGGCTTGGATAAAAGGGGGAGCAGTTTTCCTGCGGGGGGGACAAGAGAGAGAGGGGGCTGAGGGACAGGCTGGAGACCCGACTGAGAGTCTCAGCGCAGTGGTCCCTCGGAGAGCCCCTGAGAGAGGCCTGCAGGAGCAGCAGGGGAGAAGCTGCGCTGCAGGAGCAGACAGGGACTGCTGATGTGGAGAACCCAAGTCTAAAGAGACCTGACTGCAGCGGTGTGGCTGGGGGAACACAGCAGAGCTGGGGGAAAGGGGGACTGCCGGAGTCTGCCCTAGTTTCCCTGAGGGGTGAGGGGCCCCAGGGGCAGGCAAAGCCTAGGGAGGGGCTGCATTTGCCAGGGCTGTGAGCCAGGAGGGTTGCTATAGCCTGCAGCCCAGACACTGCTCACAGCAGAACCAGGGAAGGGGGGCAAAGGCAGGGGAAGGCTGTCTTGCAGGAACTGCAGAGGAGCCGCTGCTTGCTGCTCAGAGACCCCAGGAGCATGGAGACGGACACCAGTGCCAGAGAGCGTCCACAGACCACATGCAGGGACACGGACAGTCCCACTCCCTGAGATACCCTGCCAGGGGCAGTGCACACGGGATCCCCAGTACACCGTGTGCAAGTGAGAGACTGTGTAAATAAGTTCTTGAGGGTTTATTAAACAGTATATCCATGTGCTTATTTAATGATTATTTGTTATGATGTAAATAATTAAATCTTGTAAATAGTTTGAGAACTGTCTGCAAGGGTGCTTGATTG
>NW_005841834.1:3381239-3386642 GCF_000455745.1 Alligator sinensis
GGCTACCGGGTACCCCAGGATCCCATTATTCAGGTGAGGGCGCATGTAGTGTCACGCCCAGGGTTACAAATATATGCTCAAGAGACATCAGGTAGAGGCCCATGCCACTTCCCCCGCCCTCTCCCCCCACTACAGAGGAAGGCAAAAATCCCTCGAGTCAGTACCAATCTGACCATGGGATAAAATTCCTTCCTGACCCGAAATCGGCACTGGGTCTGATCCTGAACAGAGGGGCAAGACCCTCTAGTCAGGAACCTCTGAACTTTGGTCCCAGAGGAAGCTGACACACTCCAGTCAATGAGCTCAGCCTTTGTAATAAGCATAGTTGTGCAACTGGTCAGAATACATTGTAGCTTTTAATATGGCACAGTAATGCTTTAAGATCTGTTAAAACATGTGCTAGTGCCCTGTGTATTTTCTGGAAGACATGATGCAATAGGCTCTTTGTGAGGATATGTATATTATTTCCTTAGTGAGGTTTTAGTGATGGTATTGTTTTCCTTAATTTAACAAAGTTCATTATTTAAATGTCAGAAGAATGGAGACAGCTTTTGTGATTCTTCACCATGCAACCCTCCCATCAAATCCAGATAATCTTTTTGAAAATGAAAATTTTCCATGTATAATTTTCATATCCAACAAAGAAAGCTCTCTTTTCCTCAGAATTAACTTACAAAGGAAAATTTTTAGCCACCTCCAGAAAAGTGCAAGTGCCTCTTTTAGCCTGCCTATCAGCATGCTGGTTGTTCTTGGCCCTCCAGCTTTTATCATAGCTCCTTATGCAGTGGAGTAGGGAACAAAATACATAAAAAAACTCCCACTCACAAAAGCATAATCGATAGAGCATCCTCTTGGGAAATTGTCAATAGTGTTGAGTTTGTGTATGGGGAAATCTATACCAGAGATATACAAGTAAATATCCATTACCCTTATTATAATATTGGTTTTAGAATGGTTTACGCTAAGCCAAACATCCAGTCTAATTCTGGAATGAATACCTACATAGGGGAGTTGTTATACTAGAACTAGTACAACTAGAAAAAAAAATCTCCTTCATGGAGAAATTCTAAGTGTCCAGAAACATGATGTATATTACTAGTGGATGGTGAGAAGTCAAGCAGAGTCACCAGTGACAGAGAAGAGGATTTGATAAACAGGAAAGGTGGAGACTTCAGGAATATGATGAGGGTACAGCAAAGCTATATTGAGCAGGAGATTGAAAAAAGCAGCACTGATGTGATGAGAATATATGAGAGTTTGTCATAGTGACTTGGGGGTCCAACCCCAGCACCTGACACCCCTTGGTGGTATAGCTCATCTACCATGTCTTTGGTGTTTATAAATGATGCATTGGAGATATTGCTCCTGAAAGCCAGAGTAGCCTCCTCCTTGGTGCCGTCCTCCTTGGCCAAGCACTTGGGGCTTCTCTGATCCTAGCTCAGTCCTGCCTCTACCTTTCTCTAGGGTACTTTCCCTTTAAGACAGATCCTAGGGATTTTGTCTCACCCTTCACAACTGTGGTTCTGCAAACCCCAAATGAGACTGTTAATCTCTAAAGCTTGATTAAGGCCAATAACCATGGCATTCAGCCACCCCCATAACTATGCCCATACATCTAAGGTATTACTCAGAAACCATTTGGAGAGGGTCCCCTGGCCCCAAAAACTCATGTCTTGGATTCAACCTTCTCAGCTTCAGCCCTTATTTTCTGGCTGAGTGTCTCAGCCCAGGTCCACTGCTCCTGGACCTCAGTGCCTTACATTCTTACGCAAAGCATGTCTCAGTCTGTAAAACACCCCCATAGCACCCTGCCACATGTCCTTCAAACCTTCCCTGTAGCCATAACCTCATTCTCTGGTTAAAAGCAGAAGCAAACAACAGCAGACTGCTATAAACTACACAGTTCGAACTCAAATATCAAACCCCATCTTGGGTCTTTTAACACCACCAAGCCATTCTGAACAACTATCCCCTTCTCAGCTACCCAGGGTTCTTCCTAGTCTGCAACTTCCTTCCAGTAGCCAGTTTTGTCTGGAACTGTTTCCACTACAGCAGCCAAGACCAGACTGCCTACTCAAGCCCAAAGCCAGGGCTTATATACCCCCCAAGCCCTGCCCCCTCCAGTCATGTGACCCATCTCCCTGCTGACAGGATCCAGGTGTTGCTAACTCCCTCAACAGCAGCCCTGCATTCTGCTGTCTGCAGGCTGAGTCCTCCAGCTCTGTTTAACCAGGCCACTCACACCTGCTGCCCCTTGCAGATCATAGGTTTTCTGTAAGCTGCCTAGCTTTGCTCCCTCTTCCTAGTGACAGGGGTAGGGTTCCCTGTTACAAATTGTTGCACTTCACATTTGTGCTTAACGTTTCAATTGACTGTTATCCCAGTGTCTGATAGTCTTAATATTTGGTCTCATTTTTGCTAATTCTTTGACCATCAGGTACTTCTAAAACTTAAATGAATTATACTAGTTGCAACAATATCATAATATCATCCTTGTTATAGTTCATGGTAGTAATGTTTACTACTTTTTAAATTGAATATATACAAAGTTCTTTTCTTGGGAATAAACTTTCAATTTCAGTTATAACCAAGGGCTGTTTTTCACTAGAACAGCAGATTTCTTTTGTTTTCTACAGATTTCAGCTTTATAGAGTTTATAATAAAGACAACTACATTTTTTGTTTCATGAAACTCATCTTACTGTATTGGCAAATTATTTTGCTTACATTGGAATATACTTATTTACCTTTACTACTCACATTAAGAAGGCTATTTTTGCTGTGTACACAAAGTTTGCAGTTTTGATTATACTTTTATTGAGCCTGCCAAAAACAAAATCTAAATTAAATTAGATTGCTTAAATATATAAATAAAAAAGGAAGCACTGCCTACAGGGAAAGAAATAATTGCAGAAAACATAGTCTAACACTTAAGTAGCCTCAAGGTATTCAGTGTGCTAACATTCATGATGCTTTCAAAAGACTCCGAAGTAGGATGGATGATCTTTCAGACAAGACAAAAAACTACAGCAAGAGTGGTGACTAATATAGAATTTTTTTAAAGATGAGAACAGTGAATTCACATTAAAACTGACCATGAAATGTCTTTGCTGCTTTTCCAAATATTTGAGTGAGAAAAGTTTTTCTGTAAGAACAACTGTGGAAAGTTCAAGTAAGATGACTATACACTTAGCGCGCATCCAGACAAGCATGCTCATACATTTCCCCAAGGACAATAGCAGCGGCACATAGTTGTACCACTGTTGTTGTCCCTGGGGAGCACCCCAAGATGTACACTCTGGTGTGCGGCAAATTGCCCAGGATGGGGAGAGGAATCTTGGGCCAGCAGCTGGGTTGGTCCCAGCAGCCTTACCTGGGATACTAGGGGCCTCCTGGGGCTCCAATAGTGGTGATCCAGGCATGTAGAGTCTGGTTAGCAGCCAGAGTGTGGCCAGGCTCCAGTTTTGAGTAGAGCACACTGCCACCATGTGCACCACCCCACTTTTTCTGGCACAGGTTTTCCTGACACCAGGATCTCCCAATGTCAAAAAAACCCCCACCGCCAAATCACGCATGTATGGGCATTCCCCAGGGACAAATAGCAGAGACACAACTATGTGCTGCTGCTATTTGTCCCCAGAGAAACACACACGTACAGTTGTCTGGACACGCCCATTGATATCAATAGGAAGGTTCCCATTAACTTCAATTGGAGTCAATTTTGTCCACAGGAAACTAAAGATACTGTCTCCTGTGGGGAGAAACCCTGGAAATTATCCTAACATCTGTGGTGGGAGAGCTCCTGACAAAAAACATTTGAACTAAATATTGCCAACTTGGAGTGAGACAGAGGAGGCCTTAACAAATTAACTTGACAGAATTCTCTGAAGACATTGATGCTGCAATATATAAGGAAAATTCAGTGGGTTGTTGTATACATTATTTTCTGAAGATATTTGACAAGGCTCTACATTGATGGGAAGGGAAATAAAATACTGGAAAGAAAACTTTCAGAGCAACAGGTAATATGTAAACTTTAAAGAATATTTTTTCATGTTGGAACTTTTATAAGTCAGATCTTTGTCATGGACAAAATACACAGTGTATAAGTCAGAGGATGGTGGAAGAGAGTATCTTAAATCTCTTCCCTGCTCTGGCTTTAAATTTCTTCCATTTTACCTCACAGCTTCAAGGGATATTCTAGGATTGTTATAGTCTATTGTGGAACAGTTTAACAGAAATTAGAGAAAGAGGATTATTTTCTTCAATATTAATTCTTAGAAAGTCCTCAGATACTCTGGTGATGGGAACCATATAGGTTCATGTATAGATGAATCAGAGACAGCATAGCTGTCCAATATTGCAAAAACACAGTTATTTGTACCTGTACATTTACTCAAATTCTGATAATCTATTTAAATCAGTGTTTAGAATCACACCCAAACAAACCTCTATTCACATAGTTATCTAAAGAATAACAATTCTCACACACACATCCATATCCATTTAAATTGATACTGTGATACACACTGGGGTGCATTTGCACTGTCAGGGTTGTCATTCAGCCCCAGCCTTCTGCTATGGGACCACTGAGAACAAGCTGAAATGTGCCAGCTTCTTGGGCTAGGGCACCTCAACTCAATCCACTCACCCAGGTCATGCCAGCTCTTAGCAGAAGAGATTTTGTCAACTTGAAGAATAACACCCCTTTTGTCTGGCACGTGCTAGAAATTTTAAGTTCCCTTCTCTGCAGAAGAGGTTTGCCTGACAGCCAAATGTTCTGAAATCACACTTACTGCTGACGGTAAGTAAATTATAAGGAATGGCAAAAAGATTTATGATAAAAACAAGAGAAAGCATAAGAATAAGTAACCCTATGTTTGTGCAGGCTGGGCGCGAGCCAGGCCCTTTTTCGTGCTCTGCGCGGGCTGTGGCCAGCAGCCCAGGCACGTGGGGTCGGAGAAGGCACGCGTCAAGCTAGAATTAGGCACAGACTCATAGCGGTAGATTTAAAGATTGTTTACTTACACCGAAGATGGTCGCGGTGCAGGCAGGAAAACTTGCTTGAGTTGCGGTTACAGACAAAAACAACATGAACGGTCACGTGGAGTTTGCTAGGCTCCACAGAAACAGAGCTCTGGATGCCCTGGACAAGCGCGCCACTGAAATAGGAACTTCGTAGATACGTCTTATTAAATTATTGCTCGAAGATGGAAAGAGGTGGGGGGTGGATCAGGTCGCCAAACTCCTCTGAATCTCACACAGGGTCTCTATTACCCTGCCGTGTACCCAGAGTCCCCACAAGATGGATGTGGAATCCTCTTTGGCTTGGGCGGAAACCGCTCAAGCCTCTTACATGGCTAGCAGGCCAATCGTTAGCCGCCACCTGGGAATAGAACTAGCC
>NW_005841834.1:3387649-3388661 GCF_000455745.1 Alligator sinensis
TGTTGACGGCATAATAGAATTATACTTCATGCCCATCGCTCGGGCCATCAGTAGCTCTGTTAACAGTTTGTGGAACTAAACGAACAAATACAAAATCAGCTAACATAAGCAATTCGTCCTCAAGGAATCGAATTAAATAGTAACCGACACACACAAATATACACATAATTATGTTCATAACAAAAAACTGAACGATCAGGGCTTCAGTGGGCGTCATGGCGAAGTCGCGTATCAGGCCCTTATTCCTTTTGGTGATGTTGTCCTTCTCGGGGCCTTTCTCCACCACGCACTCTGAACTTCGGATCTGCAAAAGAACTTTCTTAAAACAGTTATTTCACTAATATTTACAAAACTTATATGGATCCGCATGATAAAGTGGTTAATTAAACTTACTATCACTATTAAACATATAATACAGGTGTGTAAACATGATTCTAATCTAAACAGCCTTTCTATACACTCAACTCGACGAAATCGTCGAGGAGTCGTCATCAAATTCTTCTAGGTACTGAAAACCTAATTCGTAGGCCAGTTGCCATTGTCCCGCATCCCCCAAAATCTGAAGTTGTCACTTATTAAGTCCAGAACTCTGTAGGAGAAATCCAAACATGTATCGCTCCTCTTGTGTTCTCTGGGGCAACACTGAACGTTCGGACTCACGGTATCTTGTGTTTTGAACCTCAGTTGGGCGTTGAGGTTCCCGATCGCTGGACAATTTTGGCTCCATCAGGACACGCAGTCTTGGCAACTGACGAAGGAGGTTACTTACGGGGTGATCCACCATTGGATTCAGCATAATTTGTAAAACCACTGTATTCTTTCGCCCATAAATCTCGAGACAACTGTCTATGCTGTGGATGGTTATTGGAACAGTCCCAGGGTTCCGCAGGTGACAGTGAGGCCATGGTCGTATTCGCTGGAGTGGTGTTAATCCCAATGCACATGCTCTGGGGTTCCAGGCACAATATGAAACTCCGATGATGGCCAGCATAAGCTGTTCTGCACTGGTATG
>NW_005841834.1:3388905-3404112 GCF_000455745.1 Alligator sinensis
GATGCACTCCTCCGCTTGACTTTTCCTTTCGTCGGCAAGAGGGCATGGTCGGCAGAGGCAGCGCTGCGTCGCTGGGCGGGGTTGCCGGAGACAACGCTGCGTCGATGGGCGGAGTCGCCGACCAAACTCTCGCGGGTTCCTCCGAAGCTCCACCCCTCTTTTCCAGCTCCTCCACGTGGTCTCCCTCCTGCTCGGCACCATCTTGGGCTGGCGTTCTAAGATCCCCTCTCTCAGCCGCTTCTCCGACCGCTTGAACAGCCACACGCAGCTGGGCTTTTAAACTTAGATTTTTATTCATCAAATCAGTTAAAGTTGTACTCAATTCTCCCCCCTTGTTGTACCGTAGGACCACCCTCTCATCCGCGGTGTGTCTCTCTGTTCTTGGATCTTCACGGAGCTCGCGCCCCCTTAATCTAGACATCACCATGCCAGGGGAGAACCAAACGATTGGCAACAGTTCCTCACTCTCCCAAACACATCGCCAGCAACGAGCACACTCCCGGGTGAAAGTTGGGTTCGGTTCGTCCGCCGAGTTGGGTCCGGCGAGGGACACAGTATCGAGGGGCCTGAACAGGACCCGCTCGTTGCTCATAACACACCCGAACGCTGCAGGGAGCAAATATATTTCTTTCCCTCTCGGGGCTCCATCCTTGGAGGCTCCCTCTTCTCCCTTCAGCGAAAGGCGTCCGCTAATATATCTCTCACCCGTTCCGCCCGCCTGGTGGTAAGTGATATGCGCCTCCAGCTCTTCAAAACTTTTCACCTGGCGCTTGCCATCACGCCAAGGGCAGTTCCTAACTAATTCTAGCTCTAGCGGGCTCTCTCCTGATCCCATCTTCGTCACCATGTGCGGGCCGGGTGTGAGCTGGGCCCTTTTTCGTGCTCTGCCCAGGCTGTGGCCAGCAGCCTGGGCATGCAGGGTCGGAGAGGGCGCGCGTCAAGCTAGAATTAGGCACAGACTCGTAGCGGTAGATTTAAAGATTGTTTACTTACACCGAAGATGGTCACGGTGCAGGCAGGAAAACTTGCTTGAGTTGCGGTTACAGACAAAAACAACACAAACGGTCATGTGGAGTTTGCTAGGCTCCACGGAAACAGAGCTCCAGATGCCCTGGACAAGCGCGCCACCAAAATAGGAACTTCATAGATACGTCTTATTAAATTATCGCTCGAAGACGGAAAGAGGTGGGCGGTGGATCAGGTCGCCAAACTCCTCTGAATCTCACACAGGGTCTCTATTACCCTGCCATGTACCCAGAGTCCCCACAAGATGGATGTGGAAACCTCTTTGGCTTGGGCGGAAACCGCTCAAGCCTCTTATATGGCTAACAGGCCAATCATTAGCCGCCATGTGGGAGTGATTTAGAACTAGCCAATAGCGGGGAACAAATTTGCATGTGGGTGGCGGGAACTCCTTTGCACCATGCATTTCTCTTGCAACTTGAGCAATGCACTCTGCAAAGGAAGCTGCAAATAGGCGGGAAACTCTTCCTTGCACCGGGGTTCTCCTCTGCAGCAGAAAACTCCACCGTGCAACGAAGCTGTAATTTGGCGGGGATAATTCTAGTGCCGAAGCACTCACAAAATCATACCCTTGGGTTATGACAATGTTAAAGACAGAGAAATGAAAAACAAGCAGAAAAAAAGATTACTATTTGATCTTACCCCTGCATCTGCCCCCCAAAATGCAGCAGCTGTTTCTGATCAAGCCAAAGTCCCTGCTAGACTGTTGGTTTGTGTTGCATGGCTCAGCTACTGTTGGACTGAAGTGGCTGAGCTGAACACTTTAATTTGGAAATCTATAGACAAAGGCCTTGGTAGCTCTTAAGCACCCATTCTTATCTGTCCATTTATATTTCTCTATTAGATTCTTGGGAAGCCTATACTATGCACATAACTTCCTGCCTCAGGTATATGTTTGACTAGACATGCATCTTCCCTTATCCAGTTATAACCAGACATAAGGATTATTAATCCTTTGTCAGAGACAGTTACGGTTTCCCTTATTTTCTGTAACTATATCAAATATCATTTCTGAATAGCCTGTTTCAGGGTGTCAGCCTTACTACAGGCCTCTCCCTTGTGGAATTCCAATCTTTACTGTCTGTTTGTTGATGGACCTGGGCTCCATAAACACCTTTTTGACTTTCTGCATGTAAGTGGGCCGTCTTAGATCCATTGTCTCAGTGATTACTCCTGAGACTAGAAAAAAAAAAGAGACACATCTCAGTTACTCATTACCCTATTACCCAATCCTGGCTAAAATATAACAAATACTGTATTTCATGGAAATATAAGAATGATATCACTTGAGTAAATCTAAACAATTCAGCATTAACTACTCATAAGGCATGTCTACATGTGGACATTTAATGCACGTTAGCCTGATTTAAGGTGCATTAAAGGTGTAAGTCTACATGTGCATGCCCTTAATGTACCTTAAACATGGTGATTTTAGGCTAATCCTGCCTAAATTTGATATCTGCATAAAGCAAGTATCAAATTTAGGCATGATTAGTTAAAGTACATTAACACACATGTAGACATCTTAATGCATATTAATATAGGGCCTTCAGTGCTGGGTCTGCCCAGCCACTAGGGGGCTGGCCACAGTGCAGCCCCAGGGCTCCTGACTGGCCACCTCTCCTGCTCCAGGGCTGGGCTGCTTTCTGGGAGGCTATGGATTCATAGATTCATAGATTTTAGAGTCGGAAGGTACCTCAATAGATCATCGAGTCTGACCCCCTGCCCCTGGCAGGAAAGAGGACCGAGGTCAGATGACCCCAGCCAGGTGACTATCTAGCTTCCTCTGCCTCCGAGTTGCTGAGAAGGACACTCCCCAACCTATAGGTGTGCTGAGGGTTCCTTCATCCCAGGTGGAGTACCTTACATTTATCTTTATTAAATTGCATCCTATTTCTCTCTGCCCATTGATCCAACCTGTCCAGAACAGCCTGAATCTGCTCCCTGCCCTCCGGTGTACTAACTTTGTCCCATAACTTGGTATCATGAGTGAACTTGGAGAGGGTGCTCTCCAAGCCCTTGTCCAAATCACTGATGAAGATATTGAATAATATTGGACCGAGGACTGAACCCTGCGGGACCCCACTGCCCACCTCCCTCCAGGCCGAGAAGGAACCATCCCCCAATGAGGATAGGGTGTGAAACTGTGTTGAAGGCCTTCCTAAAGTCCAGGAAGAGGACTTCAGCCTCGGCTCCCGCATCCAGGTAGTGTGTGACCTGGTCATAGAAGGCTACAAGGTTTGTCAGGCAGGATCTACCTGTGACAAACCCATGCTGGTTTCCCCTCAGCATCGTTTCCCCTGCTGGGCCTGCACAAATGTGTTCTTTGATTATTTTCTCTAGCATTTTCCCAGGAATAGAGGTAAGACTAACTGATCTAAAGTTACCCAACTCATCCCTTCTCCCTTTCTTGAAAATGGGCACCACATTGGCCTTTCTCCAGTCCTCAGGGACCTGGCCAGAGCACCACAAGTGCTCAATCAGCTGTGCCAGTGGCTCAGCTATGACACTGGCCAATTCTTTCAGCAGCCGTAGATGGAGGTCATCCAGGCCTGCTGACTTGTACCCATCCAGCTCCTCCAGGAGCTCCTTAACTATTTCAGAACTTAACCGTAGGTGGCTATAAAAGCCTCCAGCTATTTTGTGCCTTGGAGCACATAACACAGAGAGCTTGGAGGAGCAGTGCTCTCTGCAGGAGCCCAATAGGCGCCATGTGCCCCACTAGACAGGACCAAGGCAGCCTCTGCCCATCCTGTCCCCTAGCTGGAGCTGCTCCTTGGCCATAGGTGAGTGTTGGAAAGGGCTGCAGCCTGTTGTGTCTCTTGCCCAGCCCTGAGATTCCTCCCAGGGCTGCTAGCCCTGCTCTCTATGGCAGCAGGGCCAGAACCTGCTCTCTACTCCTGCTCAACCCCAGCTCTTTCTCTTTTCAGGCACTGTGGTGAAGCATCTCTGCGGCATGACCCCCTGTCCCTGGCTATGCTTCTGTCTGAGTGCTGCTGGCAACTCTTCAGGGCCAACATCACAGGGACAGCTGTGTGGGGGCCCAGATAGCTGGCATGGGGAGCATGTACAGAACATCACCCCTGTCATGCCCTGGCCCTGCCCAGATGCCCACACCCGTCCGAGCACCTGGGGCCCCCACTGGATGTAAGAGAAAGTGAGTGACCTCATGGCATTCTGGGGGGGGGCTGACATCCAGATGCAGTTCACGTGGGCTGGGTGCTTGAACACCCATATTTATGAGGCCATTTCAGCTGGGATGCATGCATGAGGCCACTCCCAGATGGTGTGGCAGTACTGTGTGAAGGTGTGACAGTATTGTGGTCTTTCAGGCACGGCAGGTGGCCATGTCTGGTCATGCCCAGACCAGACATGGAGTTGGCCATGACCAACTTCAGTAGCCAGTCTGGTCATGCCTAGAAGACAATGCTCTTCATGTAAGAGCTAACCCACATTTTGGTGCCCTAGGAATGAGGCTGCACCCCTGCAAGTGCCACCAGTACAGGTGGCCTGCCCTCATGCACACCCTTCCCTGATGCCTTCGGTGATGTGTCATCAAAGTGAGGAGGCCTTGGGCCTTCAGTGTTCCACCCCATCAACCTCCCCAACTGCTGTATCCATTGGCAGCTTGGGGAGCCCTGCCTAGCAGCTGCCTCTCTCTCAGCTCAGGCCCACACCCTGCCATGAGCAGCAGCCGGCCATGTCACTGCTGCCTACTAGCAGTGGCAGCCCTTCCATGAGGGGGGAGCCCTGGCTGGGGTCTGGCCTCGCAACCGACTGGCTGGGTACTGCCCTGCCACTCACCATAGGCCATGTACACCAGGTGCAGCCAGATGCCATCACTGATGGGGAGCCCCACACTGAGGCACCAGCATCGCAGGCCCTGGACACATGGTAAGTCCTGCACTGGGAGAGGGACCTCCCAGTCCCTGGCTCTGCCCCTGCCCCTGGCTCCTGCCCTCACTCCCTGCCTGGCCCGCCCACATTCCTCTGGCCTCAGGTCCCCCCTTCCCCCCCCCAGCACACAGAGAGGCAGGACATAGTTCAAAACTTTATTGAACATCCTGTGTCCCTGCTGCTGGGTAGGCACTGACCTTTCACATCCCAAGGAAGACATGAATGTTGGCAGAGATATTGTTCTTGGCAGCGGGGGGCAGAGATGTGTAACACTGTGACAGGTAGACCTCCAGGTGGCAGCAGAGGTTGCAGGGCTGCTTGGGCTTGCCCTCTGCACCATCAAAGCTCAGAGTCCCAAATCAGGAGTGCAGGTGTTCCTGAGAAACCAGCAGGATCAGCAGCAGCAGAGTGTAGTGGCTTGGGCAACTCTCTGCCTGCACAAATGGCTCATCAGAAATAACCCAGGGAACATACAGCATGGGCAGGATCAGGGCACAGCAGCGGTGTGGGGGGGGGGGGGCATCCCCAGGGCACTTCCCCAAAGAGGGCCCCTGTGGAAAGGGTTGGGGCACATGATATCGGTGTCTCTGCCATGCTGCTGTTCTGACACAAGAAGCATTGGCCCAGAGGTCACAATGTTGAGGGTGTGCTTTCAAGATCACTGTCAAGGGCTGGCAGCTGGCTCTGGCTTCAATATGGTTGCCAGGTGCTGGTAGCCAGAGGCTGGAACTCCTCCCAGGTGGCCATAAGGACACATGGCAGGGCTGGACTGACCTGGGATGAAAGTTAATCCCAAATCTCACTACGTGTAGACATATGCCAAAAAGTGCTTAATGTGCATTAGCTTAATGGGCATTAAATATAAGCCCACTTAAATTCACATGTAAACATGCCCATAGATACCATACCCTATATCAGAAGAACAATTCAGGAATGCATGCATTCACAAATTTCAGAGGTGCATAATCTGCCTTGTGGATATTTAAAAGTTAGTGTTATATATAGGAGGATTTTTGATTTTGCAATTTCATTCATAGTCATGGGATACAGTCTAGGTTCTGCCTAATAATAGCAGAAAGCATATCTGTGTGACCAATTTAAATAAGTCCTTGTTTCATTCCCTATAAATATTCATTAGATATGAGGAGAAAATCAGAGCATTCTCCAGGGAGGAGGAATGATGTTGGGGCTAGGCAAAAGATCATCTGGCACTGACTAAAACAGCAGTCCTTACATCCATAAAAAAGAATTCTAATTATCTTGTGCGAGATTGTGCTATACATCAGGCCTTTTACATTCTCTTTTATTTTTCCATTCTTAAGTCAAATCCTGCTCTGTGCTACTAGGCTAGTGGACAGTGAGCTGGGAGCTCTGAGTATATGCAGTCCTTCCCTACAGAGTGGGGTGTATGCAATCCTTCCCTTACTTCGTGTAGTCCTGTTCCTGCAGTAGTGCCTACAACTCCTGGTCCAAATGAAGGAAATCCAGTTCTTTATCAGTTCCTTCCCAAAAATAGCTCCAGAAGATGTCCTCAGAGAGTTTTACTCATAGGCTATGGACAAAAATGACACATAAACTGGTATAAGTGATCAGCAACCAGTTAAAATCTGTAATACAACACTAGTTCAGCACATATAAACCACTTTCAAAGTGGCCAAAACTGGTTTAAGTTAAACCTGGAAGGGTGTAGACTGAACTGATTTAATTTAAATCAGTTTATTGAACTTCTGTCCCAGATCCCCTCCAGATTCAAGTTAACTTACAGTCCTCCAGCACCTCAGGATGCTTTTTACCTTCCCAGCAAACCCCCTTGCACAGGGTGGGTGGGCTAACTTTGTCCCAAGCTGTCTGCTCCAGTGGGGCTGAGAGGTGTACTCTAGCACCTGCACCCCCCACCCCCCCGCCCTAGTTTCTGGCCTGGCCCACTTCAGTCATGTGGCTGCATTTTCTGGAATCAAAAGTGAATGTCTGTTCACTTGCTTATCAATTCAATCTGTGCAATTTAGACTAACCTGCAAAGATTGAATCAATTCAGTCATGGGTTTTTTCACTGTTTGTACTTAGCCATAGTGCTCAAAGGGAATGCCCCAAAAATATTTATGTAGAAATAATTTGTTCTACTGGTAGCCTTTTTTTTTTAATTACTTATATGACCTATGTAAAGATACTCTTGTTCTTTTTTTATTTCCTATATTCCCACATTGCATGAAAGAAGATGAGGCATGCACCCCTAATGACTGCTATGCATGACCAGGAACTAGACTATGGACAGTGAGAACATTTAAATAAATTAAATCTCTTATTCTGGAATCCAGATCTGTCGGTCTATGCCAGGGGTGGGCAATTAATTCAGGTGGAGGTCTGCTTAATGAGTTTTGGTGAGCTGTTGAGGACTGCATGGGTAGTCCTGCTCCTTGACAGTTGCCTTGCCCCTTGTCACCATTTTGGGATTGGAAGTTCCACCCTCTAACCTCTGACCTTTGCCACTGGAAGTCCTTCCCATTGACCCCCAGAAATGCTCCTTTTGGGAGGGGGGTTGCCACCTTGGAACCAGAAAAAAACAAATCATACTAAATAAAAAAATCACATTAAAAGTCAAACACCTACTATAACATATTTTAATTTTATTACAAAATATATTTATATGCAGCCCTGGGAGGAAAGGCACTTGGCTCCAGCATGTTGGGCTTCCCTCCATGCTGTGCTAGGGCAGGGGCTGCATATATATGGCAGGGAGCACCAGCAACACAGGCAGCCACACAGAAGCTGCACCCCTCACTCTGATGTGCAGTGCTGGCCGGAACCACACTCCCCAGGTGCTTATGCCCAAAGCACCCCACCTGCTGCTGCCAGGACTGCACACCATGGGGGTCGGGGGGGGCTTCACACCATGGGGGTGTGGGGGGGTCCCCACACCCCCCACTCTCCCTGACACCCACATGCTGCCCACCCCAGCTCTGAACTGCTACCAGCCCCTGTGCCCCTGGGCATGGGCTCTGCACTGCCACCAGCCCCACACTCCAGGCTTTCTCCCAACTGCAGTCCTACTCTTGCTGCTTTCCTACCTGCTGTCCGGAGCCAGCAGGAGACTGGGTAAGCTAAGCAGGTCTCAGGGGCTCTGGCAGCAGTAGCCTTGCATGGAAGCTGCACGCTGGCTGGCCAGGCCCTTCCATCCACAAGAGTGGGAGCCAGGCAATAGGGTACATTTTGGGGACTACATGTACATGTGGGCGCCTTGCTCCCATCCTCGTGGGTGGAAGGACTAGGCACAGCAAAATTTGTTGGAGAGCCCTGTGGGCTGGATGAAAGTGGTTGGCGGGCTGCATGTGGCCCACGAGCCGTATTTTGCCCGCTCCTGGCCTACGCACAATTCTTAGTGATATAACGATGAAGGGCCATTCAGTAAATGCTTCGCTCAAGATTCAACATTGCCTATATACCAGTTACAGTGCACCTAATCATGTACTCTATGTTGTTAAAGTGCCATGAAGGTCTCCAGGGAACTGTGGAAATGTTAGCTAAAGGGGCTGTGGTATGGCCCTCTAAGTTGGGGGTAGTGTCAGGGGTTGGTAGCTCACCCATGTCAAAAATTTCATTTACACTCTACAAGAGAAGAAAAAAGATGGAAACAATGGTTTGAAGGTTTTTGAAGTTGGAACAGGCAATGATGCATAAACCATAAAGTGAAGGTGATGATGATTATGACAAAAGGTTAAAAAAAAATCAAATTAATCTTTGGCAGTGAAGCGTGGGCTCAACTAGTAGTCTATGATTTATAGAAGACAGAAGCAATAAATCTTAGGGAAAGTTTCTTCAAAGAGGCTTTGTCATTATTTATTTTCTGTTTATTTTTAAAAATCCAGCAGCCAGATCTTCAGAAAATATCTTTTATGTCAGTAGAAGTAGGCTGATTTCTATCGGCTGAGTCTGACTTCATTTCATGAAAAATCACTGTGGCAGAATGTTTGTGTTATTTCTCTTGACTATTAGGTGTGACCTGTTTTCCCAGTTTCATTTGTACTGCTGCATGCGTGAGCTGAGAGGGTTAAGTTAGAGTGGTGCTAGAAGCTGGCCTGGGCAGAAAACAAAACAAGGACTAGGAAATAAGAGAGCTTCCCTTATATACCTTCAAAGCAGTCAGGAGAACAATGGGCCCTTACAAGGAAATGCTGCTTCCAGGTGCCAACAAACGTAACAGGTTTTGTTTTTGCCAAGACTAAAACACCAAAAGATCCTGAGGGTTTTAAAGGTGTTCCTGCTGGAGAGGGATAGGGTTAGCTACAGCCAACTGGCATTGGGACTGGCTGAGAGCTGGAGTCAGCAGCAAGCAAATGGTAACTATTCTTCTCAAGACTGGACAACACCAAGGTTAAACCATGCCCATTTTGAGGCTCCAGAGAAATGCCAGGTGTGGATAAGACATTATGCATGTGGCTCCTTTTGTTCTCCTTAAAATCATTTTTCAGAGTGCTCTGCAGTTACGGGCAAAATAAATTATATTTGGTTTTGAAGCTGTTTCTTCAGTGTTTCTGTGTCACTACTCATGTGTCTACAGTGTCCATGAAATCCATTTCACTTGCTAGGTAACAGGCCAGTGTAACTCAGAGATCCAGTCAGAGACTGGCTGAATCATGCCTCAAAAAGAATTGGGGGTATGGGACTGCTACTAGGAAAATGTGCTCTTAGAAAAATAGGGAAAGGTCACAGAAGGAGCAGCTTATGGGACCTGCACAATCACAGTCATTGTTTTCAAATTAAAATGAAAGGCAGATTCCCCGGTGGGAATATAGAAAACAGTGAAGTAAATATGGTATATTAAAAATATACTTTATATATAGAGATAATTTAAATATAATTTTCACACTTCTTTTCTAGAATATTTTTCTATTCTCATTTATACTTCTGTGATCCATGCCAGTTCCCTAAATGATTCTACCACAGTGTATGTCTAGCACAATTTGCTCTACCAAGAGGTATCCAATAAAACAAAGAGGATTTTCTTACATCAGTTCATTTTTCATATTTGTGTCACTTTGTACCTGATAAATCTAACTTAGAAAAATCAGCTTTTTGTGAAGTTTTATCTTTCCTCTTAGTATAAAAACTATCCATTTTAATGTGCCTCTTTCGTAATGCTTTTGGAACACATCTTCAGTTGAAATAAATTGGTATAAATTGGGTTTAGTTAAGTGAGGCAAGGAACAGAACCCTTCTGGCCCATGCCCATTTCAAATATCAGAATGAAATGCAACTCACAACAGATTGTTCCAGTGTTCACAATACACGTTCTTTGTCAGACTTGTTAACCTTTTCTTCCATGGTGTTCTGATACACCATTGTGTGCAGCCGGAGTGAAGTATGGGAATGTGACTAGATTCCTCAATCAGGTGACGTTAAATTCTGAGTTTTCATTTTGTTATAAAATAAAAGGTTTCCAGTTCCTCTTTGTTGAAGAGAAAAAATTGAATATATGATTGTAACAACATTAGAAGGGACAACCTCCAGCAGAGGAAGGAGCAGCATCAATGGGGTTCAGGGATGAAATTGGCTGGCCAGAAGCCACTACTATTTCTGTCCCTCCCAACTAGACAGTTGGTCCAGGAAAAGATACCACCCATGAAAATCCTTCAGTTTGAGTCTCACAGACATCATTTGAGACCTATGACTAAAATTTTAAATCATATCACAATACCCCTACCAACATGACTAAAGTACAACAGTATTATTCTACACTCTCATATTGAGCAACCAAGAAAATGACAGCTGATATGGAGCATCCTGCTCCAACAGTTGATTGTTTTCCCTTCATTTTCCCCAATTTCACATACATATGAGAAAACATGAGAATTTAATGTAACTCAAAGGTCATCTGCTTTGGGCTTTACCTCTATTTTTATTTATATTATAGAAGTGCCTAGTGGGTCCAGACACAGATCATGTAGTAGATAGTCTCTAGCAACATATTTTTCTAATACATTATAGTGTCCTTTATTATAAATCGATCACAGGCAATTTTTGTATTCCTTGGTTATGTTAGGCATCAGCATGTATTTTTGCCCTCCTTATTTTTGCCTGACCTCCACTGCCAGAGTTGATCTGGTTGCAGAAACTAGAATTTAAGTGGGACATAGCTAGGCTGTTTGTGATTGAAACACTCTCATAATGTTTGGGTACCTCATTAAAACATATGGGGTTGGTTGCTTCCAGATAGAGCTTAGATGCCTCCTGAACAACATTTTTAACTTCTAGCCTTTTAGCTTACTGAATGAGGTAGGAAAACAGAACAGTGATCCTCTCTTCAAATACCATCCACTTTTCACACCAAAATGAAACGTCATTCCAAGCATAGCTCTATGATCCTTTCACTCCATGCTTTCATAACAATGAAAAAGCTAGCCATCAAGGGCAACTGGTGTATCCTAGCCATCAAGGGCAACTGGTGTATCCCGAATCTGAGGGGCGGTCCCCCACAGCCAATTTCAGACTGGGTGGGGGGGGGCCAATCACCAAAGGGCAGAACCACCAGCAGCGAAAATGGAAGTGCACTTCCTCTGGCACTTCCAGTTTTGCAGCTGGCGCTTCCAGGGGGTGCATGGCCAATCTCAAGGGGTGCACATGTACCTGCATGCACCCCCTACACGTCACCAATGCTAGCAATATTGACATGTAAGTTATATTATTTGGGTATCTACACTAATACCTCATGAGCTGAGCAGGCAGTTACCTCTCCCAGAGCCATCATTTATCATAAGTAAACACAGAGCAATTCTTATGTTAAGTATTCACTTAGTTCACAGATGTCAATGGAGTTATTTGAGATGTGCACAAACTTAATTTGCAGCAGAATCTGGTCTCATATTTCTGGAATATTCCATGTTTCACCTGACCATGAACAGTTTGGCTCCTATGATCATGGCCTGTTAAACTGAATAGTATGTGAAAAATGCCAATTTTTTAGTTTTGCTCCTCTGCTGGAGGTGCCTTTGTATCACACTTTTTCATACCTGCTTGGGGAACAGAGGATTTTTTCCCATTCTTTGTGATGTCATATAAATATTTCCAATGACAGAGCCCTGCAAGGAGTCTGCCATCCCACAAGACCTGCTGTGCTGACTAGTATAAGTACTAGTATAAGTACAGACATCCTCTCAAGATTTCCTTTCATTTTGTAACTCCCACCTTTGACTAAGAGGAAAAAGACATTTATGCTCTTGCTGAGATTCAAAGCAAATGGGTTAGGTAGGAGGAAGGACACTGCCTTTATTCACAGTCATGTCTGTCAGTCTGCATGGGAGAGTGACAGTTGGGTAGCAACCTCAGTTCTGTAGATACTTTTAGTAACTCCAAGGTCACACCACAAGATGTACTGCTTCCCCAGATTGGTCCTGCTGTCAACTAACCTATGCCATGTAGTCAGCATGGTTAAAGAAAATAAATGATCTCCTTTTCCCGGGTGTGAGGGGGGACTCTGCCTACCCCTTGCAACCCTGGCTGATGAAGTTTTTCACTGGGTACCCAGAAGGAACTCTTTAACTACCAGATTAGTACCTGAAGAATGGCTGTGAACTGTACTTCCAGGCATCTCAAGACTCGCTGAAGGTATGTGGAGACACACATGGAAGCCAGAGAGTGCAACATGCCCCAGTTTGCAGTCCCTGCATGAGTGGTGCCAAGAGGAGACAGCTGAAATCAGGAGCCAGAGCCAAGCCAGGGTATGCCAATGTTCAGAGCTGGAATCAGAGTATACCAAGAGTCAGAACCAGAACCAGGGTGAACCAGGAGTCAGAGACTGAGTTAATGGATCCAAGGGGAATATTGAAAAAGCCAGAGTCCAGAAACAGCTGAGTAGGGTCAGGAGTCAAGAGAAATAGGAGTACAAGATCAGACACTCAAAAGAACTGTTGGCTGACCTGCAGGTGGAAATAAATATGGAAGCTGTTCTCCCCAGCAGCCAATCAGAAAGCTCTAACAGTGGGCAACAGGAAGCATAAACAGGGTTTATACATTGCTGATAGAAAAGATGTAATTGCACAAAGGAATTGAAAAAAAAGGCACTTAAGTGAGTTATCCACACAAATGAAAGCCAGTGTCCCTCCCTACCATACAGTTGGTTGAGTAAAAGATATCACCCATAAAAGCCCTTAAGTCTCACAGACATCATTTATATATTGAGTTTTGGGATCTATGACTAAAATTTAAAACCACATCAGAATACCTGTGACAAGCATACTGAGTACAACAGTATCATTCTACAAACTGATTTTGTAAGACAGCGCAAATTACAGCTGATAAGCAGCTTCCTGCACCAACAGTTGATTCCCTCTCCCACCCCCACCCCCCCTTATTCTCTCCTGTTGCTCTTATATGAGAGAAAAAGATGGGCATTTCAATGTAACTCAAGAGTCATCAGATCTGGATTAATGAATCAGTTTTATCCTAGTAAGATTCACCTTTATTTTTATTTATATCAGAGAAGTGCCTAGTGGACCCAGATATGGATCATGTAAATGTTCTATAGACTAGCAACCTCGTTCTAATACATCACAGTGTCTACTATTACAAATACATAATAAGCACTTTTCATATTCCTTGTTTCTGTTAGTCCTCAACATGTATTTATGTACTCCTTATAAAATTCCTGATCCTGTGAAAAGCAATAAGGATTAAGGATATATATTGCAGGAATTGTTGACCACTTCACTAAAGCATGGCCTATATTTCTTAGTAAGGTCAAATTAGCAGTTGGGGTGAAAACTCAATATTTTAGGCAATCGTAGATCTCAATTTATAGGACTGGGTCTCAGTTGTGGTTTCTCCATGATGCTGATGCAGTATAATTCAAATCTGCAGCCTCATGACTTTTGAGAAAGGGGGTAAGGATTATTCTTTTTCTCTTTTAGATTATGACAGGATTTTTGTGAATGTTCAGATTGGGTTGAGTGCCTCCAACAAACTTCAGGCAAAGCTACATGCAAACTGAAGCTCTGTCAAAGAAAGTTCCAAATTAATTTGGAAATAGCAATATTTCTTATTGTGTAATAGATGCCATCTGCATATCCTCAAATCTTAGACTCAAAATATTCAAAGTAGGATTTCCTCATTTGTAGCACAAATCTCTTTACCTTGCTGAAACAAGTGCCATGAAATTTATGGGAAATTGCCCTAAAAACCATGCAGTTTCTTATGTTGCTGGGTTTGAAGCTTCCAATAACAAATACAAATTACTTCTACAACAGCACTAAGCTATTTAGTGCCCAGTGGCTAATTTTATGAAAATTGCTATATGAAGATCTGTAAACCACTGAACATGTTTAACATAACATACTCAAACCTTGATCTTACTGGCAAAAGGGCAAGTGTTTATCTCTAAGCCACCAAACCCTGCTGGTGAGTGATTCTTCTATCAAAAAAAAAAGCAAACTGATCTAATTTAGCCTGTAATTCTTACTAGATGAACGACAGGGGATCAGAATATTTCACTAAACTGTTTCTTTTTCTCTTGGATCAGTTATAGCTGTGCCAGGGTTGGACTATCACCTCCAGTGCATCCAGCACTAAATCAACTCATACAATATAATTCTTTGTGCGCTCAACTGGGCTTAATCCAAAATCTGAGACTAAGCCCTTTTGCATAAAATGATTGCTCTGTTTCTGTTCTTAATGCAGCCTGCTGCCCAAAATGTCTTGGAGCTTTTCTGACACAATAATAGAAATGCTTATTCAGAAGACATGATCTTTCAAAAGGAAAGAAAAAAAAGCCCAGAAACCAACAAGAAACAGATGGATTTTAACAGATAAATAAGGAACAAAGATTGAACAGACTACAGGGAGATTTATTTAGTGAGCGTTTCCAATTTATCTTTGAGATGTCAAACAGAAGCAGCAATTCATAATATATCAGAGCCAACTAATATTTACAATGGAGGTTTACAAATGTTAAGTGAATAATTAAGCAACTGAAGTGCTAGGTTTGAAAGACTAGGAGTCTCAGTTTCCTTCCTAATGTTTGTAAAACAAAGCACCAAAAATGAAACTAATGAAACATTACTAAAAAATCATGAGTCCTTCAGTCCTTGCAAATACTATAGAAGATACTTAACAAGTTAATTAAATACCTGATATCTAGCTAAGTCTAGACTCATACACAAAGTCTGTAGTATAGTCTAATCCAGGGGTGGGCAAAATACAGCCCGCAGGCCAGATTCAGCCCCTGAGGCCATTCTATCCAGCCTGCAGGGCCCCTAAAAAACTTAGAAAATTTAGCCACTCCAGAAAGCCCTGCAGGCT
>NW_005841834.1:3404320-3426710 GCF_000455745.1 Alligator sinensis
GCCCCCACGGGGGAGCAGCAAGACGCGGCCGGGCGGGCCCCCAGCCACGGGGCGGGAAAGGGACTGTTTCCCACCCCCCCCCACATGTTCAGCACCACCTTCTAATTCAGCCCCACTGCCAGCCTGGGCCCCATGCAGCTCCAGGCTTGCCCACCAGGGATGTGCATGGCAACAGAAGCTGTAGCACCCATGCTTGCTGTGCTGGGCAGTGTGGGCTGCTGCTGTCTCTGTGCTACCCAGCACACGAGCTCTGGGCGGGCAGCAGCAGCCAACACTGCTGAGCATGGCAAGCAGGGCGGCTGCAGTGGCTGCCACCACACGCAGCCCTGATGGGCAAGCCCGGAGACAGAGGGACGGGCTGGCAGCAGGACAGGTTACAAGCTTGACCTGAGTGCGGGAAAAAGTGGCCCCTCAGTTGCCCCATGGCCAACGCCCGGCACTGTAGCTGCTTGCAGTCCACGTGGGGCTACCTGTGCCTGCTCAGGACAGCCGCATGGGGGCTGCGAGCGACTGCAGTAGGGAGCATTGGCCATGGGGCTGGCAAGGGGCCGCTTTTCCCCGTGCTCAGCACCAGCTTTTTCCCTGCCAGCAAGCAGTGGGTCGAGGTTGTGTGCTGCCCCCCCGCCAGTACCACGGGGCTGGGGGGCACTGGGAATGAGTGGGTGGGGAGCCAGCAGGAGCATGTGGCCTGCACCGGAGTCCCAGGGCCAGTGCCAGTGGGGCCCAGAGCAGGGTGGCAGGAGCACGGGCTCCTGGCCGGCAGGGGCTCTATGGAGCTGAGCTAGCTCCCCCCTATCTCTGCTGGTGCAGCCCAGTCAGGCTCCACAGACCCCTGCCAGCCTGTGCCCCACTTTGGGCCCCACTGGTGCTGGCCCTGGGACATAGGAACAATGTCCCAATGTCTTGGGACCAAAGACATTGGGATATTGGTCCCAAGATGTTGACCAGGGGGTGGGGCACCTGTCAAGGTGCAGGGCCACCCATGCAGCCCTTGACAGCCTGCCAAAACTGGGTAAGCGGCCCTCCGCCCGAAATAATTGCCCACCCCGGTCTAATCCAGACATCATTTGTCAGATTTAGCTAATAATGGGTTCATTGGCTATTATATAGAAACCAATAGTGACCAGCTAAAGCAACTGTTATCTTAAACTATGATTTCAAGAAGTTTATTGCTATTATAAACTATTTATAACTGTTTTCATTTGGGTGAAATAAAATGGGAAGTTTTGGACAAACGGTTTTCTCAGTGGAACATCAGGCTTGCATGCTGGCGTATTTTTGAAGACTTTGAAAATCTGCAAATTAATTTAAACGCAGATAGATTGTCTTGGAAACTTAAGTCCTGTCTACCCCATTAAACAGATACAACAGTACCACAAGTTTCTCCAGTTGGTTTGACTAACCTTCTTCATCTCTTGCCAAGGAATGCTACTAAGGATATGTCTGTACTATAAAACCTCTGCCGCTATAGGTATGCCAGCAGAATTCCCTACTGAAGATGCAGTATGTACCCATGAAAGGACTTTCTCTGTCAACATAGCTACATTATCTCCCTGAACAACACAAACTAAGATAACAGACATTCTAGTCTGTGGCTTAACTAGAAGGCTGGCAAAGCTCAGGAGGTATGTCAGTATAATTAAGTTAAATAAGAGGTGTGATCTTTTCTACATCAGGTGTAAATATTATAGTATATAAGAAGTGTATTATAGTGTATAAGAAGCTTGAGTGGCCTTCAGTCTCTGGCCTCCTTGATTGTAAATATTAGAGAATTACACAGGCAGAATTTGCTAGATATGGGATCTAGTAAATACAATGGAAATCTGTCATGTTATTTTACTCTCAAAGTAAAACATTGAAAGTAACAAGATTTGGGCTAACCATGACTCTGACCACTTGCTTTGCATGCTCCCTCTCCCTCATTCTTCGGAGTTTTTGTGATCTTATATTGTACTTTGTTTTCCATTTTCCTGTGTGTTTGAACAGTGTTTTGTACAATGGGGTCCTGATTCTGATTAGGATGAGACTTTGGAGTGTTGCTACAATATAAACATTAAATGAAGATTTAAAAGTAACACTTAATGCTAATTATTATAATGGTTATTATAATGGTTTGAGGGATGCAGACATCTGTTTCCTAGCGACCAGACTAACACAACCAAAGACCGTTGAAGAGTAGATTAACATTTTCAGATTGTTATTCTGAATCATGTGTTCATTTGGAGCAGAGAAGCCTTCTCATCCATAGAATCAGAATCATGGAAAATTGTTGTTGAAAGAGACCTCAGGATGTTATCTAGTCCAACCACCATCCCAGTCAAGGCTTTGTCTAGCCAGGTCTTAAAAACTGAAGATGGTGTTTCCACAACCTGTCTGGGTAGCCTGTTCCAGTACTCTATTACCCTCGAGTAAAATTGTTTTCCTGGTTTCTAACCTAAATTTCCCTTGCTGCAACTTAAGACTGTTGTTCCTTGTTCTGTCATCTGCCATGGCTGAGAATATTGTATCCTCTTTGGAACTACCCTTCAAGTAATATTTCTGTATTTTCATAGCACATAGCACACTGATGTTGTGATCCATGCCTAAGGCTATCATAAATCTACTGCTACTGCTACTACTAATTTGACCTAATGACCAAATGCTGAAATGTTGTTTACCATTATTAGTGCCTGGAAATAAAATCATACTAAGACTTAGGTTGAATGTACAGCCTTACGCTATGGGTGCATCTACACGTGAACTGCACCAGAATTTATTGCTCTTGGGCACGGTGTTTGCATGTGCCCCCAGGACTGCACATGTTGAACCGAGGTGAAGCAGCCCCAGCTGTCAGAGGGCCTGAGGGCTCATCCTGCCAGCTTAGGGCTGCTTTACCCTGGCTCAATATGCTGCAGAGGGGCTGGCTGGGGCATGAGGGTGCTACAGTGCAGAGCTAGCCAGCAGGCAGCCCCCACACTGTTGTACCCTCATGCCCCTGCCAACCCCAGTCACTGTCTACATATTCTCTTCGGTGCACATAACTACTCTGCTGTAGGATTGTACATGTCTTGGACAGTACTATTCTACAATGGTGTAGAATGGTTTAATTAATTTACTGCATCCTAATATGGGCACATGTATAGATGTGGAGGTTTTACTGCAGAGCTAATTATTCAGCTCTGCAGTAAAGTGCAAGGATAGATGCTCCCTGTATATGTAATGTATGACATTGATTTTTTTTAGATTAGTGATGTGTGCTGTTTAGTCTTCACTTGCAAATTATAGTTTTTAGCTACAAAATCCAAAACATATGGATATGTAGGGGCTAAAATATCATATTCTCTACAAATGCTTTGTATACATCTTTCATGTTATACAGTGAATGAGGCAAAGCTTTTCAGGCTCTTAATTCCCTGTTTCATTTCCTACAGTACCCCAGGTGCTATAAAAAGCATTAAGATGGAAAATACAGCAGCATGACAGTACTGTATTTCATATAGTATTTATAAAGGCTTGCAAAAGCAGTATTGTACTGCATGAATAATCTTTGTCATTTCTAAATGTTTATATTTCTAAATCTGTTCCTTTTGTGTGAATATAGAAATTTCAGGAAGTAAGCATCCTCTTGTGTATTCTCAGGAAGGTGGGCTATCTTAGTACTTAACTAAATCTAAAACATACTTCAAAAGCAATAGCCTCACAGAAGTCACTGTTTATGTAACTGACATGATTATTTCTCCAACATCTCAAGCTAAATTGCATTCGCATCTCTCTATAAGCATTTCAATACAGCAAAAGAAACAAGGCTTTTTGTGCTTTAAGTAAGCTAATGTTAACTACCTAGACAAATGTTTGATGTTTACATAAAACTTGAAATTTAGTGGCTTCGTTACAGAAAAAGACAAACTTTTACCCAAAGCTCTCCTAACCTGAGTATGTTGGAGTCATAATGGTGACTCAGCCCCTAAAAATATTACACATAAATTCATGGACCAGATTGTCCTCAGTGCAGAATTTATCTTTATAGAGGACTAAAAACTCCACAAGGTACTTCCGTTTGCAGATTTTTCCCTGGCATTGTTCTTTTTAGAGTTGTGAGGTATGTTCTTTAGTGAAACAAGTAAGGGGTTTAGTTCCCCAACCAAACTCCCCATAGATCTACCAAAATGCTAGGATATCTGCAGAAGCCCAGACTAGTCATGCATTAGCAATATGCCACTGCCATAGTATTCTCCATACTGTGTTCACTGGCCCCCATGCCAGCCCATTAGGAATAGTACTTGTCCCACCCTGAACTGCAACCTTCCACCACATTCACCCACTTTAACAATCTGTGAAATAATTTCCTTACTGAGCTTCTTTAAAAGGGAATGCCACAGATCATGACAAAGGAATCATGCTTGTACCCTAATGGGTATCTTCTGGGTTTTCATTTCTTGATGGGTTAGACTCATTACCATATTTACTCAATTATCAGACAATCGTGATTATAAGATGACCCCATAATAATTAAAACAGGGGTGGGCAACTATTTCAGCTGGAGGGCTGCTTAACGAGTTTTGGTAAGATGTCAAGGGCCACAGGGGCAGCCCTGCCCCTTGACAGGTGCCCCACCCTCTGGCTGCCCCAGAAGTCCTGCCCCTAACATCTGACTGTCTGGCACCAAATGTCCCTCCCCTTGCCCTAGAAGTACTCCAGGGGGTGGGGGTGAGTTGCCATCTTGAAACCAGAAAAAAATAAAGCATATACTGAAAAACAAACAAACATTTACTATAATTTATTTTAATTTTATTTAAAAAATATTTTTCTCCTGATTTACATGTATCTGCATTGAGTATCTAGAGGTGATTGCATAATAGTTCAAAATACAATCTTACTCTCAGATATTGTGTCTGGTGGAGTGTGGGATGTGTTTTGGGTGTGAGTATGGGGGTTGGGAGGCGGGATGTGGAGGAGTGTGGGTGCAGGGTATGTGGTTGGGGTGGGAGGTGTGGGGGGGGTGTGGGAATGAGTGTCATAGAGGACTTAGGGGCCCTGCTCCTATAAAGAGGGGCAACTCGTAGGGCAAGAGCCCTAGCAGTGACGGCGGAGCCCCAGTTGCTAGGGCAACCAGAGTTCGCTAGTGACCCACACCTGCCAGCGGTCAGCTGATCAGGAGGGGCAGGCCTGGCTCACATTTAAACCCCAGGGCTGAGGCCAGGCTGGCAGTTCCCTGCTGGTGGCCAAGGGGGAAGGAGCTCTGCTGGAGCAAGCAAAGGGGTGTGGCCTGATTGCATGAGCAGCTCCTGATACTGGTGAGGGATGGAGCACCCCTGGGGTGGCTTGAATTTATGTTATAGCCCAGGGGCTTGTGTTTTGTTTGCTGTTGAAGACTGGTGGCTTGGGTGAGGCTATTAGGGGAAGAAGGAAGCCTCATAGGGGACCCATGGCAGTGTGGAGACCCTGGTGCCAGAAAGGGGGCAGCATTTTGGTGGTGCACTGGCCCCGAGCGCTGGAGAGGGTGCAGCATTGGGGGCACACTGGCCCTGAGCGCCGGGGAGGGCACAGAGTGAGACAGGGCTGCAGAGGGCCCAGGGAGGACAAGGGGGCCAAATTATAACAAGGCCCAAACTGAACAATGTCAGTTCCATCTGCGAGGCTTGGGGCATGGTAAAGGGATGGTTGGAGTCACGCATAGGCCATAAGGCTAGGGTGCCCCAAAACACCCATTGTAGAACGGGACCCACCAGAGGTTCAGGAATCCACGGGGTCAGTGAGTACAGCAGAACCATGTCCAAGATGACGTAAAGGCAGCCTCCCTATTATCTTTACAATCAAAGATGTGGCGGGTCAGAATTGAGGGTGCCCTTTGGGCCAACTTGGCATGGTAAGGGGGCCTTGGGGAGATCACAGTCATCCTACAGGACCCCGTGCAGTGACAGTGAGAGGTGGGAGCATGAAATTATGGTGGGGGGATGGAAGTGTTTGTGGGGGATGTGGGAGGGTATGTGTGTGTGGGGGTTATGGTGGGGGTTGGGAGCATATGTGGGAGCTGTGGGTGTGTGTTGATGGTATGTTGGGGGGTGGTGTGTGTGTGGGGATGGGAGTCCTCAGAGAACCCAGAGTGTGCAAGTCCCTGAAGCTGCCTGTGGTGCATGGCCAGTCCCATCTGGTCCCACAGCATGCAGCTCCCATGCTCCTGCCCCTGTCCCCAGCTACATATGGTGGCAGCATGAGGGGCCAGGCCCACCCAGCCCCATAGCACACAGCTCGTGCAGCTTGTGGGGCCAGCTCAGCCTGGCTCCATAGTGCATGGCTCCCCATGCTCCTGCCCCCTCTGTGCCAGAGTAAGTCACTGGCCCCGGCCTGGTGGGGCCTAAACCTGTATTTCCAGGTTCACAAGCAGTAAAGCTTCTTCCAGGCAGAGACTTCTCATCTCTAGTGCTTTCTAGCTCGGGGCTGGGATCAGATCAACCCATGCTTGGGGGGGGGGGGGGTGTTGCTTAGCAACCAAAGCCACACCTGCATGGAGACACCAGCTTGAAGAGGGGGAGCCCAGGGCCAGGGCTTATGGAAGGCTTATGGAGGAACCCCACAGGATTGACAGAATTGCTTGGTGGGCTGGATTTAGCCCATGGGCCGTATTTTGCCTGCCCCTGAATTAGATGCTATATAAATGTATAAATTTGTTCTAGTTTTCCAGGTACAGAATCTAATATTTGAGGTTTGCCTTGAATTTATCCCCCTCCCACTGCTACAGCAAACAAAATAAATCTGTGGTTGTCAAACAGCTTCCTTGCCCTCTGCCACCTCCAGTTTTTTACCCCCGCAGCCCCTTCCCCTCTTCCTTCATGTCAGAACTTGCTTCCCCATAGCGCACAGAAACAAACCTACCTCTAATAACTTGCATATAGGGGAATTAATACAGGCATCCAGAGCTGACCCTAGGGCTGTGTGAGGTCCAGGGCATATCAGCCTATGTGGGGCCTGTGCGGGGGCGGGGGCAGAGGAGTGGGGTGAGCAGCTGGAGTGTGAAGCCAGTGGCATGCAGTGGCCATATGGAGTGGTAGTATCCTTGGCACAGGCCAATGGCACTGTCCCGGGGTCAGTATGGCACTGCCCACAGGGGCCCCCCCAAGCATGGGGCTCAGGGCGGTTGCCCCAATTCACACCCCTCCCCCCCAAGGGATGGCTCTGGAGGTACCTATAGATGTAGGTCATCCAGAATTGATGCAACTTACCTCTTTTGAAACCGCTGAAAGTTGTTTGTTTTTTTTTAGCACAGGTACTCCATAAACACACTTTTAAGCAGCATTTCTGTACTTATATGTATATAATACAAATTGTGCATGACATTAGTCCAAAGCCAAAGGGCTCATGATTTCTCATACAGTTCATTGGGATGGATTCCAAAAGAGACAACAGCCTTTCAAGTCATAGTGACCCCCACAGCTCATTCTGCTCAGTATGTGCGTGTACTCTAGATACCCTCCGCAAAGGATCCATGTGCTAATTAACCCCCACTTGTGACTGGATGAAGATGTTCTTTTCACAAGTCCTGGGAATCTCCAAAAATTTATTTGCAGAAGGGGTGCAGGGCTACCTGGTCCAGCTGCATCTCATGGAGCCCAGGGCCACACTAATCCTATGCACAAGGCTAAGAGAGTGGGGGTAACAGATGAATTATGGGTAAGCTATTTGGGGCCCCATTTGGTGATGTTTGCCAGACATTTAAGGCTGGCTAAAAAAGAGGACTCATTGGAAACGGGGAAGAAAGGTGCAGCTCAGCTGTGACAATGAAGAGGAAGGTCAAATGTATTTAGTGTAGTGGTACATCATGATTTGAGAGTCAACACTGTGGGGGACTGAGCGCAATGGGCACCTCCATATATCTTATTCAGATGGGGTGCACTGATCTATCCTTCCCATCAGCTGCCTGCTCTCCCTGACCCTGTTCATCTGTGCCATTGAACCCCTGGCCCCGCACATCAGGCAGGACCCTGAGATAAGCGAAGTCCAGATACCCAGAGGAAGAAGGGAATAGACCAGGGTAACGGCCTACATGAATGACCTGAACATTCTATGCCAGAATAAGTGTTCAGTAGAAAGAGCCCTGTGGCACACACAGGTCTATGAAGTGGCAGCAGGGGCCAAGCTCAGGGGACCTGGAGTCCCTGGGGGTTTTGGTTCCCCACAAGGGGGTCAAGATCCTTGGGCTGGAGTTCAAACCTGAGCTGAGCAGAAGGATGGCCTGGGAGAAAAAGGAGGCCAAGGTGAAGCAGAGGTTGGGTCTGTGGCACGTGTGCCACCTCTCCATGGGGGGGCGTGGCACTCCCAAAACCAGTGCTGCTACCAGTGCTTCACTGCAGTGTACACCACACTGATCTTCCCCACTCCAAAGTGTATCATCCACAGAATCCAGAGAGCCATGTGTGTTTTCTTCTGAGGATCCAGAATGGAGAAGGTGACAAGGAACACCCTATACAAGAAGAAATGAATCTGGGATCAGGTGGATGCTAGACATCCACCCGTTCTTGCAGGCACAGTATACAAACCAGATCTGCAAGCTGGTGACTGGGCCAGAGACCAAAACAGCCTGTCTTGTGAAGTATTTTGCAGGTCACCTCCTGAGATAGTGCACCAACCAATGGGAGACCGTGGACCATGGAACACCCCTGGTTCTATAGGGTCCCGAACAAGTTCTGGAGTGAGTACAGGTTACAAAAGGAAAGCCCGGTGACTATTTCCAACCACAGGGAGATACAGAAGGCAGTCAGAGATGGAGACAGGTTATCAACCATGAAGCTGCTCCCTGAAGATGACTGCTAGGCAGTCCGAGACCAGATCTTCCACAAGGACCTATGAAAGGACCACAGAGACTTGAACTGACTAATAGCTCACTGTGCACTCCCAGTGAGGGCATGGAGACACATAGAGGGGTGAGAGACTTGACCCAACTTCCCCAGAGAAATCTGCCAAGGTGCAAGAGAGACCATCAGCCGCCTCCTATGGCTCTGTCCCTATGCCAAGGGTGCCTGGAAAAAGGTAAACCAGTTACACGAAGAGGTGACAGGAGTCAGGCAATAATGAGGGAGGTAGCACTGTACGGACACCTGACTAAACATCAGGGGTCCCCGACAACCCGCTTCAACCAGTTCATGTCCTGCATCAGGAGTGCCCTGTGGAAATGCAGGAACCTAATGATGTACAGACACATGGAGCTCAAGGAAACAAACTGTGTTAAAATGTTTCTTAGTGAACTCCAGTTCTACTACCAGAAATCAGTGGGAAAGGATGGAGAAGAGGCAGCCAACTCCACCTCGCACAGGGACACTTGGCAAAGGCTGTTCAAAGACACTCTGAGATAATGAAGATGACAGTGACACAAATGAACATCAAGATGGTGACAATGACAGCAGCAGTGTTAGCAGCAGCAGAAGAAACAGCACCAGTGACAGCAACAAGGACAGTGAATGAGCTGAGAATGTAAACTCCAACTTCAGAGTGAGAACTAAGAGACTGTAAGGGAAAGGACTGCAGATGGGTACGCGGAAGCATGTGTGCATCTATTGTAATAGATATGCAGGCTTTAAATGCAGTTTAAGGTGTGTGCAGAAAAGCTTATGTTGGATGGTGTGTGTGTGTGTCTATATATAGATAGGCGCACACGCTATATTTTTTCCAAAAAAAGAAAAAAGCGTTCCCATCAGTATATTGTTTCTCGGCCTCTCATGGACTCTGCCCCTGCCTCAGGTTGTCTGAGAGCAGCGAGATGGCAGCAGCCAAGAATGCTGGTGAACTGAAAGCAGAGAAGCACAGATAGGAGATGGAGAGAAGAGACCAGATGGAGCAGAGTCACGAATACAGAGGTTCAGACCAAGAGCTGGAACCTAATTGGAAGCTGGTGCAATGAAGCATCAAACCAAAGGCAAAAGCAAATGCAGTTGAAACTGGACAGGGAAGAGCAAGCCAGAAGAAAAGCAATGGGAAGAAGATAGAAAGCAGCCAGACCAGGCAAAGCAGCAGCAGAAAGCAGGGAAACAGAAACTAAGAAGTGGGGGAGGAACAACTAACAGCTGTAGCTGGCCAGTGACTGTGATCTTTCCTCGAGTCCCCTTCCAATCACAGTGCTGTGCAAGAGGAACATAGAAATAGCACATAAGCTTGTGTCTGTAGCCTTTCTGTCCCTTTTGTGAGCTGTTTCTGTTACAGGCTACCATCCCTGCTGGTTTTATCCCGCTGTGCCTTAACACACACATGAACTTGCATGTCACGAGTTTTGCTTTGAACGGTTTGAGGTGCAGTTTCCCAGAAAATCCTGCATTTAATCCCTTGAAACTTGGCAGGCCTCATGCACTCAGAAGGGGCTACCATCCCTACTGTTTTCATCCAAATCTGCTGGCTCTGGCCCTCACAGTGCCAGCCAGGTATTGCAGTACCTCCAGGCTAGTTCCTTATGGAAAGAACACCTGCCCATTTTTTTTTTTAAGGCCCAAAATAAAAAAAAAGGTTCCTATCAGTATGTTTGTCCTATATATTATATAGTAATGCTCAGTGCTGGCTGCATTTAATCAACTTTATTGTTGGCTTCCATTATTGAGCACATACTACCTTTGGCAGCAATTTAATGATAGTCAATGTGTTTAGTGAAGTTTCCTTGTATGCAGGTATAAGACAAGGGGCTTTTCCTCCTATCTTGAATGGGGGAGAATACCTCATCCTATATTTGAGTAAATATGGTATTATTTCTTGTGAGGGCCTCCTTGCTATTAGAACATTGAAGAAGTTGGGCTGACTACAACAGTGGCTGTTAACAAAGTCAGTGTCCTGATACAGAATTTGGTGTAAAGATACGAAAACAGTCTACTCCCAAATATCCTGGATGAAGCACTCACAGCCAACTAAAGAATATGTTCATACAACTCCCCATGCACTTAATGGGAACTGTGTAGACAAACCACCTACTCAGCTTTTAAAACCACAACCTGTGTCTGTAGCTATGTCCAAAAAACCACTTACAATGTTTTGGTCAGCAAAAAAGTAAACTTCATCTGGCTGGTGTTCTTCTACTTGAGCTAGAATAAACACACATTTCCTGTGGAAAAAAATAAAGGCCCCCAAATTTAATGTTACTACGTAAACTAATTTTATTCAAAATGGATTACAAAACTAACAAAGCTTGCCTAACTACATGAGGTAGTACATGTAGCAAAACAAAGAAAATAAGAAAATAAGGGCAGAAAATAAGACTCTGAAATATGAAGAATATCAAATAAGTTTACAAGTTAGAAAGAAATAATAAATTCACCAGCAGAAACAAAAATACCAAAAATAAAGTTTAACAGCTTTTCAGTCTTAAAGCACATTACATTTTTCATAGAAAGAAATATAGTATCACCATTACATGTTCTTCATATACCATAACATGGTAAAATTAATGCATAAGACTGTTCACCATAAATGAAGTCAAAAGAAATGATGAAGCAATAAATGAGTTCATCTTCATTAAGCTCCACTATACATCCCGGCCTGCAGGAGTATTTGCCAGGTTATAAGGAGCAAAGGGGATTAGTCTTTGTTATCATTTTCTTAACAGATTGTGTTTTTTGTTAAGAAAAGATCATTTTCTTAACAGATCATTGTGTTAACCGTTCACCCTCAAATCTATGTACAGTATACGGATACGTTGTAACATTTAAGGCATCAAACCTACAAATATTTATGCATGACTTGAAGTCAATTACAGCCAGTCACATGGCTCTATAAACCACATGCAAGTTTGCAGAATCAAGAGCATAATCCTTAGCTTTCATTTTACTCCATCTCTCAATGTGAAAATGGCCTTTTGGGGCCTAGATCCTCACAAGTATTTAGGTGACTATTAACTCCACTAGGAGGTTGGTACAGAAAATATGCTTGACAAGCAGGCCCTTGGTGATTGATTATTCATTCTGAACAAGTTAGCAGCATCCAATAACATTTTAACAAACTGAATTTTGAAAATAAAGAAAATGTAAATGGTCTATTATTTAAAGGATCATATTTTCATCTGTCCCAGGACTTTTCATTTCCAATTTTTTTTTAAATTGCTATTAGAATAAAAATTGGTGTAACATTTTAAACATTCCAAATTTCCTTTTGCATGGGCATGATTAATAATTATATGCTACTGTAAAACAAAAAAAAATTACGTTATTGCATCAGTTTATAAGGATGGCTATTTTTTATGTACAGTGGATATAAAATCTCTGGCATAGTTTAAAGATTATTGTTAGTGGAATGTATAAAGCACCATACAATAATATATTCAGATAAGAAAATTTAGATCTTTTATGAGCTTTGTATTAACTGTATAGGAATAACTGCTAAGAAAATATAGCAATATTTAACACAGGATTCAAAAACTTGTTATATATCATTACAGCATTCCAAATGCATTTTTCTCCCATGTTTAATTTTACAGATTTTTTTCCCATTCAGGTTATATGTAATTGATTTTTTTGGCAGATAATATTTGATATCTTCTGTACAATAAAGTTACAGCTTTATACAAACTTTAGAAAGTACACAAAGTAATCTTTAATCTCTTCCAAGTGCTCTGGTTTTAGTCTGGATTTCTCTCTCACTGGACTCAAACAACAGCAAATATTCTGAAAGCCTTGCCTCCTGGAGGATTCTGCAAACTGAAAACAAAAATCCAAGACATTATTTTTAAGACGCTGATTAGACACCTGGGCCCCAATCTGGAAAATTCTGACCTGAAGGTAGTCCTCCAAAACTGTGTAAAGTATCAACAATGCATCTTCAGGGTTTATTTTGCTATGTGACTTATATTGTGGGTACTTTTTAGGGAATCTTGATAAAAGGTCTACTTGTATTCCTCTTGAAACCACTGCCAAGTTTCCTACATTATTCTTGCACTCAATTGAATGACATTAAGTTTGGTTTAATTTATTAGAATGTTAGAACTTTCTGCCCTAAGAAAAATACCCCATATTACCTAAAATGAATATTTAAATTCAGAAACAAAGCTAAGATTGAAAACTTTTAGTCAAAAAAATATAAGTACTAAATGACTGCACAGTAACAATTATACAGTCAGGCGCATGTGTCGACACACCCACTGAGTTTCTTAGGAAATGGTTCCACCTGCTTTAGGTCTCCTGACATCCTGAGATCAGCTTCTCATTAAGTTTATAGAGCCAAGCCCCTCCCTGAGTTATAGATCAAAACCCAACTCTGTGACTCCCCTGAGGAAGAATCTGTTTCTTTGCTGTCTGCAACTTCCAAAATAACAACAACTATTCACTTTGCAGTACTGTATAGTATACACCATGGATTTTGTAGTCAGTACCACTTTTTTTCTGTTAGAACCTAGAAAAAGTTCCTAGAACTAGAAAGCACAGGCAGACACCATCACCATCAACTTGATAGCAGGTACTTCATAATGGAAAATATTTTAAGAGACTCTCCAATACACACTATGCATCTTAGAGAAATCGTTATTAAAAACAATCAAATAATATGAAAAGCTAAAATGGGAATTTAGATTAATCTATGGCCAATGTCATTTGAGAACCATGCTCACCAATTCAAGGAAAAAGGATCTGCAAAAAATTAATTCTGTGAACACACAACTGCTTGGAGCCTTTTCAAAGGGTGAACTTTTAAAAGGCCAGCAACTGGTAAGTTTTAGTTGTTCTATGTCAGTGATTCCCAACCTTTTTGTCCTGTGGACCTGCCCGGGAGCAGGGGCGGGGTACAGGGAGCCAGTTACCTCCCTCCTGGGGCTGCTCCACCCCACCTTTGACCCCGCACGCTCCGGAAGCCACTCGTCCAGGTGGACAGATGATGTCCATCCAAGCGAGGGGCTCATGCCACGACCCAGCAGCCAGCCCTTTGTGCCTTGGAATCAGGCCGTGGCCTGGTGGTTGGAAACCTCTGTTATATATGAATGAGTTGTAAGCTATTCAAATGCAGCAAACCCATTCTAATTTTAATCCTGGATGAAACAGTGTTAAAGGTGCAGTAAATCTGCTGCATTTGAATCACTCTCAGCTCATTCACATACCACAAGTAGATGAAACATTCCCCTTTTGAAACGTCCACAAACCTTCCTCTGCCCACACCATAAGAATTAAGAGCTGTGCCATAAAAGGCAAGTAGGATCTGGCTTTTCCAAACCCTACTTACCAGTTAGGACCTGAATGAATCACTAATCTAAAAAACTCTTAAGAAAGTAAAAGTAATTTCCTTATCAAATATTATATTATTTGTGCCAGGATCAATAAACAAGGGAGTTATTTTAACTTATAAGCAGCTTTTTAGGGTTGCGATTTACAAGCTTAGAGGAGACAGGCAGTTCTGGTACCGCAGCTTCTCCACAGTCACTGTAACTGTTACACAAGCCTGGTAAATCACCCATGTTAGTCCATTCATTTAGCTTCCAAGCACAGCTTCCAGTACAAACAGATATAATGCAAGATTGTAAATGATGGAATGTATAACTAGGTGAAGGTTAAACAAGAGATTTTTAAACTTGGTTTCATACCTTTCTGAAAATATTCCATTCTGAAAGGAGGCAATGTACATCTTCCTTTTGTCTACTGGCATAACATCAACATAGCCTCCTTGGTTGGGAACCACTCCAGCATGTACTGCTGTCCGGCAGATACTAGACATCTGGGAAAAGAAGAGAACAGATTTTTTTTTAACTGATTCTGGGGCAGGCGGGGGAGGAGGGCATTCAGGGTTTTTTAATTTTAAAAAAATTTTTTGGTGAGATTAGAAAAATAAAGATATCGATCCTAAGTTTTAGACACCATAATATAATCATACAATAAATAGGATTACATTAACCTACAGCAGCCTTTACACTGCTTCCACAGGAGTTCAGCCAGACAATCACCTTCATCATCAAACCTCAGCCTTCTCCAAGTCTTTTGCGGCATGCCTGGAATGTGATCAATATCAAGCTAAGGTAAGGCTAACTCCAAGACCAATAGAGCCAGAGGAACAAGTCCAAGTCCTAAAGCCTCTCTTTTAGGAGGCTCCAGTTTGAGTGCCACTTGAGACTGCAGCTATGGTAATAAGGTAGTGGGAGAGAGGTAGTTTTTTTTGGAAAGGCAGTCCATGCCCATTTATAATTTCACAGGTTATTACCAACACTTTAAACTCATACAAAGAACAAGGGGCAGACACAGTAAATCCTAGATCATTGAGCTTATGTACTCCCAGCAAGATACCCCAATCAGTAAGCGAACCTATGTATGCAGTAATCAAATGATTTTATGACACATATCCTTGTAGAACACATTGCAATAATTTAATTTTGAGGCAACAAAACCACAGGTAACAGTGACAATGTCCACATCTGAAAGGAAAAGTTGCAATCTTCCAGACAGATCTAAATGGTAAAAAATAAAATAGATTATTGGTATTAAAGGATTATCAAACAGAAACTGGGGGTCTTAAATCACACCTCAAATGGCAGATACCATTTACTTGTGGCAGACACATTCTTTCAGTCAAAGAGGCAATATTATCTTCACCATATCTCCTCCTCTTCCCCAACATCATCACCTCCTACTGAGCTGTGCTGAGGATCAGCTAACCTATTCTCATACATGCCCCAAAATTGACACTGGTTAAAAAACTGAATTACATCATCCAAATCAAACAGTAGAGACAGAGACAGAGACAGACAAGATGGAGATGTACTCCTTCTCCTCCTTCTACCTTCAGAACAGACATGCTAAACAAAAGGGGTGACGGAACTCCTGTGACATCCCGTACTTGAGTTCTTCAGGAATAGGAGGAAATGCCCAAAACTGCCCTCTCTGAGAGATGAGAATGAAGCCCATGAAGAACCAGTCCATTCACCCCCATGAAGGTCTGTGTTAAGACTACCTCATGATCAAGGGTTTCAAAAGCAGCTGCCAAATATAATTCTACCAGCAGAGACACTCAGGTATTTTATTAATAACATTGTGAACACAGAAACTGCAGCCTCTAGAACCAGGGATTTCCCCTCACCAGTTCATCTGTGGATGAAACGCAATACATTTAAGATGATTTACTCATCCAAGCTAGTTTAAAAGATAACATTGGCTGGCTTGAGTGCTTTCAAGTTCATACTTACCACTTTCAAGATGGATTATTTTTGTTCTCCCTTTGAGCTGTTTTTAAACTGAATTTATATATGGTACAAAACTATAACGGTCTGAATTTCCCCACTGCTTTTCTGTTTACCCTATCATACTTTCCATCCAAAAGAAAGTTCTTATGATGTATTGATCATGCTTCATCTGGGCACAGTCCTACACTCTTGATACAGGCAATGGTCCATAGAAGAAACTCCTAGAGGGGTATGGTCTGAATAATTCTGCAGAACCAGATCCTTAACACATTGTCATGAAACTGTTCTGATTTATACTACATATATATTGTATATAAGACACTTAGAAAAGTGTTTTATATACAATTATTCAATAATGATTTCTAATCTCACTTTTTAATTACAGAAGATTCAATAATCTATCACTACAAGGAACATAGGAACATCAGACTGGAAACAGTGTCTTGGGCCATCAAGTCCAGCCCTGGCCTATCAAGTGCAGATAGAGTGAAGTGTCACTTAGGGCACTTACACAAGTTACATTTTTCATGTGATCAGCCCCCTGAAAGCGCTCTTCAGCCATGACATAACACATATGCACGGCTGAACACTCAAAATGGCTGATCACATGAAAAATTAACCCTCGATAAATGAGGTATTAGCTGAAGACAGACACTATAGAGCAGAGTGCTTTAGGGAACTTGTGTTCCATCAAGAGTTAATTTTCTGCTTCTCTCCAGAGCTGTCAGTAGGGAGGAGGGAGGGGGGAAGGAGGGAGAAAGAAACAGCACACAGCTGCCAATTGGGCTTTGCCTGCCCAGTGCTGGAGATGAGGTGGTGGTGGTGGAATGGAGTACCCTTGCCTCGTTGCCCCTACCCCACCCCAGTTACCCTGGCTGGAATACTGGGGGGGAGTCAGGCTGGGCTTGTGAGATGGGGGGGTTCAATTCCATCCTGCCCAACGCCCAGCTCCAGCCACAGGAAAGCTGAGCCAGCTGTTGGTAGTGCTACTGTTAAGAGGTCCAGGTGGGAGATGGGAGAAGGGAGCCTCTTTGCCTTGTTGGCCCAGCCTGGCTCCCCCCAGTACCCCAGCCAGGGTAGCTGGGGAGGCCCCTGAGCTGAGGGGGCTGTGTTCCACCCCATGCTACCACATCTCCAGCTCTGGGCATACAAGGTCCAGCCAGCAGCTGCATGCTACTCCCTTACCATCCCCCTCCCTCCCCTGCTGACAGCCCCAGGGTGGCCAGAGCTGGGGAGAGGGGCAGTTTGACAGTCTCCCCGGAAGCTGCTGGAGTGCCCCCACCTTTGGCCAGGGCCAGTGCAGGCAGACTTGAGCTCCCTTGACCCAACAGGCAAACATCTGTTGGGTTGCGGGGCTCTAACTCATGGCGTTTTGTGTAAATTGCCATGAGTTAAAGTGCATCCCCTAAAAGTGTCTAGGCACCCTTATACTGTAGTATGTAAATCCTGATTTGTTCTAATCAGAGAAGCACTGAATTTGCAAATCTAGATACAGTAACTCTCTCCATTTATAATTGAGCTGTTTTGTGAGAAAAGAAGTCTTCACTGAAAGAATATTCCATCTGAACCTACATTAAAGGTTCATCCAATAAAAATATCAGTAGCTGGTCATACAGACCACTATTTAAACAAGGGTTGCACTACTTTCAGTTATAATTTGAATAATATATATCTGTAACTGTAGCTATTTTGTAATCTAAAGGCTACATAAAAATACAAAAATTTAATATAGTAATTATTTCCCAACTAGTAAACACTGTAGCTCCAAGTTTTACTTGTTATATAGCCAGTCCAGTATTTCTGAGAATTCAGCTTTGAAACTGTTTGTCCACAGATATCTTCTAAAAGCCATGTCAAGCTTTCTACCTCAGGACTGGCCACAGCTTTTAAACAATCCAGAAAGGGTACAATTTATGTCACTCTCTATCTTTTTCCCTTCCTCCCACTCTTACCCTCACTACTTTGCAGCATTCATAGCTTATTAACCAGTGACCAAGTTACTGATTTAAATTATTAGGGCTGTTGTGGCTTTTCTATTATGGCAGTAGCCAAAGGTCCAAATGGGGATTGTAGTGGGTTTTGTATAAATACAGACATACGAACAGTCCCTATACTGACTATATTCATTCTAAAGATACAGAAGTAAGATATATGAGTGCAACATACAAGCAAACTAACAGCAAAAAAATGGGCAAGCTTTCTTTATTGTGGGACATATAGAGGTTCTGTTTGCTTTCTTGTGTCAAATTCACATTAGAAGTAAGGGGGAATGTGTACTATTTGTTGCAAAGATTCTAAGAATAAGGGGAAGCCAGTGGAGGGACACCAGTAGATGTGTTTTTAGTAAGAAAGAGAGGATGATTTTAGCAATAATATTCTTTTAGCAGTAGTATTATTTTAGGAGAAATTTCTGCAGTAGAGCAAACATGAGATGAAGCCTTGAGTGAGAATGAATTATGCACTGATGTTCTGGCCCTATTCTATGAAAAGGGAAGAAGATTAAGGGTGTGCCACTAATTTAATGAATTTTCCTTAACAAGTATCAACTGGATTTGTAGTCTGAGCTCTTTTAAATAAATGTTTGGGGATGATTTATTTTAGATAGGATCAAAATAGGGGGAGCTTTTTGTGTTCTGAAGATTACCTGACCATCTCATCCACACTTTCTGGGTGAAATCCAAGACATATTGCAATCAATGGCAAAACTCTTAATAGTTTGAGCAGAGTCAGTATTTCCCCTCTAAGCTCTATTTTTAATTTTAAAATGTTATTTAGTAAGAATTTTAAATTATCAGCCTAAAAGGCACGCCTCTCTAGAAGTCTCCATCAGTAATTTGGGCTGCTGCTTTAGTTTTGATGTAACCCACCCTGAAGCATATGTAAGTCAGCCTAATGTACTTTTTAAGTTAACATAAACATTTCCTACAGCATTACATGACCTTGTTTTATTGCTGTGCTGTGAACCCTCTGGCATTCATCAGTATTTAACAGGTCAAAGAACCTGAATGCCAAGCTGCTTAATCATTTTCCTTCTTTTGCTACTCAGCAAAATACCAGATATCTACCACAGCATAGCATTACTTTGTGAAGGCATTTTAACCATAAGCCTCCCTCCCACAAATGTTTGTTTCCAATGTTATTCATAACACAATTTTAATAGTTCTGTTTAGATATGAATACTTACTCTGTCTCATAGCAGAGAGTTATAACATTTTTGCAGAACAAAAATTGGAAAAGGGCTACATATATACTTGAATGAAGCAATGGCCTTAATATGAATCACATTCTCAGGTGGTATAAGCTTGCATGTATTCATCACCTTCTGTAAAAAATAGTCAAGCTGATTTATAGCACCTAAAGAGAAGGCCCATTTTTAAAAAACAAAAAACATTATTGTTCAGTCTATTTGAGATTTTGTGTAGTCCATAGAAATTTGTGATTTTTTTTTCAAAATGTCCCTGCAGGATTCCCTATCAGTAAGGCATTATTTTCAGGACAATGATTCTTGGTGTGAAAATAAAAGGCTAAATTGGAATTTGTTAAGAGTTTGCTTTTAGATAATCGTAATATAGTCAAAAACAAACTGTGCCCAGTTCTTCCCTGGTCTAACTCCACTGAAATGAAATCTTTAACCAAAACAATTCTCAGTGGGCACATCTACCATGTGTAATTAATGTACATGAATTAAACTCCAGAGCTGATTGCTCTAGAGTTTTTTGCTCCCAGGTATACTGGGAGTAATGTGTGAATGTGTGCCTAGGAACAAATTAAATCCGCAGCAATCAGCTCCACAGCTTACTCACGTGCAGCACATGGGGCCACTGGGTCCCAGGCCTGCCAGCCCGGGGCCACTCCAACTAGGCTCAATGTGCTGCGGAGGGACTGGATGAGGCATGAGGGTACTTCAGTACTGGGCTAGCCAGCAGGCAGCCCCTGCACTGAAGAACCCTCATGCCCCGGTCAGCCAGGTCAGCATCTACACATGTGCTGCTGCGCATGAAAAAACTCCATAGTAAGGTTTTACAAAAAACTAGAACTCTTGGTTCCAAAATGACACCTTTTATTAGACCAACTAGAAAAGGCAAGAAAACTGTCCTTTTCTCCAAGCTTTTGGGACCAAAGTCCCTTTGTCAGGCTCTGGGAAAATTGTAGATGGTACAAGATGGTAAAAGATCCCCATAAGTAGGAAATAAACTTAATTTTTGTACAGAGGGAGCTGAAGGTGGAAGGCTGTCCCTCTGGGTCCATGAGAGCATCTAGTACTTCTGTTAGTTTCCTGTGCCCTAATGGGGGTGCATGTGTAGATGCTGAGACGTTTACTGTGAAGCTAATCAGTCAGCTCTGCAGTAAATGTCTCATGTCAACGTGCCCAGTGTGAAATAAATTACAACTACATTAAAAGCTTCCCTTTAGTCTGTAAATTTTGTTTGAGTACATGCTCTGAAAATGAGGAACTAATAACAGTGGGAGGAGCAAATCTTGCAAGCACGTCTCCAAGTAGCTCTGATAATGCACCTCAAGTCTAATTTAATTTAGTTTCTTGATCATTTTGCACATTTTACAAACACCAACGTTAGGTTTTTAAGGTGTAAATATAGTCAAAATACTCTTTGGTATATGGCAAAACACTGAAATATGATGAATAAGACTCAAAGCCTGAGATAACTGGAATTAGGTAAACTGCAAGCTTGGATTTCAACCTCCCACAAGAGAAAAACAGGAGACTGCTTGGTGGTCTACCAATAGGATTGACCATTACCATCATTGGGCTATACCATCAGACTTCCTCTTGGGCACTCTCTCTCTACCCCTGATTGATCTTGATTCTTGGCTGAACAGTGGCATGGCTTCAATAGGAGCTAAAGTGAGCTTTGATTTTAGCTTGATGGCTAGGACACTCCTTGGAAGTGGGACATATGTGTTTAAATTCCCTTAGGCTTCAGAAGGCCTAAAACAGAGGCCTCCCACTTCCTGGGTGAGTGCTGTAACCACTAGATCACTCCCACTGGTCAGCCTTTAAAAGAAAGTGATGAGCCAGGCATCTATACCCAATGGGTAGGGACCTACTTAATTTGCAGCAAGATAAAAGAATTTTTGCAGTTTGGTCGTGGTGTAAAGAGCCAATTGCATGAGCCCTGCCCCGTGTCACTGATTTCCAGAGGTCCGGGGGAGGGGGGAGGAGGAGGGGAGAATGGACAAGGGGGTGGCCATCTTCTTGGCTCCTAGATGCCCTTTGTTCAACCCTACACCTCATCGCTGCTTGGAGAGGCCACCGAGAGAAGGAAGGATGAGGGGGCAGCTGCCATCTAGGTTGCTGGCTGGCTTTTGTGCTACCCCACCAGCTGGCGCCTTCCCTTCCCAGGCACGCTGTGAGGCAGCGAGGCCCGCTGGCTCCCACTGGGGATCCAGCATTTTATTTTTAAGAGGTTTTTTTTAGTTGATTTTGCAGTCATGGATTTCATGGCTTCCGCGAAATCACGAATTAAAAAGGTCCGTACCAATGGGATGTACAAAAGTGCATTTTGAACTGTAAAACTACTCTCACATAGGCATCTAATAAGGGCTAAAATCAGGCACCTAAGTTGGGGACCGAGGGTGGATTTCAGGCATACTCTGCCCTCTGGCACTTCCTACTGGTCAGCTTCACTGAAGTCGACCAGTAGGAAGTGCCAGAGGGCAGAGGAACCTTCTTCCTCTGGCCAATACAGTGTGTTAAGTGTTTCTATTTTCATATACCTAAAGTACTATAACATCAAGTAAAGGATGCTAGATTTGGCTTTTTGAGTCTGTAGAACAGTTTATTTGAATAAGCTGAGCATGAATTAGCTGTTATTTTCCAGTAGGAAAGGCTTTTCTAACTCATAGGATCATAGTACAGTAGGACTGGAAGTGACCTCATGAAATCATCTAGGTCAGCCTCCTGCTCAAGGCAGGATCATCCCTGAATAAACCACCCCAGCCAGGTATCTGTCTAATCTGCTCTTGAAAACTTCCAAGTATGGAAATTCTGCAACTTTTCTAGGCAGCCTGTTCCAATGCTTGTCCACCCCCATATAAAGTATTTCCTAATCTCCAACTAAATTTCTTCTACTGCAGTTTGAGGTCATTGCTCCTACTTCTGTCCCTTATAGCCACAGAGAAAAGTCTATTTTCACCCTCTTTGTGTCTTTTTTCAGGTATTTGAGGAAAGCTATCAAATCCCATTTCCGTCTTCTTCAGACCAAATAGTCCTGGTTCTTGAAGACTTTCCTCATAAGTCATGTTTCCCAGGCCTCTAATTATTTTTGTCACTCT
>NW_005841834.1:3426720-3431147 GCF_000455745.1 Alligator sinensis
TTCTTGAAGTGTGAGCCCAGAAATGGACACATTATCCCAGGTAAGCCATCACCACTGCCTCAGCCTCATTTGGGGCTCATCTTGAGCTCAGGGCTGTGGCTTCAGACTGATACCCAGCAGCTGATGGTAATCTCCTTTCTCAAGAAATACTTACTTTTACATGCTTTTACATTCAACCTTTGGACACACATTAAGACCCTAGTTCTGCAAGCAGACACCTTAGTAATTCAATGGGACTTAGTAGACATATCTATGCAAGACACTACTAAGCAGTTGTTACTGCATATTTATTTAGTACCTGTATTAGCATTTATTTAGTACTTGTATTAGCAAGTACTAAATAAATGCACACTGGCTGGAATTACTGCACAGTAGTGCCAGCGAACATCTAGGTGACACTACTGTACAATAGCCTAATAATACTGTGCAGTGTATTAGCACTGTCCATGCTGCAACACACTACTGCACAGTATTTTTCAGCTACTATGCAGTCAGCATCTAATGTAGATGATTGCAGAGTGGAGACTGAAAGATTGTCCCTGCCCTGAGAGCTGCCTGTTGCCATGGCAGGCTCCATCACCAAAGCCCGGGAGGGAATAATATCCCCCTGCCCCAGCAGCAGGGAGCTCCCCGATTGTGGAGCAGGGGCTGGGAGCTCCCTGTTGCCAGGGCAGGGGGACATTGTCGCTGCCCAGGATATGGTAGAAGAGCCCACCCCAGCAGCAGGCAGCTCATGGGGGCAGGGGGCAATTTCCTGCCCCCTGCTGCCTGGCTGATCAGGAGCAAATTTGTTCCTATTTGGCCATCTACACATGCCTTACTGCACTGTAATTACTCAGCAGCTAATTTGCTGCTTGCATTTACAGGTAGCAAATTAATTACCATGTAGAGCAATAAGGTGCAGTAAGGGTATGCAGGTGTAGATCGTGATACTTGCTATGCAGTACTTTGTTCTACCGTGCAGGAAAGCATGTTGTGTAGACACACACATGCTACACTAAAATAATGCAATTCAGGGCAGCAGCATCCTGCCACAACAACAACATCCAATGATTTTGCAACAGATATATAGACATTTTAGAAAAAAATCTAGTTTATTATAAAGTCAAAAGGTTGCTCAATTTAAGACACTAAAAACTCAAGTGATGGACAGTTCCCATATATTTTTACACAACTAAAAAGTGAACTACAAAGACTAATCATGTGTAAAAACTCACACTGTTAGGGCCTTGTTACACCTTATACTGCAAGATGTACAAATGCTGGTCAGTATTAGTGCTAGTTCAAGTTTGGAGCAGTCACACTTCAGGCCAGCGGGGGACTGGAGAACTGAAAGGTAAGGATACCCTTGGCCTTCCCCCCTTCCCCCTGCCATCCCACCTGGGTTTCCCCCAGTTCCTCCCACTGCTGGGGCTCTCCCAGTCCCTGCTGCTGCTGAGCTGCTGTCTGTCCTAGCAGCAGTGGCAGCAGCCATGCAGGCAGGTTAACCCTTCCCTGCCTGCTTCCTGGGACAGACAGTGCAGGCAGCCACAACTAAGTGGGGCAGAGGGCAGTAAGCAGGGATCTGGGGTGCTGGGGAAGGAAGGGGGATCAGTAGGCCCAATCCAGACCAGTAGGGGAGGGGAGGCAGAGGGATAAGGTTTATACTAAGGTGTAGCCTAGAGTGCCTACACCTTAAAGTAACATGAGCTGGGTAGCACAGATCAGAGATAATCCTGCCCTGGAGTGGCCTGTCTTTGAATCAAATAATGAGTGCTTAAAATCCATTTCAGGTGTTAATGTTCAGACAATTCAAAGGGTAAGAGCTCCAGAAGTCACCCAAAATTAGCATGTAACAAGGCCCTTTGGAATGTCTTGGCTTTTTCTAGGCAAATAACTACAAGGCTGGTTTAGGTAGATAAGCCTTTTTGAAGAACCTTCTCAAATTTGATTGGCCCCATCTCTTAAAGCATTTGTTTGCTTTGTTGTCTTTTCCTTTGATCTAGTTTCCACCCAGTTCTTTAATGTAAGTGCCACTAAACCTCCCAGATTTCTCCTGATGTATTCCATGACACTGAAGTGGAAAAAGTCACCATGAAGATTTCCTTGCAGAGGCCACCCTGGCTAAATACAGACAGTCAAAAAGCCCAAGGCTGAATTGATTCAATCTTCGCAGGTCAATCTAAGCAACATAAATTGAACCGATAAGCAAGTGAATAGGCATTCACTTTTGATTCCTGAAATGTAGCCACGTGCCGGCAGTAGCCTAGGCAGGCATTAGAGCATGTCTCCCTGCTCCCCTGGAGCAGACAGCTTGGGCCAAAGCTAGCCTGCCCACCCTGCAAGGGGAGTGGGGGGCAGGAGAGATACCAAGCATCCTGGGATGCTGGGGAACTGCAAGTTAACTTGAATCTGAAGAGGATCTGGGACAGAACTTCAATAAACTGATTAAATATAAATCAGTTAAGTCTGATACTACATCCATCCAGGTTTAACTTAAACGAGTTTTGGCCACTTTGAAAGTGGTTTATGTGCTCTGAACTTCTGTTGTGTTACAAATATGAATGAGTGTCTGATCACTTATGCTGATTTATGTGAAACTTCTGTCCCTAGCCCCAAGAGCATTCTAGCAGTAGGGTCAGATGTACCCTTACTGGAAATGCTGCTCCAAAATAGGCACATACATGCTTCTGGAGGGTCTTCCTATTTCTTAGCATATAGGCTCTTCCCCATCTTTCATTTTTTTGTTCCCTTCCTCTGAACATCTACTCTCTACAACATAGTTGTACTGGGTTCATTTGCTTATATGTTGTATCCCCATGTTCTACTCATAATTTCTTTGTGTCTTAACCTGTAAGACTTTTAGGGAACAGCCTCTTCTATGTTTGCATAGCATCCTGCATTGTTGGGCCCCAATTCTCACCAAGGACTTTAGACATTATCATAATATTTAATAATAACCAGGGTGTCTCTAAGAAACTCCTAGAGAATTCATGAATGTTGTACATCATAGATTTGACTCAAACCTTAAATCTAAGTAGAATATGGTATCATCCCATTCATAGGTCTTATCACCAGGTCCAGAACAATACTACCATAGAAATATCCCAACTCTTTCCACACAAAGAAGGGAGATCCTCTTGTGCCTGCCATATCATCACTATCACAACCCCAAAAGAGCATGATCTGGATCTGCAAACGATGGTGTATGAACGCAGAGTGAACAATCATGTGAACAAGCTGAGCACAGAGAAGGGTAGGATACCTGCCAGTTCCAGATATCCTGCTGTTGAGAAGAGCTAAGTAAAGCGGGTAACTGGAGAAGGAAGAGGGGAAACCAACTGATACAGATGTTGTGACCTAGAACACTACAGTGGCAAGACCTGGAACAATAGCCAAAGAAGAGATGTCCTGGGCTCTGCCTTTTATGGGGAAATTCTACCCAAAATCATGCATGCATATGGTTTGGCAGAGAGAAAGAAAGAAAGGGAGCAATGTGGAGAGTTATAATTTTTGTTCTCCGTGTTTAAAAAATGACTCAAATATTCTTTTAAAAAGCCTTAAGAAAGAATACTGTCATCATCCTGGTGCTCACAGCCAGTTCTCTAATAACAATGTATATTTACTGTATCTGCATTGGGAAAAAATAGCCGATAGGAAAACAGATTATTTTTCATTCTTTCAAGTCTTCTTTATAAACAGAAAATGAAATGCTTTCAATAAAAAAGCTTTATATCACTCCTATAATAAAGTCTTACTTATACATATATATTTTAGATGGCAGCAAAAATATGACTGTTTATCACAAAGAAATAGCCAAAGTAATGGGATGCAATAGATTTATTTTTAAAGTAACATACTGTTTTTAGTTTCACTGGATTCTAGAAAATGGCATGGTTGTATCTGAAAAGGATTATTAAGAGTTTTACCTGCATTCCTTGCCCATGTTAACAAATTTTCAAATGTAAACATCTAGAATAAAGGCATCTACATCTTTACTTAGGCACCAAATAACTAACTGTCTTGATCTTCTGGATTGCCAAAATACATTAAATCCTGCCACCAATTTTTATATTTCACTGTATACTGTGAAATACAATTCCACAACCCATATGCATCAATGTATTTGTCTATATCACAATACTTACATCAGAATAAATTCGTGTTCCAATGACACGAGCATAGTGTGGATTTGCCTGCATACAGTTGGGAGGGCAATACACCCTGAAAAAGAAAATAAACCACATATATGTAAAGAAGGTAATTACAGTATTATAATACCATGTTATGTTACATTACACTGGACTTCAGCATTTGGCCGAGTACAAATAAACTGAGTGATGAATGATGATATGGTGCCCATAATAGCAGGCTTTAGTATGGGTGCACTGATAAAGATTTTTTGGGCCAGTACCAATGGCCAATTATTAATGAGCCATAACAGCCAA
>NW_005841834.1:3431208-3449816 GCF_000455745.1 Alligator sinensis
CTGCACAGCCAGGGCAGGACAGGGTGCACAACAGAAGTGTGGCTTGTTCAGAGTTGTGGGGGGGCAGGGGAGCAGCTTCTGGTGCTGCACGTACCCCTAGGGGAGGCATGTGCTCCCTAGATCTGTGCACGGGGTGAGAGTGGGCTGGCTGCTGTACACTCAGGGCCAAGGCTGCACTGGTCTGTACCTGACAGGAGCCTGGCCCAGGCTGCACTCGGGGTGGGTGGGGGCAGCACTGGGAGGGGTGCTACAGGATAGGCTACAGCCACCCCAAAATTTCCCATAGCCCCTCCATAGCCCCAAATCCCAGCACCATCATTACCCACCCTGCACTGCCCAGCTAGAGCACAGCCTGGGCCCAGCGCCCCCCTGCCAGGAAGAGCCTGGCACATCCCCAGGCCTGAGCATGTAGCGGCAGCCTGCCCTCGCCCCATGCACAGATCTGGGGGACACATGCCTCTCCTGGGCCACACTGAATTTATCAGCTACATTATTGGCCACTTCAGCCAAAAAAAGCCAATTGCTGATGATGTCAATTTTCCTTTTATCAGTGCTGATATAATGTGGACTGATGTACAGGTGCACCTGGACTCTTAGGTGTTGTTGATGCACTGGCAGGAATGGGTGGGAGATCGCACTTCTGTGTCTCTGAAGGCTCTGGCTTACAAAGGAAACAGAGTAGCACTAGTAATTGCTCTTGTGTCTTGATGGTTCTCTCATCTGGAACATGACAAGAAACTGCTTGCTTCCCTCTTGGTTCAATTTGTATATGAGGCCAGTCTGAGAAGTGGTGAGATGACACCCCACTCTACTGCATCTCTTCCAGATAGCATGGTCAAATATCCTTCCTTCTGCTATGGCATGTCTGGGATATGGATCAAAGCAAGTTGGATGAACCTTGGTTGCAAGAGTACTGAGGTAAGCTAGTGTGGTTGGGAAAGCAAACAGGGGAATTGTAATTATATCAATTCCTCTCATCTGGAATAGCCTGAAACTCTGACCATCTGAGCATACTCTAATATTGCAATGCACAATTCAGAGAGGTAATGAAGGAGAAGGTAAGACTCCTGCCTGGAGGGAATGCACTATGAAAGGGCAGTTTTAATTCATAATAGGCCTGCTGCTATCTGATTTGTATATGACATAGGACTGGGAGGGCATGAGACACATTGTTGCCATGACTGATTGCTGCTTGTAACTCCTTGGATTACATTTCTGTCAAGAGCATCTACTGGGTTCTGATGGCCCCTTATTTCTTTGGAGTTCTTGAAGTTGAAGCATAAGAGAGAATTTGCTTTTTTTTCAACTTCAGGTGTTTATTTTTATATATCAAGACGGCCTTTATTTTTTCCCTTGACAATATTCATTTTTCAGCAAAAAAATCTAAGATTAAAGAAGGATAGGTTACATCCAGTCCTACATTCCATTCATTTCTTTATTTCTACACCTCTCTCACTGAGTAAGTCTGCAGTTGCAGCCAAATACCAAAAAAATCCAAAGACCCACATGCGACATTATGGGATGTTTCCTCAGCAGTTCTGGCTTTGTGTTTGCTTCCTGCATTGGCTGTAGGATAGCTATGAAAGTGCTTTTGTGGATATCTCCAACTTAGTTTGCGGTAAATCATGCTACCCTGTATTTACCTTTGACTCATCTATGGTTTTAAGAACTGTTACTGGTTTCCTTCCTCCAAATATTGAAGCACAGCCTTCTTTCGATGAGTGAAAATTTTGGCTTAAAAAAATAGCTTATACATATTGCTGAAAGCTGTAAATTGGCTTACAACCATGGCCTACTTTACCAGTCTATTAATATGTCTTTGCAAACAAATATTTTCCTGAGCTATCATCCAAAAAAACCCAACCAATCAAACAACACCTAAAGCACAGACCTAGGTCTGTCTTTTATATCTATTTTACAGATGGATAAACTGAGAAACACAGAGGTCATGCTTGGCCAGCAGCAAAGAATGGAAAACAAAAAATGTAGCTGCAGCCTCTAGTATAGCCATGCTGGTTTCCCAAGGTGCAGAAGACTCTTATATCCTTATATATAGGAGACAGTTTAAGAGATCCCTCATTAAAAAAAAATATAACCTTGCAGATGCTCCTTTCCTAGGAAAGTATTTAATAGCTGGAAATGTTCTTAAACCAAAGGCTGAAAGACCAGCGCAATATTTTTGTTTAATTTTTAAAAGGTTCCCAGCACCTATAATTTCTGTCAGCTACTAATGTCAACAGCACTTCAAGAAAAAAAAACTTCAGCAGCTCTTCACTTCAAAAAAAAAAAAAAAAAAAAAAGGAGGAGTACTTTGAACTAATAGAAAAAGATTTCAAGTTACTTACCTTGGGCAGTGTGAGGCTGGTTTTTGGAATGGACACATCTGTTCTACTGTTGTTTCACAGGTGATAGCTTGAACTGGCAAAAAATAAAAACAGAAAAAAAATCAACATATGCTATCAAACAAAGTACGGTCTAATATAAGATTGCATACATGAATAAACACTAACCTGCTACTTTAGAGACTGTGAAGGAATTAGCAGACTGGTATTTCCTAAACAAGAAATAATAGGAAAAAATCATCGATTTCCCTCTCTAATTTTCATTTAAGAATACTGATATCAAAATCCTAGAACAAATACCAGACATAGCCTTCATTGGGACCCACTAATCATGACCCCACAGCAGTGACTAGTGTTAATTTCACTAAATAATTAATTTACATTCACAGTGAAAATCAATATGAAATCAGTGATTAGTGAATCTTGCACTGAGCTTTGTCAGTGTCCCTATTTGATAACAATAGTAACAGAAAATAATGGAATCATCTCACACCTAAAATCCAGAAACCAGCATCTATGGCTATGTTTTGCTCAGGAGTGTTCATCAGCAGAAGCAGTCATCGCCCATCCATGCACCCTTCAGCCTGAAACTGCTGGCTCAGAAAGCCTTCCTGTCAGTCATTTTTCAGAACCTAGATTTTGTTTTTTTAGAATCATTTCTACGTTACCACTATCACTGCTATCTTTATTAGGCAAGCCAAAAGCATAACATTTCCTTGTTCATAATTACAAGATCTTCTTTGAATCTTTATCTAGCAATTGTTAATATTAACAAATGGTAAATATTTTCTATCTCAGCTCATATGCCAGTCTTCCTGATACTTTGGTTTTATTCTTTATTCCACTTATAATGAAGAAGTAAATGACTACCTCATTTGACTTTGGTAATCTGAATCTTGTAATGACTGATAGTATAGTCACCTACTCAAAACTGACCCAAGCAAATGACCTATTAACATTCTATTTCTGTCAATTTTCAATTACACATATGTGAATTACAAAGGAGGGAATAAGGACAGCAACTAAGTATTCATTGTCATAACCATATTCATTATCATGGTGAAGGCTACTTTGTTCATGCTAACATTGATTTAATGCTACTACCTTTGATTATAAAAGCATAACATTGATACTACATCATCCAGTAAAATTTACTTACGCAGACTGGGCAGTACATAAATACTCCATTCCCATCTGTTTTCTTTTGCAAGTTAACATGTATATGCATCTATTTTAGTGTACAAAAGCTTCAAAAGGTCTTTAAACAAGTATATGAGTTATGCCATGCATCTCTGAATTCAATTCTCAGTTTTTTAGATTGTCCTATCACTAGCAAATTCTTTTTTTTTTTGCAAAGCACATACTTGTAAACTTGCCTACAGGCGTATTTTCTGCTGAGTAATAAAACTTAAACTTTTATGTGGATATATGCATCTTTATTGTGTTTATTTATAGACACTTAATTAGATGGCTTCACCCCTAAATAGAACTGGTTAGGGTTATTAAAGGTTGCATGGCACTTTTCATATGAGCAGAGAGGAATATGCTACAGTATCCTGGGGAAAGTTTCCATTTCCTTAGTTTTAACAAAATATTCTGCTTGGAGAGGATTGTTCTCACCATCTTTACACATCATTAGTAGTTTAACACAGTTTAACTCAGTGACAATATACACCACTCATTTACATGTGAGCTTTTACAGTATTGAGGTTATCTAACAATAAATACTTATTTACCTATCCAATATTTCATAGATTTCATAGACATTAGGGCTGGAAGGGACCTCGGAAGATCGAGTCCAGCCCCCTGCCCAAAGGGCAGGAAGTCATCTGGGGTCATAGGATCCCAGCAAGATAAGCATCCAGTTTCATCTTGAAGGTGTTCAATGAAGGCGCTTGAACCACCTCCGGTGGCAGGCTGTTCCAGACCTTGGGGGCTCGGACAGTAAAGAAATTCTTCCTTATGTCCAGCCTGAAACGATCTTGAAGTAGTTTGTGACCATTCGACCTCGTCATCCCTTGGGGCGCTCTGGTGAACAAACGGTACCCCGGATACTGGTGGTCACCCCTGATAAACTTATAGGTGGCCATCAGATCACCCCTGAGCCTGCGCTGTTTCAGGCTAAAGAGCCCCAGGGCTCTCAGCCTGTCATCGTAGGGTCTGTTTCCCTGACCTCTGATCATGCACGTGGCTCTTCTCTGGACTCTCTCAAGCTTCTCCACATCCTTTTTGAATTGTGGAGCCCAAAACTGGACACAGTACTCCAGCTGCGGCCTCACTAAGGCCGAGTACAGGGGGAGAATGACGTCCCGGGATTTGCTTGAGAAGCATCTATGGATGCAAGCCAGCGTTTTGGTCGCTTTACTAGCCGCCGCATCGCATTGCAGGCTCATGTTCATAACATTTACATTTTGTTATCTCTAATGTGACTTGTTGTTTAACTGTTGTGTATGTATATAGGCTTATTATTGTTGGATCCCCTTTTGATACCCTACCTGTGGTTTGCTAGTATTTATTGTTTACCTGTCTTTACCTGTGGGTTATTTGGACTTACCTGTGTTTACCTGCTGCAGATCGGTTGATTATCTGTGCAGTGTTCGAGACCCCTGGTGGTGGTATAAGTTCTTAGTCACTAATTATAGAATATAGCATCACTTGTAAACTGTATATATTTATTAACATTAGATATTTTTTGTTTTTGGGTTTGTAAATATTTTATATAATGTAAAAATATTAATACATTTGTACATAGTTAAGTCATTTTTGTCCTGACCTGACTCTACAGAGAATAGAGGGATCTGAGCAATATTGCAGATCCCTCTCACAGCAGTCCTGCCTGGCAACCCATCCTTTCTATCTGGAGAAGGGAGCACATCCTTGGGTGCACCTGGGTTACTGTAGACCTCTCCTGCGGCAGTGCTGTGGTTCTCAAACTTGCTAGATTTGAAGCACCCCTTGTTAGATTCAAGGTACCCTCAGAAAATGCCATGTCCTACCATTCGCTCATTTTTTGAGTACAGAAAAATAGATCAATTTTTGTGTTGCAGACTTGGAAAGACAGAAGTCAAAATGCTTTTGAAATCTCTGGGTTTATCTTGCAACTCATGTGTAGGTGTTTGTATACCCAAAAGTGGTCATACTGCATGGCACCCTGCAGCACCCTTTCACGGCTCTAACAGTTTAGCTATGCTATTACTGTAAAGCATAAAGGCCTCATGATAAACAGTTGAGTGCTGATTCAATGTTGCCCCTGCATTTCCTCCGGCTCCCCACATATCTGAAAAAGGACTTTTTATTGTCCTTGATGCTCAAAGCTAGCTGGAGTTCAGTTGCAGCCTTGGCTTTCCTGGTCTGCTCCCTACAGGACCGGACCAGTGCAGAATAATCCTCCTTGGAGGTGACTCCCATCCTCCATCCTTTGTAGGCCTTTCTTTTTAGCCTCAGGAGGTCTGCTAGGTCCCTGGAGAGCCAGGGGGGCTGCTGTGCCCTCTTGCTGCCTTTCCTCTGAGATGGAATAGACTTAGTTTGTGCATTGAGGATCGCTCCCTTGAGGAGCAACCACTCTTCTTGAACTCCCCTCTCCCTGTGGTCACGGTCCCTTAGGGCCTCACTGACAAGCCTCCTGAGCTTGTCAAAGTCGGCTTTCCTGAAGTCAAGGACTTGCGTGTTGCTGACCGACTTGCCAGCTTTTCGGCGGATGGTGAAGGTGATCAGCTCGTGGTCGCTGTCACCCAGCTTCCCATTTGAATATAATGGTCAAATGTTATGACTATAAACTTTCTCTGCTTTATCCATTGGGCTTATCTTTTTTTTTTACCTCCTGACTCCTAGCTTTTGTATTGTTTTTCCTGAATGCTTTTAAAGAATGGATACATTTTCAGATGGAGTGAAATGATGCTTGTATTCCAATATATATTGTACTTTCAGGTCTTTCAGGATAAAACGGGCTATATGAGGTAAATATTATTATTGGGACTTATTTCACATGTAAGCATGCAATAAATTGGAAACGTTCTTATACATTTTCATTGCAGTTATACAAAATAACACTATTGTACTTACCCAATTGACTGAACACCATTTCTATAAGATTTGATGAAATAATTTTTTCTTCCTTGCCTGGTGACATCTACCCAGCCACCATCGTTGTCCAGAATACCATAATGTATAGCAGCTCGACAAATACTGGATTGCTGAAAAACAGAGTGAGAAAATCATTCCCATGTCAGAAAAAATAAATTATTCTCCATTTTATTTTAAATGTTTAAAAATTACTATTGTAAAGTTCCTGTTAATTTTAAGGCTGCTCAATCTTATGCCTTGCTGCTTGTGGCTCCCATGACTTATTCTGAAACTCAGGGATCAGCAAAACATGGAAATAATCCACATGCCATAGCTTTTTCCTACCCATACCCTATTCACTGGGAATGGGGAAGGTGATATAAAGGTCACTATGCCACTGACACCATCTGAGGTTTCTTCTACAGAGAGGTAACCATGTAAGCCAAGCTTTTTAGGTGTTTCCTGCCCTTAGAATGGGGCAAAGCAGTGGGAACATCATTCAGGATCCAGCCCTTACAAATCTGTTATTGGTGAATGTATGGGAGTTGAAGATTCTACAGACAAGTTTGATTTTGCCATCACTGAGAAATAAAAAGATTGTATATTCATGTTCACAGGATCTACTGTTTCCTATACTTTGTTTTATGTTCCACAATATGTGCTGGCATGGAAGAGGCCTCTGTGTGACTTCTTTCATTGTGGAGAAGCTGCTGCACACCAGCTTCCACACAGCTCTTGACAGAACAGGGCCATGATCCAAAGGCCAGGAGACCAAGACAGCTGGGAATCTCCTTCTACTGCAGCCTTCATTCATCTTTGAAGCTGCTGAGATTCTACTATCTTCTTCCACCTGCTCTGCCACTGAGGACTTGTAGATCCACGGCTGGGGGCAGGCTTATTATAGTGGGAATCCTGTATTAACCATGTCGCAGCACTGTCAAAGGATATATGTGGCTTTTCAGGAGGGAAACTATTGCCATCTGCTGTCCTCACTACATCCTGGTGGTACTGCTGCTGCTTGGTCCATGACTGCTTATTTGTCAGAGTTATACCTGCTTATTTCACAGCTAACCTTCCCTGAAGGTCATTCCACTATCTGCCACCTGTGAATACGATGGGTAGCAGTACACCTCTGCCCCACAGCCCACAATATCCAGTGGGTTGAAGAAGGCCCAAATATTTTAAACTAAGCATTAATCTTATATAGCTAGAATCAGATTCCCCAAAGTGGTCTATAATTATGCACCATAGAGTCCTGTATTTGACCCTCAACAGTACTTGCAAGTTTTATTTTTTTTTGTTTTTTCTCTTTTTTTGTTATCAAAATGATTTTCACAAACAAGTCTTGCTTATAAATGGAGGTTTTACATGTATAAAAGTTGCAAATGCTAAATTGCAGGAGCAAATCTAGATGCAGCTGAGATAAACCTTAACCTCTCTGACAGGCTTTTTACTTTTGGTAAACAGTAACCTCTACAAAATACATTCTTGCTGCTACCACATGTCAGCTATTATTCCAAATGCAAAAAGACAGAATTTCAATAAAAATTATATTCATAGCATATCTAATTTTAAAAACATGTTTACCATTTCATAATGTACACTTCCAATAACTTTGGCTTTACTGTCCAAACAGCCAGCAGGACATTCATACCTAGAAATGTAAAGTACAAATTAGTCTGAGGTCCTATGATTAAAGGTAGGAAGATATTTTAGCTGATATACGCACAGCCTTCATCTGAGGCTGCAGAGATGTAACATACCTATTGCAAGTTGTTCCTTTGCATTGGTCTCTTAACCTTACTTCACATGAAACAATCTGGGCTAAAACATACAAAAATAAATGTAATTAATATACCTTAAAGTTATTTAAGTTATTTACTATTTGGTCTAAATTTGTTGACCGCATGCAAACAATGAAAACTCCTTACACATTTGCTGTGTGCTTATTACTTCATTTTTCTCAGTGTCATCAATCCTCATAGAGCCTGAAGGGGAATGGGTTCTTGATCGACTTTGTGAGGTTGTTTCTTGCACTTTGGATCGCTGCCGTTCAATCTCATTGGTTTCCTCCTCTGGTTCATGTGGAGAGTAGTGTCTGTCTGAACCTTCTGTTTTAGAGAATGAATTAAACAAATAATCTCCTCAATAAATAACATTCCATTTTTTTTAAGGGAAAAAAAGGATGGATAAAAATACTTGTGACATCATTAATTTAATTATGCTTATAATGGTTTGGGTTTATGGAACAGTTTTTCAAGATGGATGGACAAGAGAAAAGCTTGATTAAATGTTCACTGAAGCCGTGAGACTTTCCATTGATTCAATGCTGTGCGTGTAGTTTACACACAATATTCGAAAGCTTAGCAACTTTAAAGCCAATTCTGCATTTAGATAAAAGCAACCAACCTCTCAGAGTTTATTTTTTTCTGTCCTTTAGGCATAAGCTGGAGGGATTTGAGTAAAAATGGTCAATCAGCAGTATCTAGGCTTTTTACTGCGGCTGTAGGGGAAAGAACTAGAAGCAATGGCCTCAAACTGCAGCAGAGAAAATTTAGGTTGGAGATTAGGAATCAATTTCTAACTATGATGGTAGTCAAGCATTGGAACAGGCTACCTAGAGAAACTATTGAATCTCCATCTCTAAAACTTTTCAAAAGCAGATTACACAGACCTTGGCTGTGGTAGTTTAGTCAGGGATGCTCCTACCTTGAGCAAGAGGCTGAACTAGATGACCCTATGAGGTCCCTTCCAGCCCTACTTTCCTATGATCTTATGTAAGTTTCTTGTTCATTCTGTAGTACAACTTTAAGTATTAATATTAAATCTATTTTTGGTAATTTATCTCTGCCATCAAGAAATCCATAGGCCAGGAATGGTTTCTTGCAAAAGACTTGCTTGACCAGACTTAAAAAAACCCAAAAACAAACAATCAAAAACTGGTTATAAGTCTCACTGGGCATATCTACATGTGCATTCATGCACAGTGGTTATTACACATTTAATTTAGTACTTGTATAATCAAGTACTAAATAAATGTGCAGTAACCAGAGTTACTGTGCAGTAGCAGTGGTGAATGCCTTTTTAGTGATGCTACTGGTCAGTAGCCTGCACAGTAGCATATTAGCTTTGTTTGTGCTGTGATGCACTACTGCACAGTACTATTAGGCTTCTGCACAGTTAGCATCTCATGTAGAAGTGCCCACTAAAACCCTAAATCTATAGTCACACATCTGAAATCAAAGCCTCTTCTAAGCACATAAATAGGGTTCCTAATTTTTAGAGACATTCATTCCTGTACCTAAGGCCCATGGGAAGCATTGCTTTCATAACACTATAAAGTTTGTAGAGCACTATGGGCAGCCCCATTTTTAAAGCCCCCTATGTGGAGTATGACAAAGGCACACTCTCCACACAGGGGACAATAGAGGGATGCTCCATAGCTCCCTGTACTGCCAGAGGAGCTGGTCAGTGACCTAGAAAGGCGCACTGAAAGGTTGTGAGCCATTTAAAGTTCCAGGGGTAGGTGCCTGGAGCCTGAGATCTAGGTCACCCAGGATCCTGGAGCACCATTGCCCATTACTCTTGAATCCCAGACTGCAGGCATGTTCTTTAAGCATCAAGGAAAAACAGTCTGAGATCCTGGTCTGCAGACATGCTAGAAGCTTTAAAGATCACCCCTGTATTCTATGCTGCAGATGCCCTGGGCAACTTAAGGAACCCACCTGCAGCCCGGAATCCCAAAGGTATTGAAGAGGGCAGGATGGGGTAGGGAGTGGAGAGAATCAATCCCTGAGGGAATAGCTTCCTCCCATGCTGATTAGTTGGTCATCCCAGTTCTGTGAGGAATGATGAATTCTCCCTTTGCACAGCCCCATTTTACTCACAGGAGGGAGGCAGGAGAAGGGAAAGCATAACCCCTACAGGGTGCTGCAGGGGCCAAGGTGGGAGACTGAAGGAAGCATCTTGGGATGCTGGGATGGTCCATGTGTAACATGCTACATATTCAAATTAAAGCACAATATAAACAAACTACAAAGATGTTCCACATTTAAAGAGTTAACATTTTTGAAGCTGGTTCATCATTTTTTATAGATGGCTCCCCATTTTATTATATGATAAATTACTTGAACATATGGTATATTTTAATTATTGCACAATTATTACTTTAATCGTGATAAATGTAAAGCCTGCTAGGGGCCTAAATTCCTTATTTAGCTACCTAGATGAAGGTACAACCTAGGAACATTCTAAAAAAGTGATATACAGTGTGTTTATGTTTCAAAAGTATTAACAAAAATGATTGCCTAAATCCGCTGTAAAAAAAAAATGTTGTCATAATATGCTACATTCTAATATTATAAAATCTCACTAATAAAATTTTGAAAACTGAAAATTACAGAAGGTACTAATGGATATGGACCTACATAATTTGTGTTTTCATCGATTTCGCGGAAACCACAAAATCCGAGATTGTCCATAAAATCCGCAAAATCAACAAAAATAAATAAAATTCTGGCTCCCCAGGGGGAGCCAGCAGTTCTTGCTGCCAGCGGGGAAGGTGCCCACCGGCAGAGCAGCACAAAGGGCAGCAGACAAGATGGTGGCTGCCCGCTCATCACACTGCCAGGACCTCTCCATCAATTAGCGCCAAGGGGTGGGGTGGCATGAAGGGCAGCCAGCAGTCAAGATGGCAGTTGCCTTCTTGTCATTCCCCTCCCCGCCACAGCCTCTCCACCAATCAGCGCTGAGGGACAGAACTGCTGCAAAATGCCTGCAAAATTGCTCTGCATGCTGTGAGCACGCCATGAGAAACCCTTGTCTCCCCGCAATTTAAGTAGGTTCCTAATAACGAAGCATGCTCGAATGAAGTAGGTTCCTAATAACGAAGCATTTCCCTGGAATGAATAAGTTATTTTTGCTGCCAGCATCCTGCCTTTCTTTATAGAATCTCCTTTGCTTATTTTGCTGAGATAGTGCGAGTTTCCAAACAGAGTGCCACTCTGCTTAGTTTTTGGTCCCAAACAGACTTACGTACTCAGGAGCTCAGACCAGTGGCAGTTCTGGACATGTAGAGAAACACAGTTCTGTGGACCAAAGTAATTTCAGGTAAAAAAGAGGTGGGGGAGAGGGAGAGGGAAGAAGTACCTTGCAATTAAAGCCTCTCTGGAATTAAAGAGCTACTAAGATGGTTTTCTGAATCACAATTTGGGACTTAGGCCATTAAAGACCACCCATATTTCGTCTTGGGCAACTTTTACATTATTAGAGGAAATCATAATAGAGTACACATCACTATCTTACAGCAAAATGAATAATGAAAAAGGATTATATTTTGCTAGCCATCCACACATCATAATCACAGCTCCTTTTCTTGAAATGATACATACCTCTGTAGCAAAGATTTTCTCTGCAGCCTCCTCCAAAACTAGGTGGACATGCAGAACAGGGGTGACCATGCTTATAAGGAGCATGACCCCACCAGTTGCCCCTTAAAAAATAGTAATTTTAATTAGTAAAATATGCCTAAATAAATAAATATACATCTTTAATAGTAACTATCAATTCAACAGAAATCCAGAGACATCAAGCAAGATGAAGCCTGACTTGGTAGCCTAGTGGTTAAAACACTCAACTTGAGTGCAGAGAGTAGTTCCTGATGCCAGGATTAGTTTTGTTTTTTTATCCAGTGACTACCTAATGTAAAATGCATAACAAACTTGGGAACAGTGACTGGAACTCAAAATTCCCCTCTACCAAGGCGGTGCCTTAACCACTAGCTACAGAGTTACATTCCATTTTGACTGTTCTCCTTCTGGATCCATGACTCTTGCATTCTTGGTGCATCAGAAGTCCAGCTTCAACAGAAGGGAGTTACCCACGCAACTTATTCTATCATGATTAGGAATTGGGACACGTTGGTTTAGATTCCCTCAGGCTAATATGGGCCTGTAACCCAGGCCTTCCATTTCCTGCGCAAGTGGCATAGACTTCACGCTCAGCAAGTTTGCAGATGACACCAAACTGAGGGGAGTAGTAGGTACACTGGAGGGTAGGGCTAGGATTCAGAGTGACCTAGACAAATTGAGTATTGGGCCAAAAGGAATCTCATTGGGTTCAAGAAGGATGAGTGCAAAGTCCTGCACTTAGGATGGAACAATCTCATGCACCAGTACAGGCAGGGGGCTGACTGGTTGGGCAGCAGCTCTGCAGAAAAGGACCTGGAGGTTACAGTAGACAATAAGCTGAATATGAACTAGCAGTGTGCCCTTGTTGCCATGGCCAACAGCATACATGCATTGGTAGGTGTGTTGCCTTACCAAATGCATTGGTAGGTGTGTTGCCAGTATCAAGGGAAGTGATTATTTCCCTCTATTCAGCACTGGTGAGGCCACATGTGGAGTACTGTGTACAGTTTTGGGCCCTCACTACAGAAAGGATGTGGAGATATTGGAGAGAGTCCAGCAGAAGGCAACACAAATCATGAGGGAGCTGGTGCACATGACTTATGAGGAACGACTGAAGGAACAGGGATTATTTAGTCTTAAGAAGAGGAGACTAAGAGGGAATTTAATAGCAGCCTTCAACTACCTGAAGATGGGGTTCGAAAGAAGATAGAGCTAGACTGTTCTCAGTGGTGGCAGATGACAGAACAAGGAGCAATGGTATCAAGTTGCAGCAAGAGAAGTTTAGGTTAGATATTAGGAAGAATTTTCTCACTAGGAGGATAGTAAAGCACCCAGAGAGGTGGTGGAATCTCCATCCTTGGAGTTTTCAAGACCCGGCTAGACAGAACTTTAGCTGGGATGATCTAGTTGGTGATGGTTCTGCTTTGAGTAGGGGGCTGGACTAGATGACCTCCTGAGGTGCCTTCCAACCCTAACTTTCTTTGATTCTGTGATTCTAAGTGGTCTAGCCACTAGCTATTAAGCAAAAATTAAGCATCACCATTTTGAACTGAACTGAATGCTGATGGTGTAAGACAGGCCCACGCACTCACAGTATACCTTACCGACTGGCCTCCCAGAGACTTAAGTAGAGTTAGGTATCCCCACCCCCCCAGCGAAAGTATTTAGGCAAGTGTTAGATGCCTAGTTGATCAAACTGAATCACTTCTGCGTATGCATAGATGCCCAAGTAAAAGCACTTAAGTAACTCTGAAGTCCAAGGTGGAGGCATCGAATAGTTTAGAAACCGGTTATCTGTTGTGACTGCTGCAACAAGGTCAATCTATATTAGGTTTTAGAATTTAGGCACCTAAATTCCATTAAATCCCATGTAGGTGCCTATGGAACAAGCTTGACTATGGCCCTAAATTACCTTATCATAAAACAACAGGAATCCTGCTGTCTTAAGTGGAATAGCTAGCCAGCCACCTGAGGACAATATGTGACCCTAAGCATGATATGCTTTCTAAATGGTAATAATTTACATAGCCTCTAAAATAAGAATGGAGAGGTACATTAACTTTCCAGACAAAATGATAAATACCATCAAACGACAATAGAGATCTCTGACCCTGGAGCACTAGTAAAGAGTTAATTTGGACAGCTAAAGCTCCAGAAGTCAGAACAGTCTTGATTTAGCCAAGGCAGCACTGGGAACAATGCTTCATTTTGTAGTAGCACAGAAATAGAAAATTTAGAGTTACTTTCTCTTGGGTTATCTCCTGGATTATAAATTGCTTTTCCCTTTCAATATAATTTAGAGTGCCCTCATAATATGTATACTTACTTAGGAGAATAATTGCACACTAGGTAGACTGCTTTCGGCCAAATCTGTCCCCAGATGTTCATGTTATGGCACAAGTTAATAGCACAACCTATTCTGCTACTTGTGGCCCATACCACCTACATGACAAGAAAGAGGCATGTCAAAGTCAAATGCTAATCAAAAATAAACCAAATTATCTATGAAATACTGAACTATAAGTGTATGCCTACAACTCTATTTTGAGTTGAAGACTTCCCCTTAGCAACTCCCAGTCACATGAGCCACCCACCTCTGTCCACGTTACTTAGCTCAGGCATCACACAGAAAACACAGAAGAGGTACATCTACGCATGCAATCAATGTGACTGAATATAGTCCGGCTCAATTTAAACCAGAGTAAACTAATCCCAATGGCTGTGTGTAGACAAAATGAGATGCATATGTGCACGGCACTTCAAAGTGGGCTAAATGTTTTCTCACCGCTTTAATGGCGTCGGTGTTTGCATGCATCAGCGGTGTATTGCGCATTAATACCAGCCACCGTAGGAAATTTGGCAGCGTAATGCACCTTAAATGACTTGGGGTGCAGCAAACTAAGACTCCTTAGAGGAGTTTTAGTTTGCTGCCCCTACAGCTGCAGAGCGAAGCACCAGGCTCCGTGCAGCTCCATGACTTTGAGCTTATCATAAAAGCCCACCAGCAGCTCGCCTTCTCCTCCCTGTCAGAGAGGCAGGTAAATCAGTGAGGTATGTGCATGACATGGAGGTTTAATCAGCCCAAAATTGAAGCCATGATTTTTAAAATCCACCACTTCAATTTAGGGCCTCTGTTTCATCTACAGACACCCAATATCACCATTTACACATGTGTTTAAGCACAGGACTTTACTGCAATGTAGGATAGCACCTGTGTCTATCCTATGCCAGAGTAAATTAATCTCATGTGCACTAATTGTAACACACATGTAGAGGGTGACACTTTACTATGCATTAAATTAATTTAACGGTTAAGAGTGAGCTAAAGGGGCAAGCCTGGGAGTGGTCCTACGTAGCAGGACAGACACATTATGCAAAAGTATTAATTTTTCTTCCTTATATTCATACACATACAAGTAATGGACAAAGAGAATATTCATGCATGAACCACAACTATTATTAATTTTTTTTATATTCAGTACTGAAGCATATGAAGACTGGATAATTTCTGTCACATTTCTGCATAGTATTCATCTGTCTTGTTTCAATTACATCACTACAGCTACACAAATTTATCACAGCTAATAAATTATTAAGTTATATTTCTTGTTAGAAGGAAAAGTTTTATATTGATACAACATTTATGGTTGTTATTTTACATAAGTGGTATATGTGTTTGATTATGGAACAACTGTTTACAAAGATGCAAGAGTCTTCTTTGAAGAACAGTTTTTTAAAAAAGAAAAAAAATTGGGGAACTGAGAAAAGCTGGGCTGTTGTATACAACCAAAATGTAAGGTCCAAGAGAAATGTGCAATTAATAAGATAAATAGATTAGATGGATGACAGCCAATAATTAATAGAAGGAAATGATATGAGTAATTGAACTGTTAACAGGATTTCATGAACTGAAAAGATTCAAATCTGCTACAGATCACAGATTTTAACAATTACGCTTTTCATGTTATTACAGTTCACTCAGCTATTAAAAAGAACTCATTACAGAGCTCTTGAAACAACCTGAAAGACTAAGACTGAGTTTTTCAAAGTCTAAGCAGTTAGGTACCCAATACCCTTTTAATTAGTGGAAGTTGCATTTTTAATTCTCTGAAACCTTTTGAACATCCAAAACTAAAGGCTTGGATAGATGCTGTGCAAAAATACCTATGCATGAAGAGCATTAACACAGTGGGAATCCTGCATGTAATGAAGACAGATAAATTATGGGAGTTTAAATCAAATGCATAAATGAAGACTTCAGTGATCAGTGTATTTTAACATTAAAAATGGACACACATATATTGTTACTTGTAAGAAAAATAGTGTCTTCTGAGTACCCCATAATAACAAACTGAAGTTAAAAATATTCTGAATGCTTCTGGACATCTGTCTAAAGATGTGAATGCACATTAGTCAAAACGGTAGGGAGTGGTTAACAGGTAGATATATAGTTGGTTGTATTAAAAATTTCAGGATTGAGCATGATGGACTTTTTGAAGTAACAAGGCTGACACAATTTTTTGCGGTTTTTTTATTAGATGACACATGAATTCCTAGAAGCATGTTCAATATTCTAGGAAAATACAAGAAAAGTAGATTCGGGGAATTAAAAAGCATTTTAAAGGAGAAGAATTCTTTGGAACATTGTACCAACTGAGTAAATATAATTTTAACAACTTTGTATTTTCTTGTTTGGTTATTTTTGTGACTCTAGAAGCATCTCCATGAGAAGCTACTGAACAGTCATTACTGTGCATTTATTTAGTACTTGTATTAGCAAACACTAAATAAGTTCACAGTAACTACAGTGCACTGGCAAATGCCTTTTAAGTGATCCTACTGTGCAGTAGCCTAATAATCCTGCGCAGTAGCATATGAGGATATGAGCATATGAGTAGCATGTGTCCATGCCGTGACATGCTACTGCACAGCATTTTTCAGCTACTGTGCAGTCAGAATCTCATGTAGATGCACCCACTGTGCTGTAAAAATCCTTGCATTTAAGTTTCTAGAGTATAACACCATTATACTTAGTCTCCTTGTTAAATAAGTTTATCTGATACATGGCAAATCTGGGTTGCACTTGAAGTTATCTATCAGTTTTAAGGCAAGTAGATAGGAAATTAAAGAGTTTATTCTCCTCTGTCCACATCATCTTTAGGATGTTGACAGGGTCAGCACAAAGCACAGAAGGTTCTATGCCATTTCAAAAATGTCATTACTATTATAAAAGAGTCATAATTTGTTCCCTATATAGTGGCTGTCCCTGATTAGTCATAAGACAAAGCTTTCTTTTACTCATTATACATTCTTATTGCATATTTCCTTTTAGTGGCCATGTCTACACAAGATGCTGACAATACAGTTCTTACTGCACAGTCATTTAGTATTTGTATACACTAAATGACTGCACAGTAGCATCCCCAAAGGGCTTTTTGGTGATGCTGACTGCTCTGCAGTAGCTCATTACTACTGTACAGTAGCTTGTTACTACTGCACAGTAGCATTATGTCACGCGACACTACTTCACAGTAGTAAGAATCTACTACGCAGTCAGTGTCTTGGTTAGATGCAGTCACTGAGTGCAGAATATGCCATTTGCAGAGTGTACTGAATGGCAGTATTTTGCACTCATTCTGCCTGATTATTGGGCTTTCTGGGGAATCCCTGCCTGGGCTGAGGTGACAGAATTCATATCCATTCTAGATGTGTAAGAATTCCACAGAAATGCAGCACAATCCCATTCTAAGTCGTGTGTAGACTTAGACCAGATGAGGCATGTAAACATAACTTCCAATAGCCACAAACCACCAACACAGGGACATATTTACTTTTAAAATCAATATGATTTTCTACACCTTGGAGGCATACAATTTTCTTGATAGTAAAAGAAAAAACATAAAAAAATCCCCAAACATACCTGTGTATAATGAGTACAAACAGGACCAGAACACCTAAAAGGACAATATGGGTTGCATTCATGAGGATAAGGGTAGGTAAAGTCTCTCACTTCATCATACCATGCTTGGACATGAAATGTCAGAGGCCTATACCTATAAAACCAAAAGCAATTCTTCAAATCATTGCACAACAAACCTGAAAAGTTATACAGTATTGTCTCACTTGAGTTTTACATAGCAAACAAGGTTAAAAAAAAATGTTTGTGGCATATTTATGGTATCTTGAACTACCTTCCCCAGTGTGCCCCCAAATTCTGTCCAATTGATGGAAGAAGGCTCGCAGGTCCATGTTCCCACAGACAAGTTTCCGCCCAGGATTCTGCAGATCTCTCCAGCTCTACATCCCATGACTATAGTTTAAAAGAAAGAAATAGGTACATGCTTCTTAGGTACATTTCCTGGATATTCTGTGTATTTCATAAATCTCACCAAAGCTATTTATTCATAAGTTTCCTGTTCCTCCCCATTCCCTCAATTAAGAGGACTCCTTTAATGTTGTGATGTCCCATTTGGGTTTTTTAAGAAAAGCATCTTTATACAACTGCATAAAAATGGATGTCGCATCTTACGCAAGGGTTACATTCTAAAGGCAGCATGTAAAGGCGAAAATGTGTATAGTGAAATCGTATATTACCGTTCCAACGGCGACTGCCTCTGCCTCCAAAACCTCCCGTGTGCGGTCGGCGGCAGTGGCGCAGTGCGGGGTGGTGGTGAGGATGGCTGCATGATGCCCAGCTACCACCATGCTTGGCAGCCGGCCACACAGCTCTGGGCACGGCTCCATGGCAGCAACGGGGGGGTTTGGAGGCAGAGGCAGGCACTGCTGGGAGCGGGGG
>NW_005841834.1:3449947-3476697 GCF_000455745.1 Alligator sinensis
GCAACGGGGGGTTTTGGAGGCAGAGGCAGTCACTGCTGGCAGCGTGGTGGTGGCCGGGCCTCCAGGTAAGCGGCAGCGCCATGTGGAGACTTAAGGCCAGCCCCCACTCCCCACCTGCATATGGTTGAATTTGCGCAAGTTAAATGCACATTTGATGTGACATGCCTGTATTTTTATAACATTATTTTTTCCCACTGAAACATTCCTCTGGAAGCAAAATACAGCAACATCGTGGAATATCTGAAAGATAAACTATTAAAGTTTATCAGTCTTAGTCTTAGTTCAGCTTTCTAGGCGAAACGTGGTACCTTTTTATTTTGTGAGATTTCATTTTTAGCAATAGGCAAATAACTTTAGCCCAAAGTATTATCCTGTCCTCTTTCAACATAAAACTTTAGTTCCCTAAACCAATAGTTTATCAGAAATTAAAATTTTATCCTTTTTCATAATTAGTTTATGTTAAAATAACATACAGTGAAACAAAGTATTTATGGAACACGGCATGCTTTCAACATCTAAACAAATGCCTATGTCTGGGAGTACAGTTAAGCTGAATATATTCAGCATGTGAAACAAAACACTGCATATCAGTAAGGCAAGAGATTTCTGTAAATTCTAACACATCTAACAGAAGTAAAATAAACTGACAAAACCAACTTATATATTACTTTTTGTCTGTTTATCATAATATCCTATAGAAGTATTTGTCTGAACTGGCTTGTAAGTGAAAGAGAAATGCAAGTCACCTTTTCTGAAATGTATATATCATTAGTAAAGACTATACCACCTTGTGTACGTGTTTCTCTGTGCAGTGGTAGATCAGGCAAAATACCAGTTTTAGAAGAGAATTTGCTCAAACTGGAAGAGAAAATTTCCTTTTTTAGGTCTAGCATTCTTAATGCTGCCTGACTTCTCATGTATCCTAGCTGAAATTTAGAGAACTGGCTTCCAGGTAGCTAAGAGGTTGCCTTGACTGGCTGAAATGGAAGTTCTTCATATCAAGAAACTGCAACATTTCCAGGAAGCAATTAAGTTAATTGATGGAAGACAAAATAATTCTGTTGTATGTTTAGTCTACCAGTTTCTTGGGAAAGAGCATGAGCTATCAAAATAAAAAAGAAATCAATTTTTCCTTATTCTATTTCCCCCACAGAAGCTGGTGCTGCCATATACAAATCTTTTGCATAGTTAAAAATGGAAAGCTCTAAACTAGAGATGAACACAGAAATGTCACAGTGAAATAACATGTGCCATATCATGTTGTAGTGATTCTCAACCAAGGTGCCTGGGCTATGGAGACCCTTTGAAGGTGACACCAGGTGTGAGGAAATAAACAGATAAGCATGAGCTCAGGCTTGTCCCTGCCTGTCCATTCTCCCGTCTCCACTGCCCAGCCACTCTGCAAGGAAATAAGCACAGTTATATATAAAATTAGTTTTTGAAACTGTATGCCACTCATTTCACAAAAGTTATGAAGGGGTGCCTCAAGTTCAGTGCAGGGTGCCATGACTCCAAAAAGGTTGAGAACAACTGACATATTGTCACATATGTTACAAATCTAATGCATTATATCTCCCATCTCAAGGAAAATTATATATGTTTTTCTATTCTCCAAATCGTGTTTCTCAAAATGAAAATTTATTTTCAAGATATCTATGATGTGGTGACTTGACTTGTCTTGGACCATTTTTCTTATCAGTGTATCCATAAGACATTTTAAAAATAACTTTGGATCCCCAAACTCTAATATTTATTATAACTGAATACAGGATATTAATGATGAAGGGGACTTTTCAAGTAAATTATTTGTGGACTGCCATGAACAACTGGTGCCTCCCGCAACTGGAGGGGCACCATGGCAGCCAGCAGGGACCGCCCAGAGCTGCCCCACACAGTGTCGGCAGCGGGCAGGGGGAGAGGCAGCAGCAAGCAACAAGCAAGGACCACCCACAGACGCCACCAGCCATGCTGGTGGCAAGGAGTGGGGACAGGTGCCAGCAGCAACCGCCCTCAGAAGCTGGCGGTGGCCAACCTCGGGGGGGGGGGATGTGCCCCCCCCCCCACATGTCGTCTATGTGGACTACAAAGCCCATTGCAGTCAATGGTAGGTTTTCTATAGACCTGCTGGGCCCTGTCAGAGATCTGTTGTTCAGTCTTTTGCCACCAAAGGACATGTAGGACATGCACTTGGCCCAATCAAGATTTAAATGTCATAAGCAATAAAGATTCCTCACTTTCCATGAGAACATATTTTAATAAATGTCAGAGTCAGGAAATTTTGAAAGATGTTCTAAATTACTCTTCTTCTTATCCTACCATTTCTAGTTAGAGTTACATGTATTACAAGATTTTAATTTTTCTCCTTACTAAATCAACATATTTTCTTTCCCTCCTTATATCAGTCCTCCAAAAACATGTAACTATCCGATTTCCATTAGTCATATCTAGCTCTTTTGCTTTATAAAATTCAACACTAGTACAGTGCCTACACTCAAATGGAGTCATGACATAGTTATACGTAAAAATAACATCACTGAATTGTTCCACTGCTATGTGACCTGGAAAAATGCAACAATGTTGAATTTTACTCAATTTTTTCAATATTTAGATTTAGTTCAGTGAACTTGAAAATGGCTGGTTCAAGCTGCTTTGTATATATTCTGAATCCTTTGCCCAGTTCAATTTAAATCCAACTTATATTCTAAACAATTACCCATATGAATAGTTTTATTAAATGGATCTTTATATTTTATTAAATGGAGTCGTGCTTTGCACTAATGCAAAATCAACAGTATAATTTTCCTTTGCATGCATGTCTTCAATAGTCTATATTTAAATTAAACTAACCTATATTTTAATCTTTAAAGACACTCAGAATCATATTAAGCTTTCTGTCCAAAGACCCGTTAATGTCTTCCCACAGCAAGGTATTTTTGCCATTTTGTTTTTAGAAATGCAAATACTTTATGCAGCTATTCCAAAATTAAATTGTGGCTTATTGCAAAAACCAATCTACTTAGTCTGTTACAAAAATTTTTTTTGCAAAATTTTTTTGCAAAAAAAGAGCAAAAATTTATTCTGATAATGATGAACAGGCCAACCAAGTCTCTGCAATGATAGACTTTGATTAAAATACAACATTCATTGTCACCAGCCATGACAGATGAACATCAAGACTCCAGGATACTGTTGAGATTGGATGGCATCTTCAAAAAAGCTTCTGTAATGTTTCCATTTTTCAAATACTTTCTGGCTAGGAGGCACGGAATACTATTCTCTGCTCTGTTTTGTCCACATTACCAAATATCCTCTCTACTCCACCCTACTTACCCAGTCAAAGATAGGAATGCACACTTTCTTTCAGTATTTGCGTTACAACCTCAACTTCAACTGAAAAACATTTTGTATGGTTAAGTAGAGTAGGTGTAAAGAAATCCCTTGCACTCCCTGATCTTGGAGGGGCCTTCAACCTCGGTCATTTTCACTCAAAGAACAAAGTACTCAAAGCAACCATCCTTGACCTCCAATATGCCAAGGACTGTGCCACCCTTGCACACACACAAGAAAATCTCCAGAACTTTTCAGAGAAACCTACCAAATGTTGGGCTTCTCTCTCAATACCGAGAACTATGGTGCTCTATCAGCCAGCCTTGGCCCATGATTGTGATCCACTCCCCAAATTACCATTGAGGGGAAGATCCTGCAGGTAGTTGAGCACTTACCTACTTCAGTAGCCACGTCTTTCAGAATGAACATTGATGAGGAGAGCCAGCACAGGATCTGGTGTGCAAGTGTCTCTTTTGGGAAATTGCTTTGGTATGTCTTTATTCATTGTGATCTCCAAAAAGATACCAAGATCCAGGTCTACAATGCAGTCATTATCCCCACCCTCCTCTACAGATGTGAAACTTGGATGACCTATCATTGTCATCGCAAGAGCCTGGAGAGGTATCACTGTTGCCTCCATCTTCCTCACATCAAATGGGAAGATTGCAACACAAATGCCAGCATCCTTGCTGAAACCAATGCTACCAGCTTTGAGCCAGTGATCCTCAAGTACCAACTTCATTGGACTGGACATTCACTGGACTGGACTGAGGGTGCATATGCCTGAGTCTCAATTCCCAAAACAAGTACTCTGCTCTCAGCTTACTAACAGCCTAAGATCTTGTGGTGGCCAGAAAAAAATGCTACAAAGACACATTGAAGGCATACCTCCTGAAAATGAATGCCAACATCAAGACTTGAGAAACAACTGGCTCCCACAACTGACAGCTGAATCCAACGGCACCACACCCTCAACCAAACAGCCCATTTCAAGGTAAATCAACTTGCCCTTGAAGCAGAAAAGAGAGAGAAAGGAAAAGGAAATGAATCTCATCCTGCAGCCTACTCACCCCTGCAAAAATACCCATGACTTCTGCGGATGGATCTGTGATTCTTAGGATTGACTCTTATATCACTTCAAGACCAACAAGTGAGCTGTGGTAGAGATCATACTTCAGTCAAGGAATTGCCAATGGATTGATCTGATTTACCTAAAACCAGCTGAAAACAGCTCCAAGGAAACATTCCAACAGCTGCGGATTGGTAAAATGCAGGGATACCTCACACATACCATGCAATCATGCCCTGCTCCCCAGCACTTAGGACAAGGCATTGCGGTAGCTTTACAACATCACACATTCCCCTCACATATGTGAGATACTCTGGACTTTGGATCTGAAGAGATAAGGATGGCTCTACCCGGGAACAGCAGCTTAAAACAGACAAAATTTAACCCGGGATTGGGGCCATGTCTTTATAAAGGGCCACATTCTGACACCCATCCCCAACTTGATGATTTGTTTTTTTGGCAACAAAGTCATGGCCTTGATGCAAAATGTCTGGATTCTATTTTCATATAAAATCTTAAAGACACTCACAGGAGCTCTTCAGGAAAACAATCACCCATCTGTTCCATATCAGAGCAACTCCAGCACCAGTAAAACAGATTGGAGTTCTGAAGTTATCAAGTGGAAAACCAGGGATCAGCACATTTATTAGGTGACAGAGAGGATGAGGAGCTTAGATTGGGAGTTGAAAGATGTAGTCAGCAAATAAAATAGATAGCCAGCATTAGCAGGTATCTTACTCTGCAACAAAATTAGTGATCTTAGAGTGGTTTCTAACTCAGTGTATAAATGAGCATACCTTAAAAAATCACTCCGTTTGAATGTCCAATTGTCTATGCTGTCTAGAATGCCTGAAGCTCAGGGAGGATCTTCATACGAGCTTTACTTTCTATGCTGTGGTTATGCCCTCAGTCAGCATCAGTGAGGACTACTCATGTTGCATCTCTCATGGTGTGGCTTCCCTCTTGGCTCCTCTAGCCTGGAGGTTTCTCCATTAAATACATGCTATCATTGCCCTTCCCAGGTCCTACCCACTATCCTTACTGACAAGAAAAACCAGATTACAGAAGAGAAACTCCTCTGGTTCCTCAGTCTATGATACATACTAGAAAATTAAGTGACAATTAGAGTTGGGCTGGTCAATTTTTTGGTTAATGTTTTTGATGGAAAACTTGATTATCAACATTTTTTGGAAGGTTACTTGTTTCCTCAAAGATATATGCTTTTCCATCACAAATTCAAACACCTGAAAATTGACAAACTGATCCTTGGTGGTGTTATATTGAATCATTCTTTTTGAGAAAAAATCTAAAATTTCTACCAGGAAAAAAAATTAAATCCCAAAACACCAATTTTTCCAATGAGCTATATATCCAAATCACAGTTAGCTTTCATTTATTCCTTTAAAAAAATTCACAGTAATAACTGCCAAAAATACGAGGTTATCAAAATTTGACCCAAGAAAGGTAAGTCCTTTTAATGTTTGATCTATTATAAAATATTATACTTTAGTTATGTATTATGTGCATCATTTATCAACTGCTTTCTTATAAATAGCACTGACAACATAAGTAATTTTTAGACTACTGTAGAAAGAATACGGTGCCTGAAGTTTTAGGCAATTTTCATTTCACTATGTTTGCAAAATGTCTGCAGTCTCTTAATAGGTTATGGGAACTGTCTCACCAATGCTAAACATCAGGGACTGTCTGTGAAAATATGTGTCATGACATCTTCATAAGTGAATGCATCCATGATGATGTTAAAATAATCTTGCCCTACATGAAACGTTTGTTTTAAAAATGAAAAATTTTAGCTTGAAATCTGAAAGGAATAGTTTCTTTTCTCTAAGAGCTTAAATCATTCAATTGCATTACATAATTTAGCTCCTCAGCAGGCCAATCCATTCACCAGATAATCCCACCTTCCAGAATGAAACCCAGTTATAAAATAGAGCATAAAATAAAAAGAGAGCGCCATCAAATTGCAGAAGGATTCGTATCCAAACATGAAACGGAGAGCCTGTGTGTGTGTGTGTGTATGTAGGTTGCTTCTTCATCAAATAATGCCAAATTCCTTATCTTCCTTTCCTGTATACATATCATACAAGGTATTAAATTACTCCATGGCATTCAGAAGCTGAAATAATTGTCCTGTGTGTGCCTTGTAGAAGAAGGATATAGTCATCTGTTCCAGAAGCGCTCCCTTTAAATAGAAGTTCGACAGCATACCCCCATGCAATGGATCATCTATAGGGACTAAACCCTAATTATCAAAAAAACCAGCTCTGTCACATGTTCTTAGATGCTTATTCTCTGCATGAACCAGTAAGCAGAGGAACAAAGCACATAGCATAGGCTGTGGCCAGAAAAACAATGGTGATTCTTGTTTGTCAAATGGCTTCATGCACTTCATGACTTCTTTCAGAAGAGAATACAAAAGTTAAAAAACAACATGGCCCTAGCTCAAAAAATATTTGTCCTTGACCTAAAGCAAAGCTATCCCTACTCACTATAGCAAAAATATGGGGAAGAGGGCGGGGGAGGTGTTCTCCATCAAAATTAAGGGTATGATTTTATATATTGGTTCTTTCAGAATTGAAAGATGGAGAATCTCTCATGCCCCCTAACTGGACTTCATTAAGACCTTTGAGTTTCTGTTTTAATTGTGGTAGTGTCCATTTTTACATCTTAATTCATATTATCCAGTTTGTTGTTGCTGCTAGAGCTAATAAAATCATCATCCTCACTGGGCGCATCTACACAAGACATTACATGCAGAGCTGATTAAGTAGCACAGTAGCACAGGTATTTCCTGCCCATCTCTATAAACGTATGGTCATATTAATGAGAACAACACTAAAAGTTTAGTTGTTGTCTTTGTCTAAACAAATCCTCCATGACGTCCCTTGCTACAATTCTTTACTACAGTTCTCTAGATGCTCTGGTATTTAGTGAGCTTATGCTAGAAATTATTTCCATTCCTCTCTTCCCCCTCCACTCCCTCCCTTCAAGGTGCTTTGAAATCATCACAACAGCAAAAGGAAAAATATGTATTTTCTGTATTTCTACCTAAAACATGTTATCTACAACACTACCCCAACAAACAATATTACTCCAGTCTAGTAATATGACGCCTTGACAAAAAGCAACATCAAAGGATATATTTTTGATGCTATACCTGTAGTAGGACAGCCTGTTTTTCAAAGGAAATATTTCTACACAACTGGGGGGACCCCACATATTTCTGCTTTTTAGATAAGACATACTATAGTTTCATCATGATCAGCCTTCTATAATGGCATTATAATAGGGAGTTGCTTCCCGGCCGCTATTAGGAGTGAGACCCTGAGTACAACCACTCACTTGGGAGCCACACCAAACTTCCACTGTCACCAGCAGGCTCATTCAGGTGCAGTTGGAGCCAGCCTCAACACCGGGAGTGACCAGGTCCCCACCTGCTCCAGCCAGGAGCCATGCCAGATTTCTGCCACCACCAGCTACCTTGTCTGGGAGTCAACCTGAAAGTGCCGGCAGGCCCCAGCTTCTGGCAATCCCCAGCTGCTGGCAATCATGTGGCTGGGGAGCCAGACATTATTGGCCGCTGAGAGACCCGGCGGCCCCAAAAGTGAGACGGCTAACCCCGGAGAGGGGAGAACATGGTCTCCTGGGCTAGGGACAAACATTACACATAAATCGGTTTAAGGGATCAGAAACTGGTTTAAACTTGTAACAGAACAGACATTCAGTGCACATAAACCAGTTTGAAAATGGCTGAAACCGGTTTGAGATAAACCTGGTTGAATGTAGTATCAGACTTAACTGATTTGGGTCAAGCCGGTTTATGCAATTTCTGCCCCAGACCCCTTCCTGGTTTAACTTAAACCAGAATTCCCCAGCATCATAGATGCTTTGCAGCCCTGGGCTGCCCCTTCCCTCTGCTCCCTAGCTGGAGCTCTGGCAAAGATAGCAGGCACAGCAGCATCTTCCTGGCTTCCCCATGCTGCCCTGCAAGCAGGGATTCCCCCTCCCGCCTCCCACAGCATGGACCTTAGCCAGCATGCGGTATGCTAGCTAATTCTGAGAGGCATCTTTGAAAGGCAGACAGGACAAAGGCAGACAGGACAGTGTCTGCTTAGGGCTTTTTGGAACTGATCAACAGGTCACCTGGTCCCTCTGTTCCTTCCTTGGAAAAAGTTGTTTAAGAAGAGCTTCAGCTAATGGGAGGGAGCTTCAACTAATGGGTTTTTGTTTTGTTTTGTTTTGTTTTGTTTTGTTTTGTTTTGATGGGGTTCTAAATGCTCTGTTAGCCTGCTGAGCTAGTCAGGATCAGCAAGGGTTGGGGGGGGGACCTCTCCCTAATCAGAGCATCCTGCCAGGGCCTGATCACATCCCCCCTCAGCTCAGCACTATAAAACGGAAGGGAGGACTGCTCTAGCACTTCTTGTCTTCTAGATCAGGAGCATGACGAACCTGGGTCCCATCCCAGGATGAGCCTCAGGTAATTGGTGTGACCTGATGAAGAGTAACTGGTGGAGAAGAGTTGGCCACTCAACCTACCAGTGCCAGGATTGGGACACATGTGGGAAGAAGGTGTGAGGCTTCTCTGGGGAGTTAGTGGATGGAACTGATGAGCTGGTGATAGTGGTGTCAGTCAGAAAGGATACCACCAGGGAAGGTGCAGATTTGGTACGTCTGAAGGATGGAAAATATGGTAATTGATAAGACATAAATAGGAATTAATCGATTGATGAAAAATCCATCAAAGATGCACAGGGGTTAAGTGATTAATACTGGACTCTCATGGTGAATAGACATAAACAAGGACCCCTTTTGATTGAGGGCATGCATACAAGGTGTGCATAGGAATTGACAAGGTGTAAACAAGAAGAAATTGAGCCCTGAGGAGCTCATGATTTGAAAGGGGCTGAACAAGTGTTGAACAACTGTGAGAGCCACCAGTTGAGAGACTCAGGTATACTTGAAAGGTTATAGGATCTACCCAGCAGGTGTGGTAAGGGAACAGTGTAGGAGAGGTGAAACCCTGTGAAGAGGACATACTCCCCAGTGAGAGAATGCTCTTTTCAGTATTTTCAAATTTGCCCCTCATTTCCATGTGCTCAGGAAGATCCAGGTTCTGACAGTAAGAGGATGGGGGGAAGGGCTGCAGCGGGGATAAGCTGGAGGGTAGCAGGTCAAGGGGCCACCTGACCCTCCCCCCCCACATTTATTTTCCATGCTGTAGCAGTGGGAGGGGGGACAAATTCAAGGCAAATCTCCAATAATTAGATTATATGCCTAGAAAATTATAACACATTTATAATTTTTCCATATACTTTATAGAATCTAATTAATATGGGGGTCATCTTACATTTGAGTAAATATGGTTATAACCTTAGAAATTCACATAGGAAGAAAGCTGTGACTTAATTTCAGCCATAAGAGAGAAAAACTGTTACAAATCAAAATACAGAAAACAAATCACTGAATAGAAACCAATGGTATACAAGGTTCAAGTACCCAAGGAGTCATACTAAGCAGTTCTTCCATGGTGAGAACTCTCTGGTTTAAATATTATTCAATATGTAACTACCAGGTTATAAAAAGAGTTCTTGTAATTATGTTCTTCATTTTCCTATCCCTAAAATAAGCCAGTCAGATTTTTAAAATGGCATCTGCTTTTGCCTGCACTTATCTACCTGTATAAGGAAATACAGAAATTGAACTGGGGCCCCACTGAAAACGTGGTTCATACTTATTTTCCATTTTTAAATCCCTCAATTTGTGAATACCCAATGATAACTCAGATAATTTGCCTTCATGTAGTGTTCAGCACTTTAATAACAGAATCCCTACAAATAATCCAAATTCACAAAACTCAGTAGCCTACAGTTATACTGCTGTGGACTCTGGTTTCCAGGTTTTACAAGCTGTTTAAAGGTGAATCTGCTCTGTACTTAAAAAAAATACCACAAAAGATATGAATCCTTTGTACACCAGTCTTCACCTATTATTCATTGCCTTTAGACTGGTTACTGTAGGTTTTTTTGTTCCATCGCTCCTTTTTTTGTTACCTCTTAGCTTTTTTTTAGTGTAGTGAATGGAACTGCTTCATTAATGTAATATTAACACTGGCAAATGACTATACTGACAAAATTCAGACAAGGATAGCCTCAGAAACTTAAGTTTGATCCAGTACAAATATTTATGGTATCTCTACTTCCTTGATTCACATGTCTCACAAGGTTTCAGTCCTGTTCAAACTTGAACTAACAGCAAAAGATTCATGAGGACTGTTATGCTGGCAAAGAATTTCTAGAGGACAGCTTCTACCATGTCACCTATTTCAGGGGATACTAAGAGCATGTGTCACCAAGAGAAATAGGACCTGACAAAAACAAAGACAGATTTTTTTTTCCTCCTCTGCCCTTGTGCAATGTATGAAATTTCATTTATTGGTCCAGGCCCAAGAGGCTGATAGGCAAGTTAATCTGGAAGCTTTCTTCTCAGAGGGCACATCTACATGTGAAATTAATTAGACCAAATAAACTCCAGCACAGTTCAGAAATCACAATCTAAATTATTTTAACTGAAACAGTTAAACAGAAATTTTAGAAGTGCCTTAGCTGTGTTCCCTGGCAGTGGCGACACATAGGGGGAAAGCACCGGTGCACCCCCTGACCAGCCACGCTCGCCGCTTAGGCGACAGGCAGGGGAGGCAGGCAGAAGTGCTGATGCCTCCCCCGCAAGCACTGGCCAGGGAGTGGAGCACCATGGCCTTGGCGATTGGCTGTCTTGTGATCAGCTGTAGGGAATTCCACGCCCCCCCAGTCAGTAAGATTGGATGGGAGGGGACCCCCCTCCCCAATCACTGACTAAGGCGGCACCAGTTGCCCATGTTCCCTGGGAGTTGTATTTAAGTGTCCCATGCTCCTATTTTCCTCTAGAACACCTATTGGCAACTTTTTCAGAAATGACCCTCACCCAGCTCAGGTCAGGCACCAGGACTCATCTGCAACTGCTTCTGATTCTTCCCACTATGGCACAGAGAAACCTCCCACTGCTGCCCACCCCTTCCTCCTCCTCCTCATACCACTGAACACCACCAACCCCCTCCACCCAACCACAAGCCAGATCAAAAGTCCCCTGGGGCCAGATCCAGCCTGTGGGCCATATGCTGCAGACCCCTCCTCCAAAGACTTGACTTGTACAATGTTTTCCAAAATATACCATCACCTCTTCCTTCATGATGGGAGATACATCATAGAGGTTACATGAACAGTGCTTCATAGGAGATGAGGTCTTGCTAGAAAGCCTATCACACAGGAGAGGATATGAGAGCACAAGGCATCAGAAGTATCTAAGGTACAGGCAGTCCTTGACTTACAGTGTTTCGAGTTATGTTTCACACTTACATTTACAAATTGACACCTTGTTTCAACTTTATGATGTCAGTTTCGACTTTACAATGCTTGATCCGATGCAATGCCACACCAGTGAACCAGTTCACTACATTGCTCATCTCCCTGGAGAACATCTGTCTAAACTTCCTTGGACACTTTCTTTAAGAAAGCAGACAATACTCCAGAAAAACCTGCAGCCAAGACTCCTGAGAAGACTCCAGCCAAGAACCATTCAAAAAGTCCAACCAAGAGCTCTTTAAAAAGTCCAGCAAAGTCACCTCAAAGAAGTCCTTCCAAATCAATATGTTTGCTATTAACAATATAAATACATAAATGTAGCTATGTTCATCATCTATAATTGATCAAATACAAAATTTTGGGGTATTTTTAGAGAAAATAGGGTATTAGGCCTTGGTTCAGGAATCCCCCATTTATAACATTGTTTCTTATGAGAAAATTGGTTCCAAGTTATGTTTCAACTTAAGACGTGGTTTTCAGGAACCACTTGTGTCATAAGTCCGAGGACTGCCTGTACTTCCATGGGATATCCAAGCCAACATTTTCTTTTTGGCAAAATATTTCAGTTTTGTGATATTCGTTGTTATCCAGGAGAATTTGCAGTTTTCCCACACAAAAACAAATACTTTTTTTTTTTTTTGGGGGGGGTGGGGGGAAGGGGGAGGAAACCATTTAGAAAATCAGAATTGTTGTTTAACATTTGCAGTCAGTCAGTCACCACTTGACCTAAAGCATGGGTGACCAAAATGTGACTGTTTTGGACTCCTAGCTCAAACTCAACACTGTAGTAAAAATGTTTAATTGTGACCACCTTAACAGCAGCTGTTCTAAAGAATGCTAACTGTGTGTATAACCCCTCATTTGTTTTCTGTTGCTACTGCCTGGTAATATAATCTATCTGCATAGGTGTTCTTTTGTAAGCCTGTGAGTGGAACCAGCAGCCCAGAACGAGGAATAAGAGATACTTTCATTTATTAGATGAGTTTCAAACCCCCTTCCCTAGGACTTTTTTCTTGTTTCATAAACAAATTATTTGATATAAAAATTAATATAATTTCTAGAAACTGTGGTTTCCAGAAACCCTGTGGTAGACCCACATCACTCTGAGATCAGGTGGTAGAATCCATCCAGTTTCTTGGCCAGATAAGGAATAAAAACAACTTCCTTCTGTAGGCCACCATCATCACAGCCATTTCCCTTATAATCTCACACTATCTCCCATTTTGCAGGCAGTATCTAGTGCTACAGAGTATTTTTCTGCCTTATCTTCAAATAGATTAGCTTCACTCCATTTGCTGCCCTGACCCCTAACTCATACTCACATAGGTCTGTCACTGGTGGGACTTTGCAATGAAGGTGCTCTGCATGTGCTAAATTAGCCCAGGCTAACCTTGAAGTGAAGGTGCTTGATTCAAAGCTTGAGTGTTCCTTATTCCGGGGGTAGCAAAACAGCAATTTGAATTACAGTAACTTATCTGCTGTTAACAACTCAGCTGCTGCTCAAGAACTAATCTGAGTTAACTGTCACAGAAATGAAAAAATCAATTAATCATAAATCTCTTTTCAGGAGGACAGAAAATACAGGTATAATATTTTAACTGGATGAAGATTCACATATACAAAGAAAGGGGAAAAAGCATATGGAGTTGGCCAGGAGTGAAAGAAACAGAGGTGTAATTTAAACTCAGTAAAGATGGAAAATACAGTGGGCACCACTGAAAGTAAACATTTACCATGGCATAGTATAAATACCTTATTGCTATATGCATTCTAAATATAGGGAATAGAGTGGCAAAATAAATAACATGGTACTGTATGGTATTTATTTACTTTTAAATAGTATCCACTGTACTCTTTATGACTAATTCTCTGAGAAGGAAAAATGGAAGGAAGAAGCACTGGATGATAAATATCACAGTCAAATGAGCCAAAGGTAAATAAAAATAATAAAGTCAGGTGTCAGATACCAAAAATGTAAAGCTTATGGAAGGGATCCTAACAAGTCATCTGGTCCAGCACCTGTACTGAGACAGAATTAAGTACACCTCCTAGACCATTCAAGAAATGTTTGTATAAACCGGTCTTAAAAACATCCTATGGTGGAGATTCCACAATATCTTTATGTAGCCTGTTCCCATATTCCATCAGTTAGGTGTTTTTTTTCTACATTCAGTCTGAATCATCTTTGCAGCAAATACATTTATTTCTTCTGGTTGTTTTCCTATTGTTCATGGAAACTTGTAACAATCTTTTACATGTTGGAAGATTGTTAGCATGTCTCCTTTCATTCTCTTCTGAACTAAAAAGTTCATGTTTTTAACTCCCTCAGCATATTTTACTTTCTTTTGGGGTCTCTCCAGTTCGTCTACACTTTGAACACAGTATCCCAGGGAAAATATCATCAGTGTCACATAAGGCAGAATAATTACTTCCTGGCCACATCTACAGGTACAGCAAACTGTGCAATTGTTACTGTGCAGTCATTTGGTCATACACAAATACTAAATGACTGTGTAGCAACCAGCGTTACTGCACAGTACCATCGCCACAGTTTTTGCCTGATGCTATTGCACAGTAGCAACGGGCTACTGTGCAGTAGCTCATTGCTACTGCTCTGTAATGTTTTGTGTAGATGTGCCCTGTGTCTTACATGTGACACTCCTGTTAATATAGCCAAGAATAAGATTTGTCTTTTTTACATCAACATTGCTTTGTAGGCTTCTATTTCCTTTATGATCTACAGGAGCCTCTCAATCTTTTTCTGCCTCACTGCTGCCTAGTTAGTTATTTCCCATTTAATATGTCCTTCATTTGCATGGTACTTTACATTTGTCTTTACTGAATTTCATCTTGTTGATTTTGGACCCTCTTTCCAATTCAGCAAGATTAATTTTGAATTCTAATCCTCTTTCAAAGTGCTTGCAACCCTAGCCCGTAGTTTAAGTATGTTCTTGATTCCATCATCTTGGAGAGACCACTGCAGAAATAACAGGCCTGGACAGTCCATGAAAGAAACCATTTGAAATGCCTTCTCACTTTGACAGTGAACAATAGATAACCACTTTTCTCAGAAATTTTTCAACTAATTGTACATCCACAATATGATGATTAGATCTAGACTGTATTTCTTTAGCTTGTTTAAGGGAATGTAATGGAGGAAAGAATCAAAAGTCTTTACCAAAGTCAAATTCTATCACGTCTACAACTCTTATCCATGTAGATAGTTACCTTGTCAAAGAAGGAAATTAGATTGGTTTAACATGATCTGTTCTTGACATACCCATGTTCCTTTTTTTCTTTATACCCTTATTATCTTCTAGGCAATTACAAATTGATTGTTTAATAAAGCGCTCCACACACTTTCTCGGATTTGTTGTTAGGTCTATAATTCCCCAGACCTCCATTTTTCTTTTTTTTAAAGAGAGATGCTCCGTTTGCTCTTCTCCAGTTCTCTGGCACTTCCCTTGCTCGTCACAAGTTCTCAAAAATAATCACTAATGGTTTACAGATTACTTTGGCTAGTTCTTAAAGTTCTCTGGGATTAATTTGTTCATGCCACAATAAATTAACATATCTTATCTACATCCAACTATCTTATCAAAATATAACTGTTCTTTTCCTATGCTAGCCTCTAGTCATATCTGCTTGTTAAAATTATTTTTTTGTAAAATATTGCTTGCAATTTACTTTTTGGTGAAGAGCTCCCTGGAACTACCTAATTTGCAAAATTTAGGTATTTGTCAGGATGACACAGATAATACATGATAGAGTTGTGAATACAACACACGAATTCAAACACTTCACTTCTCCTCTGACCACCAGACAACACTCCTTCCAGTTATGAAGAAAACTATTATAACTAAAGAGTAGCAGTTCCATTAAGAGTATGTGGAACAGTTTAAAAAAGGAGAGAAAGGTTGGGTAATATTATTATAGAGGAATAGAGGAATCCATTTTCTGGAACAAAATTTAAATCGTCTTAGAAATAGTGTCTGGAACCTTGCTATATTCCCCAATTCCCCCATAGACTGAAATTTATAAAGCTTTAAAATGGGGAAAGATCCCTCAGCAGACCTATTGACTTGAGCTACATTTTTGGAAAAGAGCAGAAATCAGAAAAAATGTGGCTCTTCCCTTGAAGCAGAAGGGTAGTCTGCAGCCAAAAATATTGTTCCTGAAAACTGAGTAAGCTAAACCAATTTATTAAGTATCTCTGTGTTATGATTTCATGTTTGTGGTTTTGGTATTAGAAGATTCAAAAACAGAAATAGGGACAAACAGAAATAACTAATGACATTTAGTCATTTTCAGTGTACTGTATTATAAGCACATTAAAATTTTGCTGGAATATTCTAGTTTCTAAGATGACCTGAAATAGTATATCTGCTCTAAAATACTTTAAAACAGTACTGTTTTAAAACGGAAAAATAAAGATTTGCTATTAGGACACCTTATTTCACAAACATCTTTCCAATTGAATATTTTAACAGTATTAGTGCTGAGAAGTTGCAATAGTATTGTAATTTATCTTGACTTCCCAAGAAAGAATGGGCCGAACCAATGGGCCGTGGTTGCGGCCGCTTCTGGGAGTGCCATGGTGCTCCACTCCCTAGCCGGTGCCTGCAGGGGGGAACCAGTGCTCAACTGGTCAGGGGGTGCACCAGCACTCTCAGGGCGTGCATGTGCACCCCCGTGTACTTCTTACATGTTGCCACTGGGTGATGCCAAGATAAATTGGATTTGGACAGTGGGATAGTGGGATCCCAGACCGTGTAATGTTGAGCAGGTGGCTGGCCTCAAGGTTTTTCAGATGGAACATACACACTCGTGTTTTTGTTGGATTGGCAAGAATTGTTTTTCAATGTAGTATGAGGTTAGTCCAATTAATGCCTCCCTTAGGGATTTTTCAACATGGCCAAAGCCAATGTTTTGGGCTGCTATGCACAGGTCATCTGCATAGATTAAATCTTTTTTTCCAAATCAGTTGATTGGTCATTCATATATTGTTATATAACAGCAGTGCAAGTATGCTTCCTTGGAGGAAGCCATTAATCTGTTGCCTCCCATCCAGCTTCCCATCCAGTTTAACAAAAAAGTAGGGTTTGTATCAGCTCTGTAAAGTGTATATCTTTTGCCATTTCTAGGGTCTTGTGGAGGAATCATCAGTGGTTAACTGTATCTCAGACAGGTGGTCCAATGCATAGTGCTTTTAATCTGATTTGAAGATTGTTGAAGTGGAATTCAGCATATTGGAAAGAATCACACATTAATTAGAAATGCCTGTCCCTTTTTTTTTTAATTATCATTATTTTGGTACTTTTAAAAATGTTGAGACAGTAAGCCATTCTCCTGGTTTCCACCTTCAGCTACTTTGCTTTGACCTGTAGAGTTGCTGTTGGCATAACATCAATGAAAATCATAATATAGATTTACCCACTTGCTCTCTTGGATGCTTTCACATTGCAGCTTCCTTTGCTACATAATGCCACATAGAATGAGAGGATAAGTCAACGTCACAGTGTTCTCTGATTCTGTGTCAGTAGCCTCTGAGCGTAGATGTGATGTATACTGTCTAGTCTGTTCGTGTATGTAAATCACAGTTGCCCAGATTAGGTCTCAAATTACCAGATTATTCACCGTTTCTTTTTCTCAATGGTGACCCCAGATCTTTCCTGCCACATCTTGATATTAAAGGATTTATACCAGGAGTGTGCAACTTAAACACCACTGGACAATGAGGTACTGATCAATTCCCTTGAGGTTTTGAATTTTCTCATAAAATCAACTGATTGACCGGAAAATGAAAACTAACAGTGTGTTCTTTATGATAAGGTTCTTTTATTAGGTATCTATCTAACATTTTTTCATTGTTTTCTCTTGTTTCTTAGGTATCACCACATCCTGGTCTGAAGAAAATGACAGAAACCTGTTCCCCAAACTATTGATAAATGCTTTCTCCTGTGGAGGTAAGTATTATGTCCAAGACCACCATCTAAGCATCCCAAAATAAACTCAGGTATTATAAACAAAGATAAGTTCCTGTCCTTTGGGCTCAACAAGCTAATTTCCCTTTTCTTTTCCCACGGGTATAAATCCAACAAAAAAAAATAAGGTGCCTTCCCCTTTAATCACCCTAAATGGTGTCGGGCTTATTGAATTTATGTTTCTTCTTTACAAAGGTGCTGTAGCCCAACCCGACCTTGCAATAAAAATAATAATAAAGGTTTTACTTGTCACTGTAGGGCTCAGCTGTCTCTTCTCGGCTGGCCCTCTATTTCCCAAAGTTGCACCAGCTCCCCGATCACATTCCTGGCAATGATTCTTCAGTCAGTATCTCCCAGATTGACACAGTTTTCTGTCTTTCCCAGGCAGCTGACATCCGACTCCTCTTCGCCTCCACCTTCCCAATCGGCTCTCCTCTCATTCCGGCGCACTGCGCCTCTCTCTGTTTTCATCCAGGACTCTTCCTTCCTCTGTCTCTCTCTGGCAACACTGTAGCTTCATCGAGCAGCTGCTCCAGAAACACGGCTTCCTCCTTTTCTTTGCTGGTTCTTGCCAGTGTTCAGCTCATGCCATCAACGGCTCTCTCTCCTCATGACAGCAGGCAAAGAAGCTGAAGCACTTCTGCCAAACTTTGAAGTGGAGCAGGAAAGTGGAAAACCAGAGGGGACGCTGGCAAGTTCATTCTGAAAAAAGTAGCTATGTTGTTGGCATTTTAAGTGATTTCCAGCCACGTAAAGGATTCCACAGACCACATTTCTCTGCTCTAAAGGAACAGAATTACATTTATCAAATATCCCCGAAAAGATTTGCCTAAACCAATATGACAAGCAGACCAGAGACATGCAAGAGATAGGTCTTCCCACCATGCACAGAGATAAAGCGATCAAATCCACTTCACATATTGTCTCTGTACCATAGATATGCTATAGACACTAATGGGTCAACACAGAAACAGCTGACAAGAATGAGTAAAGGGAGCCAATACTATATCTGGACTTCAGAAGATCCTGTAACAGAAGCACCTCATAATGGGGGAGAAAAGTCTTCAACCACTATTCCAGCCTGCCAACATGCTGGCTGACTGAATATATGTACCCTCAAATCCATGGAATGACTTTGTGTGACAGCAGATCAATTTCATCCAAAGTTTTGTATTAAGATGTATTTTTAACTTCAGTTGGAATTTGTCCAAGCGAGGATTAAATAAAAACAGAAAAACCTGAAAAAGAAGTTAGCCCTGAATGCGAGACTCAGGAGCCACAAAATATTAATGCTTTTTTAAATTTTCTTCTTTCAAGAAGCCAGGCTATATGAGGTAACTGAGATGGTGTGGTAAGTCTTCATGGCTCTGAAATATGAGACTTCCTGAAAGCCCTGAGTCAGCCTTAAGTTTAGAGAGGCAACATGGTGTTAGCACTGTCAGCACATCACTGACCATTATGAAAAAGCACACCGATAATATGTCCTTCAAAGGGGCTCTTGACAATAGCCCAATACAAAATAATAGAAAGAAACAGAGTAATAATAAATGTCCATAACTCATATCTTGTATGGGTGGAACAGAAGATAAGTCTATACATTTTAATTATTTTTTTTCTTTTTCTATGACTAGGAAACAAGATTTCTACCCTCAGATACACCTGTATGATAGTGAATGGATACTGCAGAGTTAAATTTGAGAAACTAATTTGATCCAAGCTATAACAAAAGTGTCCCAATTTTTATTTCCTTGCTCAAGTTTATGAAATAAAGCCTTCAAAAAAATAAGTCATAGTCATTATAGCAACAAACCTGGCAGTGGGCAAGTCTACACGTGTATTAATGTGCTTTTCCTCATGTGCATTAAATTTAGTACCTTCAATGTGAGGTCCTAAATTAATGTGCATTAGGCTGCCCTAATGCGCAGTAACACAAGTGCATGCTTTGTAGGTGACACTTAATGTGCAGTAGCCTATTTTACTGTACATTAGCATACTAGTACTTTTTTATGCACCACTTTAATGCACAGTAAAATAAGCTACTGCACATTAAAGTGCACATATAAACACTCACAGTTATAAGCAGAAGCTGTCCCTGTAAGGACTAAAAGTAAAATTAAAACAAACAAAAAACCCTTACTTTCAACAATGCTATCTCCTAATTACAATAACTGCAAAATTCATAGCACTTTCACAAATGCCATAGTATAAAGAAATTCCAGATTGCATTAAATGGAGTATTTATATTGGACTTAAATCAAGTTTAGAATCTTAAATACTCAGTAGTACCAATAGTAGTTTTTCTATGGAATGAAGATCTTATGTGAATTATACATATTCCATTTATTCTGGGAAAGGCATGTACTTCTAGGAAATGAAGAATACATGAGAGAAGTTAGATTTAAAACAAACTACATAATCAACTCAAAATTGTCCTTCTAAGGTTGTACTAGTTGTGACCATTTTTACAAAGAAAACAAAAAGCAAACCATTTCTATTTTCCATGTTATTCTACCTGTTCTCCACACACACTCTAGGAAATTCTCAGTTTGCATCTTCATGATCAAATTTATCAACAGAAGATCTTAGTACTTAGGGTATGTTGACACTACACTCCCAGCATATCATGGGATGGACAACCCATGCAAACTCTGCCCTCTGTCTCTCATGTACAGAAGTCAAACCCTGAAATGCACTAGTGAAGTCATTCCCACTCATCCCTAGTGGCTGTGCTCAACCACTCTCATACCTGAAGTCTTAAGGGCTAGTGGGGAGAGATGAATAGCACATCAGCCACCCCACAATAATCCCTTAGGGCTGTGGAGAGCCAACAGGTAGAACTGAGTCCTTTTGAGTACACTGTAACTCCTAGATGCCAAATGAGAAGAGAGAGAGAACAAGGTCCTCACTCCCCCTTTCCCAGTAGCATTCTTGTACAACTCAAGTTGGGCCTACACACATATGCCTGTTGATGTATATTGTATGAAGCATCTTTATAATGCATGACTCAGAATCAAAAGCGAGTTCTTCTTTCTATTGATGTCCACATTTTGGATTGGGCTCACAATCATACTACGGTGGCTCTAAAAACTGTTCAATTGCTTAAGAGTGGCCTGAGGAAAAAAGATGTAATATGATTAGACATACCTAATGCTAACATAGATCTAGACCATGCTAGATTAAAATCTTTGTTGCAGGGAATGGTCAACAGGCATATCAGCACCCATTATTAATTGCCAGGTGCCTATGGACCTGGTTTCTGGTTAGGAGCCCCCTTGTTCAAGCAGCTATAGGTTCTGTGAGGGGTGTATTCTTTATGTGACAAGAGCCTCTTACTCTCTGTTACACTATCCATAAGGAAAGTCATGGCATTAAAAAATATAAAGTTAAACCTAAAGTTTATTTTACAAAAATAAGGATCAAAATCATTGAAATTGAACCCTAAGGAGCTGGAGTGCCAAAGAACCACAAAATAATTACTGTGTAACATCATAGCATTGACCTGACATTTCATCATTGCAAATTTGTGTCACACATGGTTGCAAAATCAAGATTCTGTCATTGTACTATCATATCAGGACACCATACATGGTGGTTTGGGGGCTTTTGTTTCTTTGTTTTTGTTGGGAAGGAGGGGTTGTCTTCCCCTTTCCCTCCCTCCTGAATCCATTAAAGGTACTGTCAAAGGCTACAGCATCTAAGAGGACTCTCTCTCCTGCATATTGAAAAACAACAAAATATTGTAGTTTCAGTACCCTTGATATGTCAGAGAGGGGCAAGGCAATCACAGGCATCTTCCCCTTATTCTTTGCCCCCTGCACTCCAGATTCATGGATCATACAACAGAATTTGGGACAGACTTTTAACCAGGGATGTCAAAATGTGGCTCATGAATTGGTTCCAGCCGGAAAAGCCCTATCATTAGAGACTTACCAAATTCACGGTGGAAGTGGACTTTGTGGACACTCCTTTAATCTTGCAGGTTTCCCCCGCCCCCCCATTGCCGATTGGTTGAGAGGTCCCAGTAGCCCTGCTTATTGCTGCTGACCAGCTGGGAGGCAAAAACAGTACCATATTTAAAACCATGGTTTTCACCTCCCCACCTATCAGGAGTGAGTGGCAGGGCCCTCTGCCAATCAGAGGGGGTGGGCACATGGGGGAACCTGCAAAATTAAAGGAGCTGCCATGCAGCCCGGTTCTGCTGTGAATTTGGTAGGTCCCTACCTATCACCTAGTCCAGGGCTAGGCAATTATTTGGGCCCAAAGGCCAAATGGGGAGTTCTGATGAGCTGTCACAGGCCGGGTCAGCACCCGCACCCCCTACTCTCACAACAACTTACCAAAATTCCCTGTGGCATGAGGCAGGCAGGGAGCAGTATTCAGGAGCTGGAGGGGTGGGCAAGGCTGGGATCACAGGGCTGAGTCACGAGGTGGTGACAGCTCAAGGCCAGTGCCCAGGGCCCACTCCCTACATGCCTCTGCCCTCCAGGGGGAGTGTGGGGTGTGTGTGGGGGGAGCATGCATGTGTGTGTGGGGGCTGCCTCGGCACTAGGTCCCAGGAGCCTGCCATGGGTGAGGGGAAGGGGCAGGGGGTATGTGCAGCAGAGCTTACCTGGGCAGTATGGTCCATACTACCCGCACAGTGCTGCGCATGGCCCAAAGTCCTGGCAGCTTTTGCCAGGGCAGCCTGCACCATGCTCCCACCGGCACCCACAGCCTGGCCAAGTGCTGTTCTCCCACCGCCCCCACCTCCAGCAGCAGCTCCTACTCCTGCTTCTGTCCCTGTCATGCCATGCTGCACTGTTCCACTCCCAGCAGGCTGGTGGGCAGCTTCAGCCAGGCAGCTCCTGCCCCAGCACGTGGGCCTCTGGCTTCAGCTCCTGGCCACCTTCCACCAGAAGGCAACCAGGAGATGAAGCAAGTGCCCCATGCACTGGGGCAGGAGCCACCCAGCTTAAGCTGCCCGCCCACTTACCCGGAGGGATGTAGCATGGCATGGGCAAAATCAGGAACAGGAGCCGCCGCTGAAGGCGGGGCACACAGAAGCACCTGGCCAGCTGCAGCTGTCCCGGGAATAGCCCTGCAGGGAGCTGAGAGAGCTGGCCAGTGTAGAGAGGGTGGGGCTCTACCCCATGCAGAACACCATGAAGGCATCTGAGAGCTGGATCCTGTTACCTGGAGGGTCGAACTCAGCCCATGGGCCATATTTTGTCCCATCTAGTCCACCCCAATCTAGTCCGTTGTGCTGCCTGTGGGACTGGCCTCGCACCCCACATACGGAGTGTGCTAGCCTCTGCCCCATGTACTGCATGTGGTGCATAGAGCCAGTCTGCTGTGCACTGCACACAGCACATGAAGATGGACCCAGCACATATGATGCATGCAACATGTATGACCAGTCTGGGGCACGTGCTGCGCATGGTGCGTAGGGCCAATCGTGGGGGCATGCTGCATGCAGCACCCATGCCCACCCAACCCTGCATGCTGTATAAAAGGACTGGTCGAGATCAGACTCACAGACTGACCCTGCACTTCTGATCCAGCGTGCAGGCACCACATGTGACTGGAGCCAACATGCATACTGCTTGCAGGGCCGGGCCGGGTCTACATGCTGGCTCCAGCATGAAGGGCCCATCTGTGGACCCACTCCAGCCTGCAGACCAGCTCTGTGCCCCTCATCTGACCTACAGGGACAGATAAGTTTGATACTCTAGTTTTAATCTTTGACCAGGTATACACTAGAGGCTTCTGCTGATATACTTATCTCAGATGTGGGTGCGATTCTGACAGAACCCTATTGTAGATGCAGTTATAGTAGCAAAACTGTACTTCTACCTTACTTTACAAGTCACTGGATGAATCTACACATGAAATTAACGCAACACAAACTCTGGAGCAGTCCAAGCTGGAGAACACTGCTAACAGGCATAGTGTCTACATGTTCACCTGGGACTGTAGCAATTTAAACTGGGGCACAGCAACCCCAGGCTGGCAAGGGGGAACGGGGGATCAGCTCCAGGCTTTGGGTGGCAGTGTCGGGCAGCAGAGGGGCTGGCACGAGCTGGAGAGCTGGCCCCTAGCTAGCTGGGCTGACTGGGTGCAATTTGTGCTCAGTGGTCATTGTCTACACAAGCACTTAATCATACTTAATGACTCCACTGTAAAATAGTACTGTCCCCAATAGTACTATATTACGGTGGAGTTAATTTACTGTGCCCTAATACCAGCACACTGTGATGCTTTCGACGGCAGCAGCAATCCCTCACAGTTGAGGATGAGTGGAGCTAATTAGTATACTCCTCAGTGAAGTGCACATGTAGATGCACCCACAGTGTTCTTCCCTAGTCCCTTTTGTCCCTGACCAACTAGTCTTATTCTCCCCAGTAACTCCTCCTCCCCAGTCTTGTTGTTTAGGGATTCCTAATCTCCCCTCTAGCTGCTCATCAAATCTTTCTCTCTGCTAGCCTGGCCTCCCGCTGCCATTCTCTGGGTAATAATCTCTAGCTATACTGGCTCCCAGTCCCAATCTTACTCCATGGGACATTCAGTCTTAGTGTCCCAATACACCAATTCTTCTGTCTTATTATCTGAGCCATTTTCATCTGTCTTCCAGCCTGTCAAAGAGCCCTTTGGCTCCAAAACCCAGTTTTCTTGCCCAATCAGCTCCAGCTTCCTTTGGCTCTCCTGAAGTCTCCAGTCCTATTCTTACCTACTGTGTTCTTATGCAAATAAGCCTGAGAAAAATACCCAGCCTGGAAAATTTCAGCCCAAACAGTTGAAGTTTCACAAAGTATTTTAAACAGCTAAAAAGGGTCTTCTAATGAGAAGTATTTGGCAATTGTAAAAATAGGTGGTACTGGCAGCCCTAATAATAATAATAATAATAATAATGCAATCTAGTTATTTGTAGTTAAGTACATTATACATAGCATGAGAATCATGACCAGGTCTGAATTTTTCTGCAAATGTAAGAATAAAAAAAAAAAAATAACACAGCTTATCTTGGCAGGTCACTGGCCTTTTTAAAAGGCCAGAATTTTAGTATACCTGATTTGCTCTAATAAGTATGGAGAGCTATAAGCAACCCTGAATTACCCTATGAAACAGACATTCAGGAAAAAAGAATTTCAGATCCACCCCATACCAAAACCACAGCAGACCTAATGGTTCTTCAAAGCAAATCACAGGAAGAAATTATGCATCTCAGTACTACTCTATAAAATACAGACATATACAGAAGTCCAGTTTAATAATATGCCAGTATATTAATCTAAATAGAAATGTTTCTGATTAAAAAGCCTCTTCTTGCTCAGATAGTCCTTTCAGTTTAGGAAGAACCCATACCTTTTTCAATGTGATGTTCACTCCTCTCAGTTTTTAATTCCTTAAGTATCATTTTATTGTTTTGAATAATGAATAATGTCTCTTTAGTACATTCTCACAAATGACTGAGATTCTCAACTGCACTAAAAAAAGTTAGTACAGATGAGTAGAATCCTAGTGTGATGCTAAAATAAAGTATAGAACCCACAATTAGAAAAGCATCATATCACACTTTATCCCTTTATAAAAGGTAAACAGGTAATGAGTGTTTTAAACAGGCAAATAGCAGGAAGCTAAAACTGCAAATGTGTCACACTATACAATGGCAGCATGAGCATTTCTTTCTGGATGTTACTATCAATTTGTCCTTACCATATATTCCATATTGGAAGCTGGGGGATACACCTGACCCCGTAATTTATTATGAAGATCCAAGATACTTTGCATATCACTGTCTGTGATAGCCCTTTTTCCTCTTTGCTTGGCGATCCACCACTCACCATCCTCATCCATGTACTTTTCCAAAAGTTTATCTAATAACGTGGCATTGGGAAGGACTATTGCAGAAACTGTTTGAGCTATGAATAGCAAGGCAGTTACTCTGGGCCATTCCTGTGCTACACACTTCATGATGAATGACCTCAAAATTCCCAGGAGTTAACTCCAAGACAAAGTTTTTCTTCCAGATCTGTAAAGGCAAGAGAGAGAGCAAAGTGATTATGAGGTTAAAGTATTGGCCTGAATTAATTTGCTAAATAACAAAAGTTAAACTGTAGTTGGAAGGGGAGTGTGCCAGCATGGTTTCTAAGGAGACAAACCTAGGTGCCAGTGAACGCAGACACCCATAATTTACACTGTGGCTCTCAAAAGATAGCTTATCTTCAACCTCATGAACTGAAGATCATTCAAGTAGTCATGGAAAGCACCCATGCATCTGCACTCGAGTAAAAGCAAGCAGCTCATTGTAACTACTGAAAAGGAGAAAGGCACCGGCTGAAGATTAAACCAATTAAATCAGGTCCCCTTTGAATATCAAATGCAGCAAAAGAGCCGTTTTCAAGCCAGAAGGCTACCCACTACCCCCAAAATGAGAACCAAAGGGAAAGCCCAGAGAGAAGATGAAAAAGGCATTTAACCCTCTCCTCCCTGCCCCCCCTCGAAAAAAATTAAAAATCAAAGCTTTTAAATCTGATTGTGATCAAAAGTTTTCAGCTTAGGGTGGGGGGGATAAATTTCCAGTTTTCAAAGAGCTGCATCCCACAAGTGAGTGGTGAGGAGGGTTTGATCATGACACTTGATGAACCGAGAAACAGCCCCGGATGAATGATCCCAAATGAAGGCAAGTAGCAGGAGTATAACGTGGGCTTGTAAGTACTACACTACTCTGAAAGCTCCCAGGCTGCAGAGCCACGGCGCTTCCCCGAGAGAGCGGCTCCGAGCTCTGGAGGAGGAGACGGGGATGAACCCCAGACAAGGCAAGGCAGAGGAGGGCAGGGCAGGGCAGGGCAGGGCGCCGGCTCCGGCCTGGGCTGTCCCTAGTCCCGAGGCGGGCTGCACTCCGCGCTCGAAAACCCTGCTGTGATGCTGAAGCCAGGGCGCTTGGGCTTCGGCGGCTCCCGCGCCTTGGCGCTG